>NC_069725.1:18013566-18326066 GCF_027358585.1 Pangasianodon hypophthalmus
TCACTGCTGTATACTGTATGTGCCATATGTTCACTTGATCCAGGCAAAGCAAAACCTCACCCAGATCATGCACTGCATTGAATGTAATGAGGAGGTCCATTCTAACAATGTGTTTCCTAGAAGTGTACCAACTAGAATTTATGTACGATATGCTATGTTGTCTCTCAGCTGCTTGTTTCTTAATTGGGACAGATGCTAGAGTTCAGGTCCTGTCTCTTCAGTGGCCCACAACATAACAGTGGAGCTGATGGTGGATCAGGATATGGCAGCTTACTCATTTTGTTATTCACGACATCCAGGAGCTTCAATGCTAATTCAGTCAACTATCATCTATCTACCATATTTATCTATCATATAGGTGAATTTTTGCAGGCATACAATTATTGGCTGTAGCTATGTACAGTTTGTGTCATCTTCTACCCTGTTCATCACTTCTGATCTGTTATTAATTTGGTGGAGGCCCTTCTCAGCTCAGCAGGGACACTGACATGCAAGTGGCGTAGTTTTGTGTGTGTGACTGTGTGTGTGTGTGTGTGTGCATCGCTGGTACAATTGTAACAGGAGCTATGATTTTTAAACACTGTTTAGATCTACTGCACACGTTATTAGAAAAACTACCCTGTTGTTACATGTTGTAGGTTTACAGATGGAGACTATAGCATTGTTTTTCCCTTTTCAGTTTGTGCCTATCTAGACCAAGGGTCCTCAAAATGTTATGGGCAGGGACCCATTTAACCATAACATTTTTGAAGATTTTTCAACACACACCAACTTGTGTATAATCATAATTTGGCTATGTATTGGAGCCATAGATTAAAAAAAAAATATATATATATATATATATATATATATATATATATATATATATATATATATAGATAGATAGATAGATAGATAGATAGATATCCCTGAACGTTCCACCAAAACACATTATTTAAAGACCTACTTGTTTTTAAGTTGAGTTTTGGATTAAACCCATTCAAGTCTGCAGTCTAATGAGTCAATTACTATACGGAGTCAATAATAAATATGACAACTTTTGTTAATGGTAGGCTGTGATTTCCACCACTATAACAAATGGACTCAAAAAAAACCATGGACCCCTAGCTATTCTTCGCCCCACTTTGGAGCCCAGTCTGAGAATCAGTGCTCTAGCAACAGTGGTCTTTTTCTGACCATGGGACTGCTGTTGGGTTGATATTTTTGGATGGTTGACAATTCTCGACCCAGCAATGTCACTGATGTGTTCTCAGCAACAGTGCTGCACCTAATACCTTTGTTCTAGTGTTTGCACTGTGTAGTCATTCACAGTTCACAGCTACACAGCACAGCAGATTCTGCTCAAGGGTACTGAAAAGGTGTATACACAACTAGTCCTGTGATAGAGCATGGATGTCAGAAAGTGCAGGTGGGAGGGGGTAGGGGTGAGAGGGTGGGCAAACAGAATTATTTTTAGGGCATTGTCCCTAAGGGGAAATAGTGAACACACGTTGACAAGGGCATTTGAAAAGCACTATTGTCTTACCTCTAGTCTCTACCTACAGTAGCACTTGTGGCACATCAACAGATATTTCCCTATCAACAGATGTCATACATTCTCATACCACTGATCAATGAATGTTAGGTCAAATGAGTTCAAACGCAGCCCAGGCTGGTTGCCACAGGAAAAAGAACAGCTGCTCCATTTGGCTTCTATAAGGAAGTAGCTTCAATAACTGAAATGCTCATTTGAAAGTGGAAATAATATTTCAACTAAGCTAGCCATCTTTGCAATTTGATAACTGGCAGTTAAAGGTCAAACTGTAGCTTAGGATAAGACTCATTGATCAGGATTTATTTTTTATTCATCTAGTAGTGATGACAGCATGCATACATTAAGCCCCTGTCCCCTGCCCCAGCAGAAACTTTAGGTAACTGGGCCACTCGAACATCGTGCTGTGTTAAGACAAATGTAATCGTGACCATGACCATGTCATCAAGTGTAGTGTTCTATATTAAATTGATACTAAAACGTGGAACAACATAAAAATGATTTGTATAATCTTTATAATGTATATATATATATATAACATGTATAATGTTTTTGATTCAATTTCTCTAATGAAACTGAAAAAGCATTATTAAAATCACAATTATATTACATATATTATTTTACTGTCACTTTGATCCAAGAGTAAGAAGGTGAAATGAAAGGGTTAATGTCTGACTGGTCTTTGCTATTATGGACCAAAAATGTTTTTAGTCACTGTCACATTACTTCAGCTCTTATTTTCACTCTAAAACAATTGCTTTCAAGAGTATCACAAAGTGTGTGAAGGGGTTTTGTGTGACTTTTATTTTAGTTCATGTATATACTGTTAGTAAATAAATGGAAGATTATGATGAGTATTTTAAAATAAAATTTAGAAATAGAATTTAAAGACATGACCTGGGTAAATAGTACATATACTGCTGGTAGTGAACATACCAGGGGGCTTATTATGCTTTGTGTAACTTCTTAAGGTGATTAAGGTGAATAATACTGATCTGATGGTCATTTAACCTTGTCAGTAACTATTTTCTTACATTAACCTACTAACCTTTGATCAATAACTCAATCGATATCTTTATCACTCTTTGTTGTCTTTGACTACAATGCACGTCATAGCCTAGGGTAAAATCCTTTTAGATTATTGTACAAATGTAAACAAGTGATACAAATGTAAACAAGCTTTCATTCATTAGAGGATGTATCATACTTCACCCAATGCTACTTCATTCTGGCTAATCACCAGGCCAGACGATGTTAATTATCTTGCTTGTGTGCTTACTGCAATTTCTGGTCCTGTATACATAATAACTTCTGTTGCCACTTCATTTTCAGGTCTTTGACTCACAGATGGAATATGAAAAAAGGAAAGGTAGTGATTGGGAAATATCACTATGTTTCTGTTGATGGTGGATAAGAAGACTGTTTTTGTTCAGTAAAGAATTCAAATGAATTCTGTGCTAGCTTTCAAAATCTACACCAGTTAGAAAGAAGAGTGCTTATTCTGGAATAAACATCAAATATTTGTCTGAAATGTTAGAAATGCTAAAAAAAAATGCTTTGAAATTTTATTTCAAAAGAAGCTCCATTTTCTGGTGTTTTAGTGAATTTCCTTCAATTAAAAAGAACCAACTAAAAAGAAAAAGTTGTCTTCTGCTTGCCCTTTTCCCATCTCCTCAGGATTCTACTGCATGCAGAACCATTACATTTGCCAAGTTCAAATGTTCAAAAGCTGGTGTTAATTGTCTTACCTTCTCCCAGAATCCATATACCTTTGACTGAAATAACTATTGCAGCAATGGTGCTGCCCTCTGGTGTTCACTCACATCCACTCTGATCATAAAACATGCAATAACAATCCATAGGAACAAACAATTAAAGTAAGCATAATCAGAGCTACAATGTACCTTGTATCCTTGAGAAGTTGTATATAAAGAGTAAATCTGCACCAACACAAATCAAAACAAATTTATTCATTTGGTACTGCATGTGTGTTTAAGAAATCACCCTTCAAGTCGTTATACAAAATGTGAATGCTGAAGTCATTTTGGAAACTTGACAACAGTAATAGAGAAGACCAATGATGTTGGTCTTTATGTGTTTATTGTGTTTAATGTCTTTACTGTAGCTTAAGGGCATTGCGCTTTAATAGCATATAGTGTAGGACAGGAACTTTCTTTAGATTTAAACTCGTGCTTTGAAGTTGGCAATATTCTGAAATATTATGAGGAATAAATACGTACATATAATATAATAGATTACAGGTTCGAACCATTCAAGGAATAAGTAGTTTGCTTAATTACTTTAACATGGGACCCTCCTTTGTGTTTTTAATATCATGGGAATTGTGACGGTTAGAAAGAACAATGTATACAATGTGCATTTTAATAGGGTGAATTCAGATATATCGGGACAGTTCTTTGATTTTCCACTTTGTTTAAGCTTTCTTCCATTAATAAAACAAAAATACCCCATCACATGATCCTCAAAGTGTTGACTACCTACATGTGTGATGGAAAAATATTATTATCATATTCTAAAGAAGCATAGCTTACCATTTTGTGAAAACTGAGTGAAAATCATTTTTAATGACATTTGGGATGGCAATATTCTCAAATTTGGGACACACACACACACACACACACACACACGCACACACACACGCACACACACACACACACACACACACACACTACATGGGCTAAATTTCTGTGGAAACCTAACCCTCACACTCATATGAGCTTTTTGAACATCCCATTTGAGTTTTAGTCCCCCCTTTTTGCTGTTATAATAACCTCTACTTTCTTGGGAAGGCTCTCCTCTAGATTTTGGAGTATGGCTGTTGTGCTCATTCAGTCAGAAGAGCATTAGTGAGGTCAGGCACTGTTGTCAGACGAGGAGGCCTGGGGTGCAGTTAATCTTTAAACGTTAAACGTGTTCAGTGGGATTGAGGTCAGGGCTCTGCGCAGGTCACTCTAGTTCTTCCATATCAACTTTGGCAAACTTTACAGACCTCACTTTGTGCACGGGGGCACTGCCATGCTGCAATATGTTTGGACGTCTTAGTTCTTGAAGGGAAATCTTAATGCTACAGAATACAAAGACGTTCTAGACAATTGTGTGTTTTGTGGCAAATGTTTAACCCTCATATGGGGGAATATTTAGGTGTCCACATACTTTTGGCCATATAGTGTATACTAACAGTCTTTGGAATACCTTTGATCCATGAATACCTTCCATGCCACTTATCTTACACAGGGTTGCAGGGGAGCCTACCCAGGAGACTTGTGGCACAAGGCAGGTGTGCCAGCCATCACAGAGCGCACACACACACACACACACACACACCAACATGGAAATGCCAATCAGCCTACAATGCATGTGTTTAGACTGGGGAAGGAAACCCCTGAAGCACAGGGAGAGCATGTAGACTGTGCACACAGGGCAGAGGCAGGCTTTGAACCCGCAACCCCCGAAGTGTGAGGCAACAGTGCTAAACACTAAGCCATGTGCCCTCCCACCCAGAACATTTTTGATTTTTTTTTTCAAATTCATACACTGAGCAAAAAAAAAGCTCATTGAATTTAGTTAATTTAAATGCGAACATGGGTTCCATATGATTTAATTGAGTTACAGTAACACAATTTGTTTTCCTAGATCCATCATTTGATCATGTATTTTCAAAGCCCTGAATAAAATCGATTTCTTCCCCCTGATCACTGGCGTTCTGTAACAGCTACATTACCGCTGCACTACACAACACAGCAGTTAGTTATAATCCCGTCAGTACCAGCAGTCTCGCGCGATTCTAATGTCTACTACATGAATTGTCAATGCACAATACTACATGGGCATGAATGCTCACTCTACGTCATTCAAGCTAATGCGTAGAAACTCGTTTAAATTAAATTTAATATAAGCAATGAACATGTTGTCAGTCACAGTGGTAGCTCAGTGGTAAAGACGTTGGACTACTGAGCAGAAGATCACGAGTTTAAACCCCTGCACTGCCACCACCAGGCCCCTGAGCAAGACACTTAACCATTAACTACTCAGATGTATAAATGTTCGTCGAATACTTTTTTCAGTCTATCCAAAGTAAGAATAGAAGTAGGAAACCACCACTTAAAAGATTTTATAATTTATCTGATGTCTCAATATATCTGAATTCACCCTGTGTCAGTTAAAGCCTGACTCCTGAAAAACAGCTGAGCACGCTTTGAGCTCAGTTTCAAAAGTGACGACCTAATTCAGATTGCTGAATGTGTCTAAGACTGACAAAAGCTCTCTGTCCTTATTCACGCCATTTGTTTTGTTTTTATTCCTGTCTATTTTTTTTTTCAGTCATCGAGGTCTCTCGGGTCGGACGAGGCGCTGGGAAACAGGACGTCACTCTCTAGTGACGCATTACTGCCGAGACCAGGCACGCGCCCGCGCAGGAGGAAGTGAGTCCGCCGCTGCAGGAGGCGCTGCTGCTCCTGCTTCAGCTCCACGTAGGACCGGGAGAAGGTGTGGAAGATGGATGTCACGGGGAAGGCCATCAGCAGGATGCCGCTCAGGATGCTGCTGAGCGCCACCACCTGGCCAGGTATGCTGCGTGGCACCATGTCACCGTAGCCCACCGTCGTCATTGTAATCACCGCCCACCAGTACGTGGCCGGGATGCTGCTGAACTCCTGCGTGGCCGCCACCTCGTTCTCGATGAGGTACAGGAGCGGGGAGAAGAGCGCGATGGCCACGCACAGGAACAGCAGCAGCAGGCCGAACTCGCGTGTGCAGCGGCGTGCGGTAAGGCCCAGCGTCTGCAGACCGAGTGAATGCCGAGCCAAACGCATCACGTACAGGATGCGCAGAGCCCGCAGGACGCGCAGAACAAGCCCGACTTTGTCCAGATAGCTGCTGCCCGAGCCCGTGGAGGTGCCGTCCACAGCCAGGGTGATGTAGTAGGGCAAGATGGCCACCACGTCAATCAGATTGAGCGGACGCCGGAGGAAGGCCAGCTTCCTGCGATCCTGAATGAAGCGCAGTGTGAACTCGAGACTAAACCACGCCACACACACAGTCTCCACGATGAAGATGTTGTAGCACATCTGGGAGCATTTGCCCTACAACATGCAACAAGAGCAATTAGTATTTTATTGCTTTCAAATAATCAATTTTTTTTTTTACAAATATTTGAATGTTATCCTGGTATATAGGCTACTGTACCTTCATGCAAAATACCCTGAAAATTCTTACAAGAAAATATCCTAATTATACACACTATATCTTGAGCAGTGATATTACTATAAGACAGTAAGAGGTGTTTTAGAGAACTGGAGTCCAGCACAATTTAACTTCAGTCAGTCAAATTATCAGATCAAACAAACAAACAAAAATAAATAAACAGTACTAACAGTACTAAATACACATTACTCACATCATCACATGGGAAAACCTATGATCACGTGTACTGCATGTGATCATAGGTTTTCACATGTGATGATGTGAGTAATGTGAAAAACATGAACATGATTTCACTATTGTGCCATGAAATGTATGAACTCAAGTAAACACGTGACACATAAGTGACAAAATTTGACATAATTAGTCACGTGACATAATTTGTGATCACATATGAAAAGGAAATATTTACCCTGCTGTGAGAAATAAAAATGAAGAATGAATAAAGAATGAAACACATGAGAAATTAACATGTGGAATGAAATCACACGTGAAAATAACTGAATCGTGTGTGGAAATAAAAAACATGCCCTACATGTGAAAAGTCCATTACATGTAAGAAATGCCTGGAACATCACAAAGTGTCTATAAAAACACATGTGAATCATGTGATGGCTGTAACTCATGGGACTCATCATGATTCACCCATGAAGTTCATGTGTAAGGAAACAAATTATTAGATATCAGTGAGTAGTGATTTTGGTCTCAGCTTTTCACAGTTGCAATGCTGAACACACAACAGCAGAGGGAAGCAATACCAACCAGATTATAGCACTGTGCCTTTACAGTAATCTGCCCTTTCTCAGCTTCTTCATCTAATTAAAAGTGTTTTCTTCATTAGTCTTAACCAGTGCTATTTTTCTACCGCTCATGAGGTCTTGCACCTTACACAAATTCAGTTCCATATTATACATTTTCAGTGTCCCATCATACATTTTATTTTATTTCAGAATTCCACCACTGAAGTCATATAGTATAATGCCTGATTTTGTTGAGCATATAAGATTATATTTGTTAATATGCTATTGTGTAAATATAGTCCCATATATAAAAATGCACATTTATAAATGCATTGTCCAGATTTGCTATATGCAGTATGCCCATGTGTGATAAAATAAATGAAACATCCAGTATACAAATGTCTATATGGCCATAGAGCGGACGTTCACATGAGCAGAGTCTGAAATTTGGACAAAATTTACCTATGTAGTATTTAGGTTTTGTCTATACAATTATTTTACAGCAATTTAATGTTACATGGTTGTGAAAATCTATGTCATGAGAATTTAGGATGTAAAAAAAATTACAAAAAATGAGAATGGTGGAGTAAATATTGACAAGGAGGCTGCTCTGGATGGAAAAAAAAAAACACCAGAAAGCTACATATTTGCATTTCTTTCAAACACTGTGCACACATATGAACAGAAAGAATAGTACTCATTCTTCTGAAATTATGAAATTATGAAAAAAACAATGTTTACTATCTAAAGAATAAGTATTACTAGAATGATTTTCTTCATTTGTCTTAACCAGTGCAGTTTTCTCTACCCTATACACATCTTCATTTTTATCAATTTCAGTATTGCCTGAAATCAATAACCACCATCTTGCACCCTGGCACTACATGCTGCTGCTGAAAATCTGCCCATCAGGAAAGTGTTGATTTGTTCTGCAAAAATGTGTATGTGATCATTACTGCATTGGAAATGTTAGGAATGACTAAGCATATTGCCATTCTAACTAGGTTTCCACAGATGAGCACAGGACGTTGTTATTACATGTCTCCTGGGAAGAAACCCCAGACTATCTCATTCGGAATTGTAAATTGAGATGAATTAATCTCCCTGTCCTTTAATAAATTACAGCCAGTCCTGCATTTTAGCACTACTTTCGATGTTCACTTTAGAGGAAAGACTTCAGTGTTACGAAACAAACTCCCACAAATGCAGAATAAGGTTAAGTGGTACTGAAGTACAAAAGTGATGCATTAAACTCAGTGCATTTACTAGTATTGCTGAGGAAAATGTCAAGCGTAAAATTATACACGTTTTGAAAGTTTTGGACGTGTTCTGAAATATATGGATAGTTATGTAAAAACTGTAATGGATATACTGTACATAAATACACATTTTCTCTGATATGATTACAAAGGGAAAAAAATGTTTAAAAATTTATTTAGGCCGAATTTCACCCTTTTTCTAAACACACACACACACACACACACACATGTATTAGAGATGCATTATTGAGAGTAGCATGTATTTGTACAGGGTTCACTATGTAGATCTGTGTTTCAGTAATACCTTAAGCAGAATCTAATGGAATTCATATTGTATACACTGAAAATATAAACTGTATATAAAATATAGTCGTTTATTTCAACCATACACAACAATAAAGCGTCTGTGAAGGTACTCAATGTTTGAGTAAGTCATAATTGATAATTACATGCTCTGTTTCTCTTCATAGCTGAGGGCAGCCATTTATATTCACACAGCATCTAAATTCAATTAGTATATAAGGCTGCTGAATCTGTAAATCAGCGTAACTGCAACACATTTCTGGTTTAAACTGCTCTGCTCTTAGAAATGATATACATCATTTTTTAAATTCTTTTTTTGCTCTGTCACAAAGCAGACTGACCAAGAATCGTTCATGTCCCTGTTCATGACTTTCTGTAGTTGAAACGCATGCGTGGGAGTTTATAGGGCATGCAAAGAGATATCATGCCGTGTAGGCGGTACAACTATAGACCATTAAATCGAGCTATTTGTTTGCTGTGTCTACAATAACAAAGGGCCAAAGTGGGCTAATTTCCAGAGTGAATATATGATTACTAAACATAGACTGTTTTCTGTGATCAAGAATGACATTTCTTCTGAAATTTGCTAGCTGCTGTTGCTTAGGGCACATTTAAACAACATACTATACTATAGATACTGGTTGATACTGCTGCAAGTTTCCTAAATTCATGTTAACATTATACCTTTTGGAATACATTTGATTTTCAGTTCTTCCAATCTGGAGTCAACTAATTTTATGAAAACATTAATAGTTATAGGTGATTAGAAAGGTAGCTTGCATTGTAATAGTCATATTTGAGCTTGATATTGATTTCTCATGCATAGTATTCATGCAGCTCAAAATAAACCTTCTTTTATGAAAATGCATATATTATGGAGCTAGATTCATACAGAAATCAGGTAAATGCACATATATGTGCCATGGACATGGACACTACATGGCCAAAAGTCTGTGGACACCTGACCATCACATCTATATTGAAACACACAGTTGTACAGGATATCTTTTTATGCTACAACATTCACTGGAACTAAGGAGCCTAGCTCAAACCTATTGAGGTGTGACAGTCACCCTATGTACAAAGCATGTTTTGTCAAGGTTAGAGAGGAAGAACTCAAGTAGCCTACACAGAGCCCTGACCTCAACCCCACTGAACACCTTTGAGATGAACGGAAATGCGGACTGAGCCCCAGGCCTCCTCCCTCGACATCAGTGCCTGACCTCACTAACGCTCTAGTGGCTAAATGGGCAAATCCACACAGCCACGCTACTAAATCTAGTGGAAAGTCTTCCTAGAAGAGTGGAGGTTATTATAACAGCAAAGGGGGACTAATTCTGGAATAAGATGTTCAAAAAGCACATATGCGTGTAATGGTCAGATGTTCACAAGCTTTTGGCCATATAGTGTACAATTACTTCAAGATTGCAAACATGCTCTATTTCAAGGGGGTCCAAAATCCGGCCCCTGGGACAAATGTGGCTCGTGGACAGATCTTAACAGGCCCACGGCTTCTCTATCAGAATGTATGATAGGTTAACCATCGACCAACACTTGAAATTTTTCCTTTCACCTACAGGTGGCAGCAGACTGTGTTAACACAGTTAGCTAAAATTCAAGAGCCTTTTTTTTTTCTCTGACTACAACTGCAAATTAATTTACAGTATGATATTTCTCTGCCCCTGCTCTATATGCTGGGTCAATTCCAGAGGTGACAACAGTGTTATGGAATTTATATATTTTTATATAATTTTTGACAGTGATGTGGAGACACATGAACACTGTGCTTTTCTGTTTTTTTCCGCTAAAGCAGTGGTCAGTCCAAATGTGAATAAAATTCACCTGGCCAGTTCACTGAAGGGGAGAAGACATAGGACATGAAAGATGTGTGTGTACTTCTGGTAGCGATTACTTTTGCTTCGGGCTGAATTAATTTTTTTTTTCATACACAAAACGTGTAATCATCTGCCACAATAGTCGCAGTAGAGAACATACTGTTGTAGGGTTCATATTAGCATTTTGGACAATCATACTTTTTTATTTTATCTTAGAATTCCTCCATAATATAAAGTCATAGCACCCATCACACCAGGGTTTTTACACTGGTGCCGAAACCCAGGAGAAAGTTCCATAATGGTGACTGGTACCTTCTCCCTGGTTTTGGCACCACTGTAGAACCCTGGTGTGTGTGGGTGAGAAGGAGGACTCGGGAGATGAAACGTCATGCTTCTTTAATTTTGAATTTTTCTGCATTTAATTTTTATGCTTTTCAGCATTTTCTCACTTGTGGACATACACATGCAAAAAAACCCACAACACACAGAGTTCAACTCGGCTCTTTCTCTCTCCAGTTCATGGCATTCCCTAAAAGACAAACAAGCCACACATAAGTGATTACACACAGGTGAGAATAATCACGCGTTAACTGTCGGTTCAACCAGCTTCCACTCCGTCCACAGGTGACACTTGACCACGCCCCTGCTGCCACACATACACATACTACAGTATGCCAATGTCTATATGTCCATTTGAAAGAAAAAATAATTTGCATAATTTGATGTTAATATGATTTTTCACTTTGATTTGTAGATATTTGTATATTTGGTTAAAAATGACCTCATTAGCATTTAGTTTTTAAAAATGTATGTTTAAAAAAAAACTGTGGTTGTAGAAAATTCAGCATTTCATGGTTACATGGTTGTGAATATGTAAGTGATGGAAATTCAGACTGTAAAAACAAGGAGGATGATATTGTGAATGTTGACTGGGGGGACGTTCTGACTGGGTTATTTGAAAAACCATCAGAAAGCTGCCTATTTGCATTTCTTTCACTGTGCACAGCTGTGAACAAAAAGAAGAGAACTAAGGTATTATTCTGCTGCCATTCAAATACCAGCTCAGTGCAAAAAAATATTGTGAAATACCAATGTTTACTAGCTAAAGAATGTTACTATTCTGGGCAGTTAAAGACAGGATTGCAGTATTGCTCATTTCACATTTGCATCATCCTGGGAATCATCCAAGCTGCTTAGTAGGAGGCCCGATACTTTCACATCAGTTCCATTCAAATCGGTCTTTCAAGAATGAATTCAAATCAGTCATTCAAATCAGATTCAGGTTCTAGTAAATCAAATAAATCTAAACAATCAAATTACATGTCTAGTCTTCTTATATTTCAATAAAATATAATGATTATACAGGTAACAGTCTATTGCACACTGAACACTGAACATAGTTTGCGATCATTACACAGTGACCTAAACTATGGATTAATTATTTTAAAAAAATGGTAAAAAATTAAAAAACTTACAGCTTCTTCCTCCTCCCTCATGGCAGGCATGGTGCTTATGGACAGATTAATGGCTGTGATGGTGACAAAGAGCACTGAGAGGCAAGCGAAGATCTTTCCAGGAAGACCTGAGTGCGGCCTTTCCACCATGTCCCTTAGCTTGACCATGCAGCGGCCCGCTCGAGATTCTCTATCCAGGCCTCCCTCCCTACCACCTCCATCACTCTCATCATCTTCCTCTTCCTCATCTTCCTCGGCCACCCTTTCAAGCTCATCACGCTCCTCTATGCGCTGAATCAGGCGCCTTCGGCAGCACCACTCCAGCTTTTCCTCTGGGACACCCCAGTACAGCAGTTCTTCTTGGAAGGACAGAGCACAAGTGTCTCTCAAAGCACGCAGCTTGCCCGCACGCAGGAATGTCAGGATGGCACGGAAAGCACATGGGCTTCGGTCGAAGAAAAACTCATTGCGAGCCACATCGTAGTCGTCGCACACACACATGATCTCGTCGAAGCTTGTACACAGACGCAGACGGCCTAGCCGTGACAGTGGGAAGTCATCCAGCGTGCTCCATGGCAACTGGTAGCGCAGGCCACCCACATTGATGATGGCATGTAAGCGTTGGGTGCCAGGCAAGAGGCTGGCATCAGCATCAGGATCCTTAGCAAGACACCGAGCACGTTTGTAGTAAACACCCTTAAGGGCCTCGCTATCCTGGATGGGTGGTGGGTTCAGTGAGGTGTCCGAGATGCAGCTCAAGGCACTGTAGTCATAGTCAGAGCCATCGCCAGCCAGTAAAGTCATCTTTCACCCGGACACCTCCAATCTCAGAGCGCCTCACATGCCTGGAGGCCAGCAATTATTCACTGGCCCTCACCTACACAACGGAATGATGAACAAATGAATTAGTATACAGTCCAAATGCATACGGTCAAATCCAAAATTACTGGCACCCATCAGACAATGGGTAAAAACTGATTATATAAAGTAGACATTACAACATTAAAACTTTCTCTCAAAAATATATGCCAAAATTAAATTAAAAGATAAAAAAAGTAGACAAATTGTCTTGAAAGTTATATATTTTTAATATTTTAGAAAGTAATCATTTTTTATATCGCTCTTATTCTTCAGAAAAAACAACTGTTATAGCCTTTGAACAACTATGCTGTTCCTTTTTTATCCAACAAAGCTGTGGAAAAGGCTTTTATCCCATGGTTGTTGTGAAGATTGATGGCATCAATATCTTAGCCCCAACTTTGGCCACAGGAATTAAGATCTGATTCAATAACCACAGATTAATCGTTCAGCAAGATAATGAGTTTAAATGTACATCCAAATCAACACAGAAATATTTGCAGGAACACAAAATCAATGTCATAATCATGGAGCTGTCTCTATATACAAACTTCTGTTGCTGATGGACATGAAATAAAATTAAAAATAAAATTTTGTCAATGATTGATCAGCAGTAATAGAGTAAAGTAGTAACAGGTACTGTCTGTTATCAGAGACAGACAGAGTGAACCCAAATGCACGCTTTAAATAGATATGGCTAGAAGCATATTGTAGGACTAGAATGTCCCCATTGTGAAGCACATTACACTAACTCAGATAAATACAGTAATCTGTAATCCCTATCTAGGGCCATTTTAACATTGCTGCCCTTACTTACATAATTTCATTTTGGTAATTTCATTTTACCAATCAGATATTCAGCGGTCTTTGTCTGTGGTTATTGAAATATTATTTTCCACAGACATACAGCACATTTATGTTACAGTCTTTTTAGATACGTAAAACAATATTTGAATTTCATGCTGCATACTACAGAGGGTATCAGAGTGAAAAAAAAGAGACATAATGCCACTGACTTCTTAATAATGAAATTTAAATACCTATATTATATGGCTGAAAGTTTGTGGACACCTACCATCACACCCAAATGAGGTCCTTCCCCACATACTTCCCACAAAGTTAGAAGAACACAATTGTACAAAATGCCTTTGTATGCTGTAGCATTACAATTTCCCTTCACTGTAACTAAGAGACCCAAACCTGTTCCAGCATGACAATTGCTGCTGTGCACAAAGCCAGGTCCATGAAGACATGGTTTGCCAAGGTTGTGTATGCGTCGCCTGACATCAGTGTGCTGACTGGCTAGATATTGCATTCTAAGCTTGATTGCTTTTGCCTATCTATGGGTAGTCTTGATGCTTTTTTTTCCAATTTGATCCTGAGTTTGGGTTACAGCCTGTGCAGAGTTTCACGTTCTCCTCAAGCTTGCATGGGTTTCCTCCAGGTTCTCCAGTTTCCTCCACCTGTCCATGAAACATGCAGGTAGGCAGACCAATTATGCTAAATTGCCCATATGTGTGAAGGAGTGTGTGAATATGTGTGTGCATAGTGCCCGGAGGTGGATTTTCACTAGGTTACCGAGGTAGGCTCCGGATCCAGCTCGACCCTGACCAGTATAAAGTTACTGAAGATAAATGAATGGATAATTTTAATTGGTCGAATCACAGCACTAGAATGAGCAGCCTGAATAATACAGTTTTTAATTTTTTTTTTTAAACTTGACATTTAAAATATGAATCTCTGAACATAGAAATAAACTACTTTGAAATTTATTTATGGTAATTTATTTAATGCTATGAATTTAATGTCAACAGTTTAAACATTCAAATCTTTATGTCTCTTTTTTTTCTTGCTTCGATAACAGGGTCTCCAATACAGTATAGTGTATAGGCTATAAAGAAGCTTTAAAAATCCTTCAGATATTGTGAGGTTTGCCACAGAGTACTATAGTCTCCCATTTCCTTTGTAAAGGAATGAGTGCTATCTTATGTGACCACTGCAACTCTAATTACCCACCCAAAAGAGCTTGTGGAACAAACAGCTAATGGTATTATACTGAGTGCTTGGCTGTAGGGAACTACTTCCTCGGTAATGCACCAAAAAGCACTTTTCTCATAGGCGCCACTGCCCTTCAGCTCAGCAACAGGGCCACTGCTGGCTTTTTAGGGAATGGATTGTGAATCAGCGTCTTTGAAGTTGTGAGACTGGAGCATCCTTGTGTTTTTATTGGTTCTTTGGAGTTTTTAATCATTTTTGTTAATGTAAAGCTTGGTTGCAGTAAGGCAACAGATTAAACAGACACGCTGCAGGGCTTTCAGAGGGAGATAAAATAACTCGGTTGATGATTATCTTGGAAAATACACTGATCAGCTATAACATTAAAACCACTGACAGGTGAAGTGAATAACACTGACTATCTCAGTACAATGACACCTGTCAAGGGGTGGGATATATTAGGCAGCAAGGGAAGAGTCAGTTCTCGAAGTTGATGTGTTGGAAGCAGGAAAAATGAGCAGGAAAAGTGTAAGGATCTGAACGACATTGACAAGGGCCAAATTGTGATGGCTAGACAACTGGGTCAGAGCATCTCCAAAAAGGCAGGTCTTGTGGGGAGTTCCCGATGTGCAGTGGTTAGTACCTACCAGAAGTGGTCCAAGGAAGGACAACTGGTGAACCGGCAAGAGGGTCATGGGTGCCCAAGGCTCATTAATGTGTGTGGAGAGTGAAGACTTGCCCGTCTGGTACGATCTCACAGAAGAGCTACTGTAGCACAAATAGCTGAAAAAGTTAATGCTGGCTATGATAGAAAGGTGTCAGAACACACAGTGCATCACAGCTTGGAGCAATGGAAGAAGGAGGCCTGGTCTGATGAATCATGTTTTCTTTTACGTTATGTGGGTGGCCGGGTGCATGTGTGTCGCTTACCTGGGGAAGAGATGGCACCAGGATGCAGTATGGGAAGAAGGCAAGCCAGCAGAGGCATTGTGATGCTCTGGGCAATGTTCTGCTGGGAAACCTTGGGTTCTGGCATTCATGCGGATGATACTTTGACATGTACCACCTACCTAAACCAAGTACACCCCTTCATGGCAACAGTATTCCCTAATGGCAGTAGCCTCTTTCAGCAGTGCAATGCGCCCTGCCACACTACAAAAATTGTTCAGGATTGGTTTAAGGAACATGACAAAGAGTACACGTTGTTGATTTGGCCTCCAAATTCCCCAGATCTCAATCCAATCGAGCATCTTTGGGATGTGCTAGACAAACAAGTCTGATCCATGGATGCCCCACCTCACAACTTACAGGACTTAAAGGATCTGCTTCTAACACCTTGGTGCCAGATACCACAGCACACCTTCAGAGGTTTTGTGGAGTCTATGCCTCGATGGGTCAGAGCTCTTTTGGCTGCACAAGGGGGACACAATACTACACAATATTAGGCAGGTGGTTTGAATGTTATGGCTTATCATTGTATTTCCCAGCATTCTTCACTCACTCATTCACTCACACACCATTTTGTATCACAGAAAATAGTTTCTAATACAAAGAAATGTTAAGATGAAATAATCAAACCCTTAGTAATGCTACATGCATGCTCTGAACATCACTGAATACATTAATATCTGCACTGAATATTATCATTATGCTTTATAGAATACAGCACATTTATCCAAATGTAATCTATTAGAAGAAATGTAAGATTAATGTCATTCTGTTTCTGCACTCAAAATATTTGAGAAACAACATGATAATCTTTAATTTTGGAATTAACTGCTTTAATTATTTACTTATGTTTACATGTCCTTTTGACACCACAACTGAACAATAATCATAAACAGACTCTAATATATGCACACATCTTTAATAAATGCATTCCAGACCATGGTTAAAAAGGCATTTCACACCACAGTAGCTCAACAACTCGGCCTGTGTCCAAACTAATTAAGTTAATTACTGTGATTAAGAAGCAGTTGGTTCACAAGTCACAAATTAGTGTCTGTACCACAGCACATTCATGCTCCAATCAGGGATTAAGAACGGGGTCTTAGGCTGACTAAAGCCAGGGCAAAAATGCGTCACTGGATGCTTATTAAGCACCTGCACTGTCAGTCAGCACCAGATAATGATTACACTTGGCCTTTTGTTTCCGGCCCTGTCAAATTAAACCCGCTGTGCTGTTGGGGAGGGTCTGCTGCCTCAATGCGCTCCCATTCCTCACTTTTCTTGCCGCCTTTCTATCCTACAGAGAGTTGTATGCTACAAGTGAGGAACAATTACATGGGAGGGAAGCATAGACACATACTGATCATAATGTGTGAAGGCCTCAGCAGAGATTGACACTGTGGATAAGAGAACCAAAATATCTAAGCACTTCATTTTAAGTTAAAACTTAAGATGTAATTCACCCATCACCATGTTTTGTTATAAGCCTGTGTTTCTCAAACTGGCCCTCAGGGGAATTCACCTTTTGCTCTTTCCTAGCTTTCAACCCACTTTCAACAGACTAGCACTAGAGCTTAGACAGAGTACAACTGTGGACCATCTGGTGCACCCTGAGGACCAGTTTGGGAAACACAGGCTTATACTGTATATGCACATATACAGTCAGGTCCATAAATATTGGGACAGTGACACAGTTTTGGTAATTTTGCCTCTGTACACCACCACAGTGGATTTGAAATGAAGCAGTCAAGATGTGACTGAAGTGTAGACTTTCAGCTTTAATTCAAGGGGTTTAACAAAAATATTGCGTTAACTGTTTAGGAATTACAGCCATTTTTTACAGAGTACAGAGGCAAAATTACAAAAACTGTGTCACTGTCCCAATATTTATGGACCTGACTGTACACTGTCTGCTTTAAAAGGAACACCTGTACATTCATGCAATTATCAAATCAGCCAATTATGTGGCATAAAATTATATAGATACATACCAAGAGCTTCAGGTAAAGTTCATATCAATCATCAGACAGGGGAAAAATGTGATCTCCTTGACTTTGAGCATGGCATGGCTGTTCGGACCATGAAACTGCTGAGCTGCTGACATTTTAACACACAACAGTCTATAGTCTCTAGTGGTCAGACTGGTTCAAGCTATGGTAACTAAAATAACCACCCTTTACAACCACAGTGAGCAGAAAAGCATCTCAGAAAGCACAACACGTTGAACCTTGAGGCAGATGGGCTACAACAGCAGAAGACCATATCAGGTTCAACTGCTGTCAGCCAAGAACAGGGATCTGAAGCTACAGTGGATGCAGACTCAATGAAACAATTCCAACAGTTGAAAGTTGGAAAAAGACCAGGTGACATTTTTGGGCATGAAAATACAAGGATCAGCAGTTTCTGAAATACTCAAGCTGGTGCCTGTCTGGCACCAACACCCATGCCACAGTCAAAGTCACTACCGTATTCTAATGTTCAATGTGAACATGTTTGATGTATCTGCATCATTTTATGCATTACACTGCTGCCACATGATTGGCATATTGCTTAATTGAATGAATGAGCAGGTGCACAGGTGTTCCTAATAAAGTGGTCGGTATGTATATCTCACTACTGCAAAGCCTCTTTAACTGCACACACATACACACCAATCAGCCATAACGTCAAAACCACTGAAGGTGAAGTGAATAACATCGATTATCTCCTTACAGTGGCACCTGTCAAAGGGTAGGGTATTTTAGGATATTAGGCATCAAGGGAACAGTCAGTTCTCGAAGTTGATGTGTTGGAAGCAGGAAAAGTGGGCAGGAAAAGTGTAAGGATCTGAACGACATTGACAAGGGCCAAATTGTGATGGCTAGACAACTGGGTCAGGGGATCTCCAAAAAGGCAGGTCTTGTGGGGATGTTCCTGGTATGCAGCGGTTAGTACCTACCAAAGAGGCCCAAGGAAGGACAACTGGTGAACCGACAAGAGGGTCATGGGCGCCCATTGAGGGTCATTGATGCGCATGGGGAGTGAAGGCTAGCCCGTCTGGCCCAATCTCACAGAACAGCTACTGTAGCACAAATTGCTGAAAAAGTTAATGCTGGCTATGATAGAAAGGTGTCAGAACACACAGTGCATCACAGCTTGCTGCGTATGGGGCTGCGTCACTGCAGACTGGTCAGAGTGCCCATACTGACCCCTGTCCACTGCTGAAAGTGCCTACAATGGGCACGTGGGCATCAGAACTGGACCAGGGAGCAATGGAAGAAGGTGGCCTGGTCTGATGAATCATGTTTTCTTTTACGGTATGTGGGTGGCCGGGTGCATGTGTGTCGCTTACCTGGGGACGAGATGGTACCAGCATGCACTATGGGAAGAAGGCAAGCTGGATGAGGCAGTGTGATGCTCTGGGCAATGTTCTGCTGGGAAACGTTGGGTCCTAGCATTCATGTGGATGTTACTTTGACAAATACCACCTACCTAAACATTGTTGCAGACCAAGTACACCCCTTCATAGCAATGGTATTCCCTAATGGCAGTAGCCTCTTTCAGCAGGATAATCCGCCCTGCCACACTGCAAAAATTGTTCAGGAATGGTTTAAGGAACATGACAAAGAGTTCGAGATGTTGACTTGGCCTCCAAATTCCCCAGATCTCAATCCGATCAAGCATCTGTGTGATGGGCTGGACAAACAAGTCTGATCCATGGGGGCCGCATCTCAAAACTAACAGGACTTAAAGGATCTGCTGCATCTTTGTGTCAGATACCACAGCACACGTTCAGAGGTCTTGTAGAATCCATGCTTCCACAAGGTATCACAGCTGAGTCACAGCTGTTTTGGTGGCACAAGGAGGACCTATAACCTAGGTTATAATGTTAGTGCTGATCAGTGTATATATCTACAGTATATATATATATATAACTGGAGGATCTTTTCTGTCCATCAAACAACAGTAGCAAATAGAGGTCAGTGGTCAGTGTAAGCAAGTTGTTAGGTGGTGTTTTGACTGTGGTGAGGATGCTGCTGTTTTTGCTGTGGCCTCTTGAATTCGTTAGATTGTTTTGTCTGTCTTCAATCCCAGGTTCCAGTGAGAATTAAGGGACATGCAGGCACAAATCTTAAGAGAAGGAAGATTTATTGGATCTCCACAGAATCTTCAAACAGAGATCAATCTAACAGGCTGTCTATCTTTCCACGCACACTTTCTAACTATTCTGCCCCTGAAAAAAATACCCTCTGCTAATGTCTCTTTGTCTCTCTGTGTCTCTGTATCTCTTTCTCTCTGTGTGTGTGTGTGTGTGTGTGTGTGTTGCGAGGCATCAAGGTCATTCTTTTGCCATATCTGTGGATTTCTGCTGCAGACTCTGGGCCTTTCATTATGGCCAATAATAGTTCTAAGATAACTAAAAATATGTATACAATCCTTCACCTCATCTGTGGAAGATGATAAATTGAATAAGGTATTACAGTTTTGACAACTTGACAAGTTACTTTAATATTGCAGTTAGTTGCTGGTAATTCTACGAAAAGTCCCTAAACACAATAAGAAACAACTTTGCCACATTGAATTTGAAGAGAAAAATAGCCTTAAACAACCAACAGGATATGCAGCATAATACCTGTTAAACTCTTATTTGAAGAGTAGCAATAAACTCCACATTGTTTTATTTTCATAGCATTGTCTAAATTACACTTTTACTGTCTACAGTATGTTTTAATCAGTGTAGAGTGTAGAGCTCTGTCACCTGGTTGAGAAAATACAGGCTACTTGATCTAAAAAGGAAAAATGCTTCTACCTTGTAATGGGAAATGCGGTTAAAATGATAGATTCACTACTGCCCAACACTGTGATTAACACGTTTAAAGAAAGGGTGTCAGACACACAGGGTCGAAGCTCCCACCAGTTTCCACAACCCCACCCCCAATCATTTACACATTGCTACCTGCCAATTGGTGTGGAAGTGGGCGGAGGCGCTTCAGTTTCATAAGTTGACTTTTCCCCCTGTGAAATGCCTTTCAAACACTCTGAAGGCTTACCAGAAATGATACACCATTCAATAAGTGTCTGTACACTGAAAGCTCTTCAGGCCTTCGGAGTCAATTAAGCATTCATATATTACAATGACAGTAGGCGTATTTCATGCACTCCTCATATGGGGTCCTTATATGGGGACTTCATATCATATTTCAAATGCAGTTATTTTTTTTTGACATGCAGAGAGTTATACCGTGTATAATTCTTGCAGTGAAAGTCTTAATTGCAAGTTCCAAACCTGTGCAAATATTACAAAGAGCAAAGACACATAAAGCACATAAGACACATGAGACACATAAGACAAAGTGCACAACAGTTCAGGACAATAAAATGCAGGGAAAACAACAATAAATATCTTAATACAGCGCATTGCAATATACAAGTGCATCTGATATAAGGTATACACAATATGTACATGAATGTCCTGATATAGTGTGTGTGATGTGTGTGCTGTTGGAATGAATGATATGTTAGCACAGTCCAGGTCCTCGTAGGTTCGGCTGGGTGTATGAGTGTATGTCCATGAAATGGAGATAAAAGAAATTATGCCTGATCGGAGGGCCTATTCAGAGCCCTAATCGCATGTGGAAAGTAGCTCCTCGTGAAACACTCTGTGTTGATTCTCGTACTGCAGTAGCATTTGCCTGAGCGCAGTAGTGAGAACAGGCTGTGGTTTGTGTGACTATATTGTCCTCCTTGGCTTCTCTCTGCATCGCCAGACATATTTGAGGACATCAGTAAAACATAAGCAATGAATAGATGAGTCTAAAGCAGAGTCCAGAGCTCACATTCTCTCCCTATCTCTCTCTGCAGCAGTGAGATCACAACATTGCTGAAGGGCTTATCCTCTGCAATAGCTTTTGACTCATAGAATTGAGATTTGGTTTGAAACAACCAGCATATCTTCCCAGCTCATACTGTTCCACTCACAGATGGACTCCAGCTCCGTCTCATTGTTCATGCTGCCACCTCAAACATGCTCCAGGTCATTTACACTTACTGCTGCTTACCAAAATGGTGCAAACAAGATTTACTGGAATTAATGGTTGGTGTGAAAATATTTGAAGAAGCACTAGCTTTTCAGCAATCTAGTCTGTTCAATACATCATGCTGTACGTAAAGTCGTCATTGAGGGCACTATTGCCCATTGACTGGATTTGTTGTTTCTCTGCAGGGGTGAAAATACAGGTGCTATTAGACCCTTAATAAGAATCATTCATTTATTCATTTAATCTTCAATAAGTGCATTATCCTGGTCAGAGTTGTAGTGGATCTGGAGCCTATCCTGGGAACACTGGGTGAGAGGCAGAAACACATTGTGGATGGGACACCAGTCAGTGAACCATGCATATTCATTTACACCCATTGGCAATTTAGCATAGCCAATCCACCTACCGGCATATTTTTGGGAGATGGGAGGCAACCGGAGAACCTGGAGGAAACTGACACGGACATGGTGAGAACATGAAACTCCTCACAGACAGTAAGCCGAGTTCAGTATCAAACCCTGAAGCTGTAAGGTGGAAACACTTCCTGCTGTGCCACTGTGGTGCGCCCACATGAGATTTACTTGTGAATATTAGATGCAGATTTGGTGTGCCGAAACTTATTTTTAGAGTATTTTAAACATACTATAGTTATGCACTGGCCATGTTTTTTGCATGTTCTAATAAGGGTCGTAAATGTATCAAGCCAGTGTCAGGCAACATGGAAAAATCACAGTAATCACTATATAGCCTCAGAGGTGTCTGGGTTATTTTATACAAATTGTAAAGACTACTATGCCTGTCATGTAGGGCATGTTCTGATGGATGTACATTCCACTTATCAGATTATCTAGCTCTCTTGTACCATGGCCTTTAGCAAACAATATCCTTTTAGACCTTCTGACACACTCAAAACATGTCTTAGCTCATTGACTTAGATGTTCCTATCCAAACCATTTTCAGTGTTAATGTACTGTTTCTGGTTGCCATGTTTGAGGCTATAACTCAGTCCATTTGGATACTGTTTTCCTGCTTCCTGGTGAGAAAGCTTGGCAACCCTGGTCCACCCCTTCCCACGCATCTCATGCTCTGAGCTGTTGCCTCCCACCTATCCAGCTCCACTGCTTTGTTCACATCCTGGATCTTTTATTTCTTCTTTTCCATGACTTCTGCTCTCTGCTCTCCCACTCACCAATGCTCTTTCCCCTTGAACGGATCCTCTGGGAGATTTCACTGGAGGACTTTCTGCTTTCTCCGCATGCTGGAATGTGTGCTCATCTGAACATCTCTTCTGTTCCTATAAGTGCTGTTGTTCAGATTCTTATATTGAACTGAGCTGTCATGGCTCATTTCTCTTAATTTTGGTCATGTGGACTTTCATGTAGACTGCAGAAAGCAAATTAATATATCCCCTTCTGTTATTTTATGAATGTTTATATGGATGCAGTCATTCAAAACAGTAAATTCAGTCAACAAGTCAAACAGGAAATTGTTCCAATTTAACTTCTACATAACCTTGCATATTAGATGGAAGCAACACAACCTTATCAGGAACAGAAAAAGAAAACTACAAGAAATCCACTTGGTGCCTTTGTACTCTTTTGAAAAGTGCTTCAGTCCTTCAGAGCCCTCTAGAGCTCTGACATGGTGAATATACAAGAAGATATATTTTTGAGCCACACCTCAGGCTACACGCTAACATCTCTTGGGCAATATCTTCTCTTATGTTTATTCTTTGTACGCACAACACATGTCAAAATGAGTTTCAAATGTTAAAATGTTCAGGCCTGAATATGCCTGCAGCCAAAATCACATCGTAAGACCTTTGCTGGTACCATCTCAGGCAGAGAGGAAAGTACACATTTTTTTAGATATCGTGGGTGGATTTAATAAATCACTGAATATATTGAAAAAAAAAAAAACAACTCTTCTTGGCTATAATTGCGTTCCCAGGCCTTATCATGGCCCACCATAGAAACAGTTGATATGCTCAGTGGCTGTATTCGTCTCCATATCTGCGCTGAGCTTAACCTTTGCCACAGTGCTGCTTCTGTTTCAGGCTGATTTCTGGATGAATCACTCTCAGAATATGTGTGCTGCTGTGTACATTGTTTTTGTGTATACATCCCCAGCTATAGCCAGCTTACTGGCATGTGTCTCTGGTTGACTCGATCGATTAATTTATTTTAACAATTTAAGATACATCACTATGCAAAATACAGTAGTATAACATTACAATATTATAGTAATATAGTTAGGGAAACTTTATATACAGTTTATATCCAGTACATATTTTATAGATAATTAAATATTAGAAAATTATTGGACAGTAACACATTTTTTGTTTGTTTGACTCTGAATTCCAGCACTGTGGATTTCAAATTAATTAATATTTTACTATCAACAAGTGCCTGAGGTCTGCTTCCTATAAACACAATAGATGAATGGATTTCTTCAGTAGTGATGGCTTTCAGCTTATTTTGTGGGTTTTGTCTTAAATAACTGATATGAACACACATTGGGCATAAGGTCAGCTGACAGTCTCGGCCAGATAAGCATGTTTCACTCATTTGTCCCGAAAATGTAATAATTGCTTTGGGTCATTTTCCTGCTCCAAAGTGGACTGCCATCCACTGAGCTTTGAGCTAGTAGTTAGATCAGATTAGTTAAGATGCTTCTTAACTATTCAGAATTCATCACCAGTAAAAAAAAAAAAAAAAAAAAGCCAAACCCATACCACCACCACCACCATGTTTCACAGGTGCTGTGCTTTGTATTACGAGTTTTTTTCTCCACAGTTTTCTCCTTGTATCATTTGTATAATTGAGTGGTTGTGGTAGTAAACATCAAATTTTGTGTTGCTCTCTCCTTGTGGTCTTGTGCCTATATACGCAGTCAGTTCCATGTTTTTTCTTTATGATTGAAAATATTCTTCTATCATCCAGTGTAGTGGTCTTCAGCACTCTGTCAGGTTATTTGTTGTTGCCAGGCTCAGCAATCTTTCTTTTCTTATTAACCCTATATACTAGAATTTTTTATTTATTTATTTATTTTTACACACCTTGTGTTTCATCTATGTTCCTTTTTCTTTTTAGCTTGTCTTAAAGGCATTGGTGATTCTTTGGTCAGCATGTTGAGAAACAGCAGTAACTGAGGCAAATGCCACTGTTAACATCAATGATAGACCTTTTGTGTACATTCTTGTGCAAAGACAAACAATTGTCCAAGAAACTGAAATATCCTTATGTTTTTTCCTCACATGACGCATATCAAATTGAGCTGACATTCTTCACTTTAACCAAATAATCATTGTTTTATTTCAAATCCAATATTTATTTATATATTGGTAACATAAAAATGCTCAGAATCTGAAATTTTGAGAGGAAAAGTCAATTGCATTATTACGTGAAACAAAGCTTGGCATATATGATATTTCAGGACTTACTTGCACCTTTTATACACAGATATGAATATTAGATGCAAAAATGGAAACTGATTAAGCTCAGGCTATGTTCACAAAAAAGCTAAAAGTAGTTCTTAAGTGGCCAACTTAGGAGAAACTCTTTAAAAAGTGATGTATTAATCCTGCTATTCCAAAGACTCCTCATTTTTTTCTGTGTAAGAGTTCTAAAGAGTTCTTAAGTGCTAAACCATTTTAGCACTTAAAGCATTAAAAGTCTAAAACTCAATAGGTCACTAAGACTGAATAACAAACAATCCTAAATGTCTGCTGACAACAATTAAGGCTCGCCTGTAGTCAAGTTAATGTGTTTGATATATTTATTGCCAAAAAAAGCTTTAAAAAGGTATCATGTCAAATATTTAAGATCAGCAACTCAATATTTTTGAATAAAACCATGGATTGGAATTTCATTTGAGTTTACAGCTACTGAATCAGCCAATTACTGTCTATATCATTCATCAAACATCTGTAGCAACAAGGTCAACCCTGCCCTTCCTCTTGGTTTAGGGATTCCTTAGTAAATGTTCCTTTCAGTGGTCTTGTAATTAGGTTTTGAGGAAAAACTCTAAGTTAGGAACTTTTAGTGTCTTTTGAACTTTTTTCTCCTTGCCCTGTTATTAACTGTCGGCTATATCGGTTATCACTGACCATGTAACACTTCAGTACTTTCAGATATCATTCATTCATTCAAGGCTCAAGACTGACTAGCCACATCATGTGCCAGCTTGCGGTATCTAATATGAAAATTTATATAAACTGGTCACAAATCATGGATGAAATTGTATTAAGACTTGCAAAATGTTTCAGTTAACTGGTGAAATCATACATTCCACCTGTTTTTTGGTTTTCTTTTTCTTTTCAAATTGTTTGAGCTTCGTTCTGAATATTATATTGTCTTCTCTCTCTCTGTCCGTTTTACCTTCATGCTTTGCAACTATAGATCATGGGGTTGTACTCACACTGGACCTCAACATGCATTACATAAGTACTACACAAGATTATAGCCACCAGCCACATGCATTACAACACATTGTTATCCAGTTATCGTCCATCACTGTTGGATGACAGCAGACACAAGCCAGTAGGCTCATTGCTTTCTGTGTGGATACACTCCATTATGTCAAAGTACTTCCAGGAATTGAGATTATGGTGGTCTGTGGTGGGGGAGAAATGGCATTGTGAATGTGTTGTGGATGCTGACAGAGTGTTTGAATGGATCTCACAATCAGCTGCCAACAACATGCATCTAAGCAATGGAGTAGTGGAGGATATATAGGACTAGGATATCGAAAGATGTCAGGGGACATGTGGTGAGACGGATGTGAGTTTGGGAGGGGATAGAAAAATATTGAGCATTTGTTTGATGGTGTTAATGACCTTTGAGAAGACAGGAGTGCATTTTGGTTAATAGGATTGGATTAAAATGGCACCAGAACTGCTAAAGAATGGTTAAGCATTGTGTGTGTGGTGAACACTAACACTGAGCAAAAGGTGAAGTAATGGATTTACAGCCCCTGCAAGCCTGCAGAAGCCATCTAAACATTCTCCCCTGCCTGCCATGAACTTTAATGTGTTTAAATGTGATAATCATTGATTGATCTTTCACTAGGGGCTAAAATATTATGGGGGAAAAGTTACTGGCTTAGTAGCATATCTAGATAGAGAATAATAACATACATAATTCGTCCTGTGTTTATTTAGCTCCTGCAGTGCAATTCAAACTCACTTAATTACCCTGATTAATGTTTCATTGTGATTAAACCATAAAAATAGAAACCAAACAACCAGTTGAGAGTAGATTAAAGAAAAATTTAAAGAAGAAAATGAGCTCGTATAATCAAATATTAAATATGATCATTCAGTATAAAGCTTTCTTCAGCTTGCATGGTAAGACACAAGCATAAAAGAGTAATTGAGCATGTTGTAACTGCAGGTCAGTGCACAATTTTAACACGATGTCAAGACAACCCATGATCTACGACAACTGAGAATCGTGGGTGATAATTACGGCTATGGTTTACTGCACACAGTTACACTGGACATAAGTATACAAAAAAGCATTTAGCTGAATATAATAATAATGAAATTTAAGACTCATACAGTACATGAAAAAAGGCTCCTAATAATCAGACTACATCACTTCCATGGAGATGAGCCTTTTAAGCTGTGCAAACGAGTTGGTCATTATTGACTTAAAGTCAAAAGTCGGGATCATCTTCTGGCTGAAAATGGCCATTAAAAGATCAAAGGTATGGATCGAAACACATTAACGTTCAAAGAATATAACCAGATAAATTATCATTATTAGTACTTTCAACACTTTCTCTAATGGTTAAAAAAACACCCTGATTTGCATACTATCTTTATAATGAGCTTGTGATCTTCAATGATGTACAAGATTTATTTTGTAATGAATTTTTGAGTTGACCTTTTTTTGTTTAAACTTCTTTTCTTGACATGCTGGTTTATGTTCATTTTGGTCGACTTTTTCTACATTACCTGATAGTGGCACTGGGGGTATTTATGCTGTGATCAACTCAAACTCGGAATTTCCGACCAGGAAAAGTCAAAGAAAGCACCCCCTCAACTTGCAATTCCTACACAGAAAGATCTCCTTCAGCATATGACATCATGTCAACATGGCCGCTTTCACCGTAAACAGTAAATAAACTTCATTACTTTAATTGAGTTTATAATAGTATTTACTTATGGTCAGTAATGTTCGTTGGCTAGCTTGTTGCTAAACATGGAGATGTCCATGATTTTCCCACTTTGTAGCTCAAATGCATTGTGCTCAAAATGAGAATTCCGAGTTCAGACTTCCCACTTCCAAGTTAAGTTGAAAGCAGAAGTTAGTCCTTGCTCACTCTGCGCTAACAGATAAGCTTCCAGAGAAGCAACTCTCATGCTACTGTGCTCGTCATCTCATAGATCACTAACCAGCTGAGCAGTGTGTCTGCCATAACTCTCTGAATTTTATCCCTTTTGTTTGAGACTACTGAAATATTTTCTCCTATTAAACACCACTGTAACTGTGCTAGCAACGGGAGCAGCTCATCATTGTAGATTTTGGTGGGGCAGGACAACATTCATAACGACATGGCCTCAAGCAAAATTAAGAGAGACTTGAGAAACTATCACACTTGATGTATGCTAATATCTAATGAAATTTTAGAGTAAACCCAAACTAGGAGGTTGAGAGGCAACAATACTTTAACAATCTTGAACAAACTGTTTTTCAGTTGCACAAATTTGCCAATCATTGATTTATTGAAAACAGACGTTATAATTTTATAAGCTATTGGTGCAATTATGATGGGTTCCGATTGCTGATAATTGCATTCTAAAACCACACTAACAAACTAGCTACTTACATATCTAGCTAGATAACTGCAGATTAATCACATCCTTTCTACTCAAGGATTGAAAATTACAGACTAAAATGATGGCAGTGTTCATTTTGATTAATTTCAAAAATTGATTTTTTTGAAAAAGAAATTCTGTGTTCACATAGCAGGTGTGTTTCCTGTCACCACTGGCCCAGTGCATGAGACGAAAACATATGTAATATCATTAACCGTCCAGTCTGCATAAACAAAACATGCATAGAACAAGCATGGGGCAGCATGATTCTTGCCCCATGGGCCTTTACTTTCGCTTGTTGTAGTTCTCCTTTTTGACCACTAGGTGCAAGGTCATTCAGGTGTACAGAGCTATGAAGGGTGCTGAGCATGCTGCCCTATGAAAGGTGAGCAAAGCAATGGAACTTCAGCTTATATCTGTCAAACAGCAACATAAAAGAATTGGTCACTCAAATAGGTAATTCGTTTTTTAACTGATTTTTTTTTAGCATATATGGAGTTGTGAATGAGGACTTTATGAAGATTAGAATTTGTTAAATGGTTGATATATTGTATATGGTTGGGCTCTGGCCTACCTGCACCTAAGGACAAGCTGCCACTGAGATGTCAGTGTGGCACACAGCTGCTAACGTCCCACAGGAATAATAAAAATAGCAGCCATCAAATTAGCAACAGAATCACCAAACCACACAAATATAGCCTAAACACATTTAATGTGTTTCAGATTTCTTGTTTCAGGTGAGTTTTCCTTTAAACTGACCATAATATTATGATAACTATTACAAATGGACCATTTTCAGTCTGAATATCCATACCTAAAGTGCATCGATTCTTCAGCTATGCAGCACATGTATGTATGTATGTATGTACGTATGTATGTATGTATGTATGTATGTATGTAGATTTGTGGGTTCAAATTCGACCTTTTTTTGTTTGTGGAAACCTAATCCCTAATCATTGATCAATACTCTGACAGATTCATTCTCTTTCTTCCTCTGATAGTGAACTAGAGAAAGTTTGCACAGGATACAAGTGTGCACAGGATGCTATGGATACAAACGCTTCCCTCCATTTGGGCTAAACTCATTTTCATCTTACTTATTTCCATACTTGAAATTCATGATATGCAAATGGGAATCTTTCCCACCCGCAAGCTAGCCATTAAAGCTATTGCTATGTTATGCCAACACTGCACTCGAGGGGGGTGGAATGGTTCAGACTGATGCCCCTCAAAGTGCTATACCTCCTCCGATTAATGTATAGCTACTAGCTTATTATATACAGAAGCTGTCTCTTTTACTGATGGGCAGCACTGATGACCCTTCGCATGTAGGGAGAGAACATTCGGAAAATTTCCATTCATTCACAGTGTGAGTTGCTTCACACTCAGACACTATGCCTGCCAAGAAAAAGTAATTATGTAGTGCATTTAGATAAAAGTGACTTATGCCTAAAGATTCAGAGCCACCTCGTGAGAGATTTAGACACTTTCTGTTCTGAATGATGTCCATTTAACCAGACACAACATGAAGTTAACTTCATTTGATCACTTCTGTATAACGCTAATGCCAAGCATTCAAACTAGGAATGTATATGCAAAACATGAGGAATACATTTGCAACATTTGCAATGTTTGCAATGGAACAAGGAGATTCATGCTCCATACAGTAAATTATGCTTTACCTCTTCGAAAACCCAAAATACAGCCCAGGAAAGACTTAAACTTTTAAAACTGACTGATTGGAATATGATAAATGAGGGGGAATAATCCATTCGGCAGTGTGGTGGCCCTCGAGGACTGGAGTCTGACACTCCTGCAATATAACAATGTTAACCGGTGTTGAATAAACATTATTCTGCCACTTTGATTGAATATAATTCCTGACTCTATGCCTCTGAACAATGGATGGATCTCAGAAGTGTGTGACTGCAGAAATCTTTTCGTCTGCGACAGAAAATCATACTCTTCCTCAAGCACAATTTTTCCTAATGACTAAACCTCATCGATACTTCAGTCTCTCAGGCAGAACAGCAAAGTTTACTGGTTTTCAAATTTTCAAAAACTTCAGCCATGTATCAACTCACAAAAGTGGTCTTGCCTAATGATGTAGTATTGATTTATCTTATAAACTTGTATTATTTCTAAAGGCAGTTTATCAAGGAGAAGACTTGTCTCATAGGCAACCACACCATCATAAAAAAAAATTCATAAATAACTAATGAGGCAGAACAAATGTATTTTTTTCTTCTAGTGAAATGTGAGGCTTTTCATCAAATCAATCTTATCATAAATGTGAGTCATAATGATGTCATACAAGAACATCTACACCACCATCTGCAACAAATGTCTAATATTAATCACATCCATATGGTATTTTTGTACACTTTTTGTAGTGTGCAAGATGGTTATTGCATAAGTATATGGTGTGATAGCACCATACATTTTATGATACAAAAGTGTACAAAAGTGTATACACTCACCGGCCACTTTAATAGGAACACCTGCATCCCTGCTCATTTATGCAATTATCTGATCAGCCAATCAGGTAGCAGCAGCAAATGCAACTGCAGGTCAAGAGCTTCAGTTAATGTTCACATCAAACATCATAATGGGAGAAAAAATGTGATCTCAGTTACTTTAATCGTGGCATGGTTGTTGTAACCAGATGGGCTGGTTTGAGTATTTCAGAAACTGCTGATCTCCTGGGATTTTCACACACAGCAGTGTCTTACACAGAATGGTGAGAAAAACAAAAAACATCCAGTGAGTAGCAGTTCTGAACACCACTTTTGCGCCATTTAAACGTATCAATTATATACACTGTTGTGCCTGGAGATCAGCAGTTTCTAAAATACTCAACCCAGCTCATCTGGTACCAACAACCATGCTACAGTCAAATTCACTGAGATCACATTTTCCCATTATTATGTTTGATCTGAACATTAACCAAAGCTCTTGACCTTTATCTCCATGATTTTGTGTACTGCTGTGCTGCTACATGTTTGGCTGATTGGATAATTGCATGAATGAGCTGGTATAAATGTGTTCCTATTAATATGGCCTGTGAGTGTGTATATATACATAGATAAAATACTTTATTTTTTTGACACTGGTTATAGATTTTGAAATTTATGATTTAATTAATCCATGAATTATATTACATGGGAGAATACAGTTCTCAGATAATTGTCTGCTCATATTCACTAGAATATGATGTTCTTCATCAGAATCAGATGAAGTTACAGATCTCATATTTTTTTTGTAAATAGAGGATTGTCTTGTCAGACTCATAATTTTACTGACTCTGTAACACAGTATCTAGATTACGAGTTTGTAAACACAGATGAAATTACAACAACAATTTACCAATATACTGCACAAGAAAACAATACTGAACACTGAGACAATTCCAGTTACTTTAAATCCGCCAAAGTGTCCACCCCTTTCCCGCTTATCTGAAGTACACATGCAATTTTGTTGCAGTTGAAGAAACTGAAACCAAACCCACGAGAAAGGACACAAGACTTGAATGCACTTACCACAGGGTTGATCCGGTTTGTCTGCAGCCGGATGTGTTCATCATGTTTATATATTTGAGAAAAGATGGAGGTCAGATGAGAGAAGATAAAGGTCACAAGGAGAAGAGAAGGAGAAGTGCGAGCTGCTGCTCAGAGCTTCAACTCCACTTCGACTGTGTTGTTCAGTGAGTGCTAGCGGCACATCTGAGGAACATAAGCAACAGGCTACAGCTCCCCTCCCTCGCTCACTCACTCTCTCACACACACACATCAACAGCTCTGACATCAGAGGTGGGATGTGCCATTATTCTAAGAGCTTTTGAGAGAAATCCATAGCAACCAGGCTGTAGCTACAGGAGGATTCCCCCTGTCAAACTGGGATAATCATGGCTGGAGGGGTTGAGCGGCAGGTTAGTATATGTTGCCATATGGATTGTTCTCTTGATGGTAGATAAGGTGAATTTGCTGCTCACCCATTCATGCTTTCCTCCATCATTTCAAGACATCTCCCCTTACATAGGTTATATGATGGGAAAGGAAGCTCTATGAGCTTGAATTACTGTAGTGTAAAGGAAAAGCTATTAGGTATAGTTTAACAAGCAGGTATAGTTTATATATGTTGGCTAAAGAGTTAAGTTTAACTTACCTTAAAGAAAACGCCACCTTGAAAGATGTTTATATTCAACTATTTTTGATATGCTTAGTGATTCTGATGATAATTTGCTGCTGGTGCTGAACTTTTGTTATTCCTTTGAGACGTTAGTGGTTGTCTGCTACACTGACATTACATGAGGATATTGCCAGCATAGTTACAATGTGTTTAATAGGAGAAAATATTTCAATGATATCAAACAGGTTTCACTAATGGCGCCTAAGTACAAAAGATCAATAACTTCTTTTCTCGCTTTTCCAGCAACTTTCATAATCATATCACAATGATAAATCTAGTATAGAATTAGTGGAGACAGAAAAGCTGGACTCAAAGTTCCAGAATGCAATGCAGCTGTACAGATGAGGAGGACTTATGCGCAGCTGTATCGCTGTTCTTAGGCATAGACGAAGCAAGGGCTAAATTCCACTGGTTCCACTATCAGCAGGTAGCTGTGGGTAATGTAGGAAACCATTAGTCAAAGTAACAAATAGCAAAGATAGCTATTTCATCACAAACAAGTTGATGACAGAAGATTAAACTAAAAAAGTCAATTAGAAATTCATTACAAAATAAATCTTGGATGCCACTGAAGACCGCATGTTAATTATAAAGATTAATATTCAAGTCTTTCATGTTTTTCTTTAATGCTTTTTAAACTCCAACAATTTTCAAACTGAATTTTCAGCCAGTGTATCAATCTTTGTCAAACCATATCTAATAACATGCAAACTGTACTTTGTTTAATAGATGACATTATCGCTCTTCTTGAAAAGCAGTTAGTGACACTGGAATGACAATACTGAGTAACTCAGTAATCTTTTGTATGCTCAGCACGTACAGCAATTTGCCACCAGGCATTATCTCAGAAACGCAGCATGGTCTGCATTAGCTGCCTTTATTTTCTATTGACCCAGTTGCTTAAAACTGTGTTTGCATGCCTTAAGAAGGTGGACCTCGAAAGCTAATTAGGGTTAACTAGACTTTCAATATTACCTGAAAAAAAAAAAAATACATTAAAGGCTGACTTTTCAGCTCTACTGAAAATGGTTTATCTTGTTCATAGAATAAAAATGGAGATGTGGAAGATTAAGGCTAAATGTATATATTTTAATTGTTAACCGCTATTTTTTATTCTGTACCATGTGGGGATTTACTTCCTATTCAGTCTGAAATTAATCTGCAGTTATTGATATGCAAAGCGAAGCTCTCACTTTCCAGCTACTGATGTGAAAAAACCCAATTTACTGAATGAGAACTGAAACATCAAGGAAACATAAGGAAGCCCTTTTACTCTTCCTGCCCTAAAAATACCTCCACAAGTTCATGTGGAGGCCAACAGCTAACAATCACACAACAATCTCATTTCCTCTATTACGCAATTTTATAACTGTGTTGCAATGCCAAATTTTTAGCATTTTCAGCAGAAAATACAGAAATGTGTTTTGAACTGAATCACAAGCAGAGAACATATTGTTCCTGCAGCATGATGGCTGCATGATTAAAGTACGGAAGTGCTGTGCTGACAGTAGTCCAACGCCCCTGGGGACTGAAATTGGGTCCAGAACCACTAGAGGATCTTGAGACGGAAAGCAACATCTCGTTATCATGCATTCACTGATTCCACGTAAATGTCATGCCCTTTTATAAATGACTGCCTCACAAGAGTTTGTTCTCTGATATGTCTAATATGTCTCGAGCAAATCACAGAATTTTGATTAGCCTCATATTCCAGAAGACCTCCAAAATTCATAACGGTTCTTTTACAAACACAGAATGTCATGTGAGCATTCATGACATTTGTTCAAATAGTGTTTGCTGTATTCTTGTTTTCATTCTTATTCATGACTGCACAAAATATGGGAAGTACATTTACTGACATGGGCAAGTGGGTGGTTTAAACAGTTTCCTGACTCTGCTGTTTCCTGATTCGGCTTTATTCCTCTAATACCAAAGCAATTTGGAATTACACCAATTACAATTTTTAATTTATTACTGAAAGACACATTGCACTTTTAACCATTTATTGTTACATTTAATATTGTTGAACAGCCATTTACCATATAGCAGCTATAAGCAGCCTCTCTCTAATTAATTTTAATAAGTAAAATAACAAAAAACAAAAAACAAAGTTTTTCATGTTACCAAGACACTGCAACACGTAAACCTTCCTGTGGCTGAAAACAAACGGACCGTTACAAAGCAATGGCACTGGAGACTCCTTCCATAACTGTTAAACAAACATCTCATTACAGAAGGTTTCTCGATATCAATGACAGGTCTTTGTTAAATAACAACTCATTGTTTTAAAATCTGTTTATTATTAGCCTTAGATTATGGAGATTGTCCACCATACAAGTTCCTATGTAAGTTGTTACTACTCAGGTGCTTGACAATTAGCTGATGAGCTGAATCAGGCATGTTCAAGTCAGATAAATGCAATGTGCTCTCTGGAGTTGACACTACTTTACACAGATGACTCTCTGTGTCAGTAATCAAGGACTCACATGAGTGGGAGTGAGAACCATTTCCCAACACCATCATCTAGAGTAACTTTATGAATTGCTTTTATATGAAATGCGGTTAAATATTCCTTTCCAAGGAAGCATGCCATCAACTACACAATCAGTCTATAAACATGAGAAAGACTGTAGAACTATTCGGTACTACTTTCTTAATATTTAAGTCCATAATCACAATGATTTATGACTGTAATTATAATTCTTTGTCATTTGGTAATGAAGTTTTCTGTCATTAATACATTAATTATAATAGCCTACTTTATACCACAGCACGGTTCAGTTCTCTAATTGGTCAGAACGTGTTGATTAATTTTCTATTACAGCAGCCCTGACAATAGTGCAGTAATAACAGGTTTATACTGATGTGCTCATTCCAATACATTATTGTTCCTACATACTGTATTGTAACAGCTCATTCACAGGGGCTTGTATGGCAGATGCTCTGCAATCTAAGGCTAATAATAAATATAGTTCCCAGTGTTCAGGTGTTCAGGACCGTTCTCAGTAACAAGACAAGCTTCAATTTTTGTCTTGAGATTAAAAAGAGAGGCTGGTGAGAGAAGTACTGTTAATAATATATGTGATAACATGACTTAAATTTGTGTTGCGGATGTTCCACAACATTAAATGTAACTATAAACTGTTAAAAATGAAGATGTGTCATTTATTAGTAAATTAAAAATTGTAATTGTTGCCAAATTGCTGTGATATAAGAGACATTAACAGTTTTGGTCATGCTGTTATTGGAAATTAATCACCTTCAGGGTGGTAACAGTAACTCCACCACTGCATCACCACCTCAGTGTTGTTTATTTTCCTATAACAGCTCACCTCTTTGTATTTCCTATAACAGCTCACCTCTTTGCATTTCCTGTAACAGCTCACCTCTTTGTATTTCCTATAACAGCTCACCTCTTTGCATTTCCTGTAACAGCTCACCTCTTTGTATTTTATTCCTTACTTGCTGGATCTTTGTGAGGCAACTTAGATGCTTTAAATGTTTAAAAATTAAAGCGTTATTTAAAACAAGTCATAACTCATTACACAGATGTTCCTGCAGGGTTAGGCAATTATGTGAAAGGAGTGACAATCCATATAGGAGATGAATGAAGAAACTAGCTATTGATTAATATGCGTCTGATTGCAGCGCTGACTGAAAATGCAACAAAAAGTTGTGATTCTAAACACCAGCGCTCATTACATTAATGTACTAATACAACATTTAAGGGAAATCAAGGGATTAAAGTATTAAGGGAATCAAACCACATTAGATACAGCATCAAACATATATAGGTTTTGATGAAGTTTATAAGGTCTGATGTTTTCTTCATATCAGACACACATTAGAAATACCCAAAAACAATACCAAGTAAAGAGTAGTTGTTATTAACCCAGAAAAAAATATTAGATTTGTAATTCTGCATTGTGTATGACATTAAGCATGGTTAACTACTGTTCAGAAGCACAGTCACAACAGAAATCATCATTATGTTGGTTTAATAAACTTGGCAACAAACGTGTAGTATATTCATTTGAAGCGGCTTTCACTTAATTAGGGTGTCTGCATCAAGGGAAATACTTGGGCATAGATGCAGATGCAAACTCAGAAGCCTGAGCAGTAATCTTTAGATGTAAACTGTGTACTTAAGCCCACCTCCCAAAAATGTACTCTCCTAATATTTACTACATCAATGTTTGAACTAAATGATTCTGTTTAAAATACATTTAAGACAGATGACGATGGTCCTGAATTATCATGTAAATATTGATACAGCATACATGATTTTCTGTGCAGGCATGAGTGACTGGAGGGAAGCAGAGACGTTTGTGGCTGTTATGCAGCAGGGCAAGCTGCATATGCTGATATTCAGCGTGTGACAGATATGGTCCTGCAGGGAGCAGAGCCTCGTGCTGCCTTTGATGGGCTTTTTCGTGAAGAAATCAATGAAGGTGCTAGAGGGTTCAGGCAACATGGCTAATCGGCTCTCCAGCACTATACAGAGTTCAACCACCTGCCGTCAGAGTGATTGAACTGAATTAAATGCATGTCACGTTTACAAGGTGAAACTCATGGCAAGGAGGAAATCTTTCCTAATTTAAGTGCTAGTGCAATCACATATCTCACTTTGTTTAGTCTGTTTTATTTTTGTACCATTATTTTATATCAAGAACCAATGGGAGAGCTGCAATTAATATTAATCAGGGTCTCTCATGTTACTATTCCAACCTAATGATGATTACTTTAGCAAAAGATTAGATAGCATCATTATAATAATAATAATAATTATTATTATTATTATTATTATTATTATTATTATTATTATTTCATTCATCTTCAGTAACCACTTTATCGTGATCAGGGTCGTGGTGGATCTGGAGCCTATATGCTGGGAATACTGGGCACAAGGCAGAAATACACTTTTGATGGGACAGTTCATTGCTGAACACCATAAACACACATTTGTACATGTATTCATACCTGCTCCAGGTTAAATTCCATCCTGTCCTGATCTATTTGAACCATAAATATGTCTATACATATACTAACAGTCTATACCATATTTTGACAGCTTAAATTTAAGAAACCATAAATATATTTCACCAAACCAGTACAAAATTTATGTTTTTATATTATTGGCATTAATTAAAAATATGAAAAATAAAGAAACACAAACCCAGACAAATAAAACAAGTCATATTCTTATGACAAACGAAATGCCGCTGTATAAACTGGTCTGTCTGCACATAGCCGTAAGCCCTAAATGGCCTCAACTGACAGAAGATTTAGCGCAGGTCAGGGTTATGGTGGAAAGGATGTTTAAAAACTGGTATGACTTTTTTTTCCTGAGAGTAAAAGCTGACTTATGAAATGGTTCCGATTCCCACAGCATCTTCTTTTAACACTTTATATTCAGCATGTCTTCCATTAAATCAGTTTTAAAATAGCAGTTTCCCTGTGTGATGTGCTTGGTGCATATGATCACCTGGTACAGTTTGATCTTTTTTCTCCTTTGTTATCATGTCACACCATTTTTTTGTCACCTCACTTAATTCACACCTATTTCACCTTTGCTGTAATTTGTCTCTAGAGTTTGACCTTTTCAGGTGCTGTTCCACCGCTAAATAGTTTTTTAATATAATTTTTTTTATATTATTAAAGAAGTGGATCAACTTCCACTTTGGCCTTTCTGCCTTTTCTTTCACTGTTTCTTTCATCATGTGTGTTTCCAACACTCTGTGCGCTTGACCTTTTATGGAGTTTTGTGGGTGTCACTAAATGCAAATGAGCTGTTTTGGGAACTTGCTATGCATTTTAAGGGGGATCAACGTACGTAATCAGTATGATGAAAAACGTTGTTTCTGAAACTTTTGTAAGTCCATCAGAAATTTTTGTTGGATGGACAGTTATGGTTTTTTTTTTTTCTAAAATTTCCTCGCCAGCTGTCCAGTGGCATGATGTTTGAAATGTTTGAAATCCTGACGCCAGACTGTACGTGCTGGACGAAACATGATAACATGGAAAGGGTGGTTAAAATGGGAAGTTTATGTTTTTTTTCCTGAAAAATATGCATAATGTGCCAAATTTCATGGCTCTTTTTGCATTATGTCTGGATTTAAATACTCGTTTCCTAGCCTTCATTCTTGGTATTCAGCTGATCTTGCAACAAGACACAATTTAATTATATCAGCACAGATGCACACCTCCTAAGGCCTTCCTCTCTCTAGAACAACATGTCCTCAGGTGAAACATGGTATTATAAAGTTAAATAAAGATTATGTTAAATGAAATGTTAAATAAATATGTTGAATGTCATCTAATAGGATGCACAGTCTCTGATTTTAAAACTCCTTCCCGGATAAACAACTTCTGTGAAAAAAATCATATTCATATAAGGTAAGAGCTTTTTTTTTCCCCATTTGAACAGCATATTACAGAACATCTTTTTTAACTTAAAAACAAAAGCAACAAGTTCGTTCAGTATTATTTTGATATACATGTGAACATGTCGATATTTCACTTTGAACGCACGCAGTGAAAGGATTTCCTTTCTCAGTAAGTATTGATCCATCATGATAGATGTGGCAGGATGCTCGCTGAGGGGTCTGTCTCAACTCCAATGATTTCTCAGTTTAGGCTCTATTAAACACATTTTCACAGTGATCATTGGGCTATGTCCTTTCTTTTGGAATGCATTTACTTATTTATTTTTCTGTGTTACTGTTCGTCAGAGATGATATACAGTTGTTGTTGTTCTTTGTTAGGGGTTGCCACAGCGGATCATTGGTCCGCATATTTGATTTGGCACAATTGTTACACCGGATTCCCTTCCTGATGCAACCTTCCCCAATTTTATCCGGGCTTGGGACCAGCACTGGAAGTGCACTGTCTCATGCATCACCAGTGCCTGGGGTTGGTTCCCTGGCCGAGAATCAAACCCGGGCCATGGCAGTGAGAGAGCCAAGGCCTAACCACTAGTCCTCCAGGGACCCTAGAGATGATATACAGTAAGTACACAAATTCTTTACATAAACGAGAGTCAAATGATTTTAAGAATAGCAGTAAATAACTAAATAAATAATGGTTGTATATACAGTCATGGAACAAAGCCTGCTTCAATTCTATGCTTTTATTTATCAGAGCCTAAACCAACTTCTATAAACAAACAAATAACCTCAGATGACGACAAAAAAAATTTCAATATGTAGTAATTTTTTTTCAAAAAAGTAAACCAACTTTCAGAAACAAGGTGGGACAAAATAAGTACAGCCTATAATTCACCGTTAGCAACAATAACTTGAAGTAAACTTTTTCTGTAGGAGTTTATCAGTCTCTCACAACATTTTGGAGAAATTTTGGCCCACTCTTCTTTAAAACATTGCTTCAGTTTATTGATGTTTGAGGGAATTAATTTATACATAGCTCACTTAACATCCCACCACAGCATCTCAATGGAGTTGAGGTCTGGACTTTGACTTGGCCATTCCAATACCTTGATTTTTTCAGATTTTGATTTGCTGATGTGCTTGGGATCACTGTCCTGTTGCATGACCATTTTCCACCCAGCTTAAGCTGCTGGACAGATGGCCTCACATTTGTCTCAAGGATATTCTGGTATGCGGAGTACATTGTTGTCTCAATGACTGCAAGTTTCTCAGGTCCTGTAACTGCAAAACAAGCCCAACTTATCAAACCTCCACCACCATGCCTGACAGATGGTATGAGGTGTTTGTGTTGATATGCTAAACATGGCACTGTGAATGATGATCAAACATCTCCACAGTGTTCTCATCAGTCCAAAGGATATCGTTCCAGAACTTTTGTGGTTTGTTCAGATGCAATTTTGCAAACCTAAGTTGTGCTGCCATGTTCATTTTGGAGAGAAGGGGCATTTTCCTAGCCACTCTGTCATGAATATAAACATTTAATGTGCTTACAGAGGCCTGTAGGTCACATGATGTAGCTCTTGGGTTTTTCTTTATATCTGAGGATTAAACGTTCTGACTTTGGACTGAATTTGCTGGGCCGCCCACTCCTGTGAAGATTGGCAACTCTCCATTTGTAAACAATCCTTCTCACTCTAGAATGGTGAATTTCAAATTGTTTGGAGATGGCCTTATAACCCTTCCCAGATTGATAAGCAGCAACAATGGTTTCTCTGAGGTCATGGCTGATGTCAATGTGACAGTGACACTAGCATATCATGAATGTCTGTGAGCTCACGTATGCGGAAGAGACCGGATAATGCTTTCCTCTGAGTGTGTTACGCTGCCCCATGACACATCTTTCAAAAAAAGAGGCTTCACATGTCTCAAAGGAAGTGCATGTTAGCCTTCACCCATGGATTGGTAGATATCACTTGATAGGGGAGAGCTGGCTAGTGGGTGGGAATTAACAAAGTTAAATTAGGGAGAAAAATCAGGGATACATTTTTTAAAAGAAGGGATTGATTCATTTATAGAATGTTTTTGTCCAAACATCTCCACTATCTCAAAAAGTACCTCATTTAGATACCAGTACAATTACAAGCATCATGCAAACCTTTTCAGTATAGGAGTACATTTTAATTTACATTATTGCTTGATTCACTTTTATTTGGACCTCTTGGAAGTTTAAGTCAGGAACACTGAGGATGCATTCAGGTGGTGCAATGTTACCTTTGTTAGAAATCAGCACTGTGGGATACACACAACCTTGTGCTGCTTGTTTCACAGACATTTCCTGAAATGCTGCCTCTGACGGCTACACACAATCAGCCTGTCATGTGCAGCTTGAATAAATTGAATTTGCCTTTATTCAGGCACCTAGCGTGAACTATCATTTCCTGAGATACTGTAGAATATCAACAAGGCTAATGTTGGGGAAACGGGATATAAAGATATGGTAGAGTCACATTACCTAATTAGGTCTTCATTCAATATGCAATATATATACACTCTGTTTTCTTTCTTTCATTAGAGGTGAGTGAATACTGTGTCCATATGAGCCACATATTGTCAGCAGTGGAGAAAAAATTTGAAAGAATGATCGTGTTGTGTTGGGAGAGGTGGGTGCTCTGCCTTCTCATCTCCAGTGACATTTTTGAGCATGCAGAAATAAAGAGCACACAGGGAACTTGGCCTCCATAATAATGTGGTCTTCTGCCAGAGGCGTACTCATCATTAGGTCACACAAAGCACAATTCGAAAAGAGCCTTTGAGAAAGTTTGGGCATTTCGTTCTCATTAGAGGATGTTACTGTGATGAAATTACACTTAGCTAGCAAGGATGTGGACATCTTTAAGCAGGCTGACTGTTTTCACCACCACATTTGTTGAACTGGCTCCTTACACAACATGGTCTTTGCAGGAAGAAAGCCTAGGCAAGATTAAACAGTAAACAGTACAACTGGTTTTCACAAAAATTTCCTGGTGGTATTCTTAGTTCCTGTCATAGTGAACTAGAATGAGGATGTGTTTTTGATAGACACTACAAAGCACTTCTATAAGTCGCTCTGGATAAGGCCGTCTGCTAAATGCTGTAAACGTAATAAAAATAAGAATTTAAACTCAACACTATATTCTATATATAAAAATGCAGTGATCTCTGCAAATTATATGAATCGAAGTCAAACTAGTTGAGGCTTACATTAGTTAGTGTTCCTATGCATAAACTTACACACATTCAGGAGCATGAGTAGGATAGGAACATTTTTTTCATTTTCTTGAATACCGAATTTCTTGTGTTAATGCTCCTACAAACAATTTATGAATAAATCCATTCATATCCAGCTTGATAAATGTGGCACATTGTCATTTAAGCTCGACCATGCCATAAAAGGTTTACAAAATATTCATTTCAATCTTAAAAGCAAACATCATTACTGAACAAGATAAATTATAAAGTCTCTGGCTTTATTTTTCATGAATTTATGCATGATTTTTAATGTGAGGTTATCATGGTCAATGAAAATGTCAACAAGGCTCTAAAGTACTGGTGCGTAAATCATTCCATGCTTTTGGTCCGCTTTTAAATGTCATGAAGTGTTGTGAAATTATTACACTGGGATGTGACTTGTTTAGTTTGTAGGTTTGGCACCAAAAAGAACTGTTTCCATTAAAATGAGAACCTGGCCAGAATAGACCATTGCTGTCTGAACGTATGCAGTGCCTGTTAAATTCCAAAGCTGACAGTGCACTTGATATTCAGAGAGGATTTTAGCAGAACAAAATGGCGTGTCAGAATCAATTAGCACTCAGAGACTATAGCAATTGCAGATTTGGAAGGTTGTAATTATAACCAGCTGTGGCAGTTTTTGCTTGTCAAGAAGATTGATATGCGCAGTGGCAGAAAGCAGTCAAGAAGCAGTCAAGATCCAGCAGGTTGCTTTTTCTCATGATGCTAAAATGAGACCGGAGGCTCATATACGTTCGATAATGCAATCAGTCTGATGTTCTGTTCGATGGACTCGCATTAAAGGGTGAAACTCTGATGGCTCATCGATATTGTTATTCAGCGATACAGACATGCTGGAGAGGACACGTCTTTAGATATTCTGTTCAATCCTGGAAAGGGTCTGCGTGATATCTTTTTATTAATGGCATTTATTTATTTGACACAATCAGACAAATAATATGATCTGCGAAAAAATAGGGTGTTGGCTGTGGCCAGATGGAGTAAACTGTTTGGGCCTGTTTTAAGCATTCTGTGTGAAAATATTACACATTATTTACAAAATTGGCATGCAAGCCTAAACATCCAATTTAGGCACCGTGCACCATGATAACGTATTCTGCTCAATGTAACAACCTTTGGGCAGTTTCGCATGTGATTTTGTCTGCCTTCCAAAACCATGTGTAATAGAAATGTAACCGAGTACGAACATATCATTCAGAATAAACAGATAAACAGGTACAAATACAGATATGAATAGGAGGTACACTACTTCTTGTCAGAAAGCTTCCCAGGGCATCTGATTGAGACTAAAAATATGCATCAGGACTGGGATCCTGGGGGCGCAACACAAATGTCACATAAGCAGGAGGTTTTTACTTTCAAGTGGACACAAGTGAGTGTTCGAATATGAAGACTGTGGGACAAAAAAGACCACGTTCACTGACATGAATATGCGGTGGTCCTTAGTAACTGCCTAGTCTGGGTTGCAATGCTCACTCTATTGCTCACATCATGCTCAAAGCTTGTGTTTTTCATGACATATGATTAGACTCACTGGGTTCATGAAACTTCTCTTCAAACACAATCAGGCTTGGAAGTCATGTAGTAATGTGATACGGTAACGCAGGTATTTTCAAAATGCGGAAGCTTTTTACCCTGTTAATTCTTTAGGCTACTGAGAATACAGAAACTTTCTGTGTTTTGAAATAATGTTGTGAAAAGCACAAACTTTAGGCAGAATGTGGGGAACAAAATTCTTTATTACATATCGATCTCATTCAAATAGTGTAGTGGTACAGGTTAGCTTTGTTAAAATAATTTGGTGCAAAACATGGTATACAGAGCATTTGAGTGAAAGTTGTCATATTTTTCTAAGTGCCAGAAAGTAGACATTCAACATATATCTATTTCTGCAAATAGAAAATATTGTGGACAGGCACAAACATAATTTATGATTTAGGAACACTAGGTGTGAGATGGGAATAAACCTAGGATGGTTCTCCACAGAGGGATATCCTGAAGGAACATGAATGCCTAAAATTAACATGAATCGTGAACTACATTAAATTTTAAGCTGCTTGTTAGGAAAATCCTTTATAGGTTTGCTTATTTCTGTTGATAGTCATCTCACATAGTCACTATCATCTAGGTTCCTGTATTCCCATACAGATTTTTGCATTCAATATAGAGTTTTTGCATATTTCAGTACAATATACTGTATTATGTCATTGCTAAAATATCATTTCATGTTGTTTTAGAATTATTAGACTGTAAAATGCTGTGTGAAAATGGACAAGTGTAACTACAGTAAATGTGTTTGAGCTAAAATCTAGTCTAGATGATACTTTTTCTGTTTTCACTGATTACTGCATTGGAGTGGATGGCACACATAATATCATTAACTTAGCAAAAAAAAAAAATGGTTCAGCAGATGGACACTGTATAATGAAATGTGGACTCTCTTATGAGCTGTTTTTTTGTGCTTTGCAGGCAGCGGAAAGCCAATTAGTATAAGGATGAACTGATTCTCCTTTTTTTTATCTAGAGTTGTTAACTGTGTTGTTACTATGGACTAGCGGACTCTGTGTTGTTACTATGGACCCTGTTCTTCTATGTGCCCCTGAAGGAACAATAGCATGTTGACCTCGTTACTCTCCTCTCACAAGCAGTATGCTAATGTTAGATTATATTAGTATACTTGCTGTGTTGGGTCTTAACATTATTATTATATTCTACTATTAGTGTTAAGACCCAACTTACACCAAGCAAAGGTTTCTGTCTTATGAACTGAACACCACCTAATAAATTCGCACAAGACAGAGCGTCTAGTGCTTTTATGAAGTGGAATTAATAGCAAAGATGGTTGCAGTTCCTCGTAATGTTCTAGCATGGCATCAATCAATCAATCTATATCCTAAACAGTGACCAAACAAAGCTGCTCATCACTGGGTCAACAAGAGGACAGTGCACTAGGGGTTTAACGCAATGCCACTATACTGTATGTATCTGAATCTGTTTAGTGCTCCAAATATTCATATCTGTATCTGTCCCTGAAGCATGCATGACCTAAACCTGAAAGTTTTTTTTGTTTTTAACTTAAATATAAACTCTACCGCTCTGATCCCTAAAAGTCTAAATGTCTAAATGTTAGCATTATCTGTCTCTGATAGCTAATCAACCTCAGCTACTTTATATCACATGAGAAATGGGTACGGTACTGTTTTTTAATCCATACAAAAAAATGTATGTTGACTAAGACTCAGTCCTAACAGTGGCGTTTGAAGCTTAACCAATTTAATCTTTACTTTTTCCTGGCTATGTGAATACAATGATTTTTACTCATTGGACAGCCCTACAGCAAAAACTGCCTGGAAAAATGAGAAAAGTTTCAGGACATAGTTTTATTCTTAAAGCTGCACCTGGTGTAAAATCAAGAGTCAAAATTTGTATTAATTTATTTATTAAACAGAGTGGTTCAAAATGTTTTAAACCATATGGTAACTTTCATAACAGTCTAAACAAAATGTACTGAGGCAAAGATAATACATCGAAGTATTTATTTTTACCTATATAACTTTTCTTTTAGTCACATTTTAGGTACAAATATCAGTAAAATTTGATATCTGTGTTTTTGTGTAAATGGCTTAACTTAACAACTTTTCAGTTTCCTTAATAGGCAGGTTTAGGGTTAGGCTTAGGCCTGAAGCCCCAGGGCCTGAGCACACAAGGGGCTCACTGGTTGGCTGGGGAGCATTGGAAAAGTCTTTCAGTAGTAGTGTTTATGTAACTGTCTGAGAAGTGAGAAGTCTAATGAAGTTCAGTGTCTAACATTAAATAAGAGATAGGATTGGTGAAATTGGCTGATTGTTTTGTCTCTTGGACCAATAGAAATATCACTTTATAAATTGCACAGTGACATAGATGGCCATCTCTTACTGCTACAGGTTTGGCGGTTGGCAATGAGAGTATGTGAAAGACATGATGTTTAAAAAAACATCAGAGGTGACAAAAAAGGAAAAAAGAAAAGGAGAAAAGAGAGGCAAATCTTATAGCCAAAATTGATTACTTCAGTTCACTTTATGTTCAGAGAAAGTTCAGAGAAAGTCAGCAACAGCACAAACAACAGCATGTCAGAAATGTTAGCTGATTCAGCTCCACCACCAGTGGAAGGTATATATAGCATGCTATTGGACCTGTATCCAAGTTTAGTCAGACACCTAACGTACTATAAGCATTTATTTTCCATTTATTTTTCCATTTGAACTGATTTAACTTGATCATAGTGAGACTATAACTATTTGGTAGTAAGACAATAAGCACTTTAAAATATATAGCTTATATGTGTAAGTATTGTTGTTGTGCCAGTAAGTCTGTTTACTTATGAGCTCATGTTTGTCCTTAATCCACTGATGTTGTACTTACAACGCATTGTAGTCTAGAATATTTACCCTCAATTGAGACTAGTTACAGGTAATGACTTGTATGCATATTGTAGTAGTATGGAGTGTAACATCTTCGTCTACGTCTTCATATTAATTTACATCATATGTGTTTACAATACAGTGCCCTTAGCTTGTGTAGTTTAGATGTTATGGGGTATTCATTTTACTTCAGAAATGCAGCTCCATGTGCGTGCCCAAAGGTGCTGGTCAGCCAATATGATATACCTTTCATCCTGCCTCAATCTAATCAACAATGGTAGTGATGTCTTTTGGAGAAACAGAGGATGGGATGACCCTCTCTTTCCCAAAGATTTGCTTGAGCTTTAGACAGATTTGGAGCTGGAACAAGAGTTTCTGCCTTGATGTTATATACAGTATCTGTAGACGTGAATCAAATAGATGTCACTTGATCCATTCGCATTTTCTGCAACACAGGCATATGGATCTGTTGCATGCACGCAAACAGAGAATTGACAGGGTAACGCTTACTAGAGAAGGAGCTAATGTTGAAGATTGATCAGACTGTTATGTAGCTTCAGACAGAGTCATGCAGGTATAAAGACTTATTTGAACACAGGTCACTGATTTTCATGATAACAGAATTCAGAGCATGGAAATATATGGATTCAGCTTGCATTACTACTGATGACATCACAGGGGCAAACAATTTGTTAACAAGGACCTAGCTGAGATTATAACTGATGGAGTCAGGATCCACCATTCCTCCTCCATCATCCTGAGATTTGGAATTGTCAGAGAGTGGCACTGGACTTATCACAATTTCAAATAACATATTATTAGTAGGTTCCTTTATCCTTTACTTTCTTGTTTTGGTATTCTGAATATGGCCCAATGTCATTAAACAACCCAGAAAGGCACTAAAACTGACTATACTTTTAATCTCATCAAGAAATGTACACTCTATGAACATGCAAATTAAAACCTCCCCCATCTCTTCTGGTGCCATTTTCCTTCCCCTGGTCTTGCATGGTTTACATAGTCGCACATGAAGGCTCCGGTATCTTATGAAGCCATAGCACCACAGCAGAAAAGCTGCCACAGCAATCCTGTTTGTTCCTTAAGCAGTACGTGTGCTCAAATGATTTCTCCTGAACAGATTTAATTTTTTTAAACAATATATTATAAAGTTTAGGATGACTTTAAATACCTTCCTTAGATACTCCTGTTTCACACATTTATAGACTTGCAGCTTCTGCAAAGAAATAAAATTAGGTTAAACCTGATTGTTGTGGTTAGATGTCACGGTGTTGCCCTCGCTACATGGACATTCGCAATCTTATTCACCTTACATTACTGTGGGGTCAGGGGTCAGAGCAATGACTCTATTCAAACTATTTCTGAGAGAGAGAGAGAGAGAGAGAGAGAGAGACTCAGACACCAAAACACTGAATCAACCTAGATGTACTGTGAGGATGCGTGGTGTGGCAGACAATAATTTACTCACAGCTGAACACCTTTGTAATTTTACGTTATGCCTAGTGTGAAAGCCTCATTAATACTATTGATTACTCTGTAGGTAGCACGATCTGACTGCAGCATTAATAAGCCTAAAAAGTGAAAATCTATGAAAAGAAAATACATCCAAAAAATGAAATGTTCATATTAATATATGAACTGACCATTTAGGCTGAGCAGTGAGCATAATGGCATGTGATGCATATCCCTGAAGATTTTCAGTCATTCTGTTTCTGATTTAAAAAAAAAAAAAAAAAGAAGAAGACAAATTACACGTACCTCCAAAAGGAACAGTAATAACTCAATCTGCAAGACAATGTAATTTCACCAAATGAGTTTCAGTACTGGAGTTTCATTTGAGCTAGGAGTGAGTAATGAGTAAACCATGGCAATGATCAAATAAACCATGAGATTATTATGAAAGGCAAAGACTGATGGTGTTTTATTTGGAACAAATGCTGAGGGATTCAAATGGTGAGGTGTCATTCAAAAATGTAGTTTATCGAAAAATGTTTGCAAATTGGAATGTATTACTTTGGAATATATATCGCAATGCAGCTTTTATATGGGTAGAATTGACAAATGATGTTTCAGAGCAGGGCTAAATTGAAAGGTGGCATTTCCTCGCTTGCCTAGATCGTAAAGGAAAACAGTTACAGAAACACCTACAATTCCAAATTAGAGAAATCTTGTTTGGCAAAAGAGAGGAAACAGATATAGATACACTTTATTTTAAGTTTAAAGCTGTTTCTATGGATACAGCATTGTTGCTATGTGACAGAGAGTGGAAAAACCATGTGGCATGTGGTTCAGACTTTGAACAGCACATGCATCTGACATTCACAAAATAAGTCTCAATCTGTGGTCCATCTGATTACAGTCTCATACTGACAATCACCCGCAGCAATATTGCTGTCTGTGAAACATCCGAGCAACATGACAACATCACTCTGTACCGACAGAAAGCAGCTCTCTTTATGGTAACCACGTTATTTTTACAACTTAGAGTCTTTGATAATACAGAATTTAGCCTCTAGAAATGCTGTATTATTTGTTCATCATGGTTTGTTAGGAGTTGAAACAGATGAACGCTGATAAAAGTAATTCTAGTCAAGAATTAAACAGCATAGAGACGTGCAGAGAGGGACAGGTACCTAAAGTTAAAAACGGACAAAGGCATCAGGATTTTAAAACACCAACTACAGCATAATCAGGTGAATTTTAGCTGCTATTCAAGCACAACATAACAAACCACAGCATGGTATATGAATATATTTCCATTCATCAAAGACAATATGATGCACATGATACAGTTACTAATCCAAGAAATCCGATTAAAATTGAAACAGCTTTTATTGCTAAGAACGATACACATCCAAACGAGCAATCCACAACGGATCTATTTTGCCAGCTCAGACTTACCCCATATTCACACCAGATGTATCACGTAAGTGTCCATTCAAAATATGTGTTCACTTTATTTTTATCAAGCTGAATAATGCTCAAGTAGATGTCCATGTCGATGTGACAATGAGGCTGGGGACAGACAAAATTGAGTCAGCTGTAAGTACACAAATGAGACAGTGAACAAACAGTGCATGCGTCCCTTTTCCGGTTATACATGACCATACAAAACATATTGGTACACCTTGCATCTTTGTAGATTATGATTTTAAATAAAATTCACAGTATTCTGAAAGAGTGGTTGTGTGATTTCAATGGATTTTGATTGAGTTTATTCACTTCAGTGTTGCACATAAGTCACAAAAATGCTGGTATGTAGAACTAACGCATTGTGACTTGCATTTTAGGCGCCTCTGACATAGTTGCTGTGGATTGAACCATTTGTTAAAATGTTAGCATAACTCTGTGTGTGACATGCACATGTCAGACTAGTTGAAAACATGCTTCTGAAACCTCTCCGGTGTGAATTGGTTATTAGGCTACATTGATCTTCTCCACGATTTTCCAGTGTGACAACATACTACATACAGTGTAGAGTCGGCCTAAATTATTTAAATTCAAGCATTTTACTTTATCAATGAAATGTATAGACAAGAATATGAGGATAAAAACTCGAATTAGATGTAGAAGTGTTCCCCATGGAAATGTTTGACCTAAGTTATCAATCACAATGACTTTTAGACAATAATACTCTCCCAGCACTCACCATTTGTATTCACTTCCTTCCCCAAAAACGCCACATCCCACCACATCTACGCACTCAAGTGTGTCCGTAGGCCAAACTGTACACAATATTACCACATCATCAACATGGAATTTGGCATTTTGAACAAAACATTCAATATTCATGTGGAAAAGTGTCTGGTGCCCTGAGATGATGTGTGCGATTTTACCCTGAGAGTTTGGGATGAGCTTTTCAGAAGCAGTTTCAGTGTGTGTGTGTGTGTGTGTGTGTGTGTGTGTGTGTGTGTGTGTGTGCATGCTTTTATATCTTGTTGGGGACCAAAGGATGGTATAACCACAATGATATGAATATCAGGCAGTTTTAACATTTGGCTGGTCTCTAAAAGGAAAAATGCTTTTTGGAGCTTTTATTTTTAAAAAAAAAAGAGGCAAAAGGGTTTTTGATTAAGGGTAGACTTAGATTTTACTGTGATTTAGGCATAGAATTAATTAGCTACATTAATAATTGTGACAATGGAAAATCATTTCATAGATAGTCATGTGTGTATTAGTTCCTGAACTTGTGAATGCCAGCTGAATATGAGCTAAAAGGATGAGTTAAGCCCAACGAACCACTCTGTGCTGTTCCTCCTTTAGAATTAATGGACTTCTTTGGTGTGTTTTGTCTATCATCTGTGATGGACAAATCTCCCACAGAGAAACAACCTCCTCTGATGCTTTACATAGATAGAGATATTTATAGAGAGATAGAGAGAAAGAAAGAGAGAGAGAGAGAGAGAGAGAGAGAGGGAGAGGGAAAAGCAGACCATTAGGTCTTGATTTCTTATCAGGCTCAAGGTTATTCACACCATTCTGTCACTCTCCTTTCACACTTCATCATACCTATCGCTCTTTCTTGCACAATGTATGCTCTACTTGTCAGGAAAAAAAAAACAAAGAGATATTGGTAGCCAGGTTGGGCTTGGCAGACAGAGGCTTTTTCCTTTCTAATAACGAAAGCACCACAGCCAATGTAGACTCCAAGAATTCAATCAAATATGACAGACTGATTCATGAAGGTGAGAGTGAGGTCTTGGCTGAAACATCACCATGCTGTTAGAAGGTTTTGATGGACACATAATAACTGGTCTTCACAAACTGCTCTGCTTTGTCTCAAATGCTAGAACTCATGTCTACTTAGTTTTCTTTTTAAGCTTTCATATGATGTAGTCTCAGCAGGGGGCAGGGTTTCACTGGTTGATTGAAGCTAATATTGTTATGCCCTTTTATTGTTTTCTAAAAACTAGAGAATTGCATTGGGCTTTAAAGACTGACTTTAAATGCTGTTTCACTGCTCTGAATAGTATACTATTGCATGCAATCTATGGATGTAGCTCACTAATTCTTGAAATGTATTAATTGTTTTTTTAGCATGCGTCCTTTCATTACTACTATCATTACCCTTTGTCTACCCATTTTAAAACCATTTTAGTTTTGCACCTTTAACCTTTAAATTCATGCAGTTTTCTACCATAGTGTACAATTCAAGTTCAAATTCAATACTATTTTCTGAATGATTTCTTTTCCAGACAACAATGATTAATGATTCTAGAAGAAGAAAATGCATAAAAATGTGCAAGAACAGACAATTCAAAGGAGTAGACAGATTAAAAAAGTTTCATCATTTTTCATTTGTATTTGCACGGACTATTTTTTGGTTTTGTTTTGTTTACAACAGCTACCAATAAAAGAGGATGAGGACAGCACATGCATCCTCTTAGTGTCCTCCATAATGCAGCTATGACAATGCGTCTTTTTAGACTGCAGCTGAAGGGCACAGGGCAGCTGAAGGACACGCTAACGCTAAGTGTCCTCCATGTTACTTGAATTGTCGGGGTAGAGAATAATGCAGTCTTTTTCACCCAGAGAGCAGGATCATTTATGCTCTCTTGGACTCCAGACACAGCAGCCACAAGCTCACCAAAACTAAACTGTCCAGTTTAGGTGTTCCTGGCTCATAGTGCAGTGGACTCCTATGTTGACTTCTGTTGTTGTAGTCCATCTGTGTCCAGGATTGATGTGTTTTGCATTCTGAGATGCTTTTCTGCTCACCACAGTTGTAAAGACTGGTTACTGTAGCCTTGCTGGTATCTCAAACCAGTCTGGCCACTCTCCTCTGACTTCTCTCAACAACAAGGCATTTTCTCCCACAGAACTGCTGCACACTGAATGTTTTTTTTTTTTTTTTTTTATCAGTTTTTTTTAAAACACTCAATCCAGCAGGTCTGGCACCAACAACCATGCCACGGTCAGAGTCACTGAGATCACAGTTTTTCCCTAGTCTAATGTTTGATGTGAATATTAATGGAAGCTCTTGACTTTTTTGCCTGAGTTTATGCATCCTGCTTCTGCCATATGATTGGCTGATTGAATAATTGCATAAATGTGCAGGTGTCACTAATAGTGTGTACATACATATGTATTTTTCCCCATACATACATACATGATTTCTGATTTGTGAACATTTAGTCATATATAACACAGTATTAATTTAACAAACAGTGCTTTCTGTTCATGTTGTATGCTTAAGGAAATACAACAAAGCAACCACAATAAGATGAGCAAGACCAGAATCAAACACAGATATACAATCTAAGAAGGCAAAGACAAGCTGATGGTAAAGAGCAAGGCTTTACAATGAGTACTAAGACCTGGGGATCATTTACCATGAGCTATTTAGGCACCACTTATGCGATGCCATGGTCTTTACCATCAGCTTGTCTTCTGCCAAGGTTTTGATAGTCCATGTATAGCATAAATGGGCTTTTTCCAGGCAGTGCTGCCACTCCTCCAGGGCCAGCTTGATGGGAAGGAGTTCTTGGTTGCTGACTTCATTCCTCTCATTGATGTGAGCTTCTTGGAAGAGAAGGCAACCAGTTGGAGCTTTGGTGGATCTCTCTGCCATTGGAACAGGACGGCCTTGACTCCCACTTGGCCTTGGTGTCCACCTCCACCACAAACGTGGTGATCCACAATGTGGGATCCAGTTGACATTGTTGACAGTGACAGTTGACAGTGAATGTCTGTTTCAAGGTAATGAACAACTCTTTAGTAGCTAGTGACCAGAGGAGTCTGTGTGAAGTGTCCTTGAGGATTATAGTGAGAGGAGCTTCAAGTGTACTGAAGTTCCTGATGAAGAGCCTATTGAAGCTAGCAAAGCCAAGCTCCTCGGTGGTCCTGGGGTGGGACCATTCCAGCACAGCTTGCATTTTACGCCCCTCCATGCACATAGCCTAAGGGGAGAGAAGATACCCTAGGAAAGTGACAATAGTTAAATGAAATTCACATTTCTCTGCCTTCATGGACAACTTGTGTTTGAGCACAATCTAGCCAACACAGTCCTCATTTGACAAAAGTACACATCTAGAATACACCAAGATATCATTAATGTAATTACTATGGTGGTATTGGTATTGCAGCCTACATACTGCAACTTATTAAGCTATAAAGCTTCCATCAGCTCTACATTTAATTGTACTTTAAAAAGAGGTAGTATCTGAATTCTTATTGAAATGTAATGAAATATGGAATGAAGCAGAATGCTTTTAAAAGGTAATTCAGTCAGTGTGGTTCTGTTTCGTATTGTGACGTTGAAGTTGGGATGGGCATCAAAAGATGGATGCAAATGGCCCGAGCCACCAAGCAGATCACAGCCACCTCTGTTTTTCTTCTGTGGTCCTGTGGTCCTTATGTTCTTCCATGTGGACATGTGGCTCACGTGCCAGCGCATGGAAAACGTTCACATAGTAAACTATCCAGCCAGAAAGACAGGGAGATGTGCTGGTCATCACAGCACGCCAATTTGGAGGGGTTAGGATACAAAATTGTGTATTTCAAAAGAAGACAAAATCTATTTCAAATTTATTTCAAAATTTCAACTCCTATTCATTAAATATTTATGACCTGTTTTAGAAACAGAACTTTAGAAACTTATAATTCATTTTCACTTTTCCTAGTGTTCTGCATCTTTCCTCTTTTCTTATTAAGAGCCTATTGATTGTGGCCTCCCAAGAGACCAAATCCAGATGATTCAAGACGCCAGTAATTATACACATTAAAGGAGCAAGTTAAAAAAAAAAAAGATAAGGGGCTGTGTAATTAAGGTTCCACTGCCACTTCTGCCACTAATCAGTGCCTCTCTCTCTCTCTGTGTGTGCGTATGTGTGTGTGGAACCATACTGGTAGCTGTAGAAGGTCCAAGCCTTTGAATGACTGCTGAGGACAGCGGATAATTTGAGCATTGTTCAAACATGTGATTTGGGTATCTCAGAATCAACAGCTGTGTGACCTTTAAACCACATGAAGCCTTGAGTATTTCAGTGTATCTGGGTGTAATCTATGAAAATATGTTCATGAGAATTCCACGAACAGCATTTGGTCAAAAGACATCTGGTGTTAGATTCGTTTTTGTTTTCCACTGATCTTACTTACATAATTTCTATTAACTGTACATTTTTGAAACACTTTAATAAAAATGATCCCTCAAGTCTGTGTGTATGTGTGTGTGTGTGTGTGTGTGTGTGTGTGAGCACGCACCTCTGAAGCTTGGTGACAGGCATTGGTGTTGACAGCACAGATGGCTCTAGCATAGCAGCACATGGAAAGTGTGTAAAGATCACTAACTCTTTCCCAAGTGTTTGAAACGTGTACACTATATTTTAAAGTATCTCCAAACTGAGGTTCTGTGTTTAAATGTCAGTGAAAGTACAATTGCTGTATTGTCTGTTTTATCTACAGTAATGGTGGTCAAATCTCCATCCTAATGACTAATTGGACAGATTGGACCACATGCTCACACCATGGGGTGCCTTAGTTAGCAGCAACAGAAGCAGATATTAATTCAGATCAGATTCAGTGGAATGGATGAGTAACAATATTATTCATCGATATACTATCACCTGCCATAAAACTCAGAATAGATCTCCACCTGGAGTTAGGAGGGTGGCCATATCAGAACGGATATGTTGTTGTTCAATTTGAATTTTGGGGATTCTGTCATGATGTCATTTTCATCAATCGCACAATTCCCAGCAACTTTTTCAGAAATGAGTTTGTCCTTTCATTTTAATCTGTTGCCAAAAAGGAAACATAGTTTAATTTGTAATAACTTTAAGTGTAAACACGACTTGAATTAGTCTGGCAAAGCAATGCCAGTACCCAGAGAAAAGAAATGAAAGTTATATTTCTCAAAATCAATCCATGTTAGAGATTTACATATCACATTACTGTGGATGTATCTGGATTTCCTTATGTCAAACCAATCAGGACCAGTAAAAAGGATACAATGAATGTAGCAGTATTTTATTCATTCATAAGTCTGGCATTTATGAGGTTTCATTCTGTTACCCTATCTGACATGTAAGACGACCACCAATCCTGAAAATACAGATTGAAAATAGAAATTCAAATGGAACACTCTATTGAAACTCTAATACTGTATATTAATGTAAAAAATAAATAAATAAAATAAAACAAAAACGAGCCTTGCACCTCTGGGGTTGGGGCTTGGATTCCCATCTCCTCCCTGTGCATGCAGTGTTTGAATGTTCTCCCCGTGCTTCGAGGGTTTCCTCCAGGTACTCCAGCTTCCTCCCCCAGGCTAAAGAGGTGCATTGTGGGCTGACTGGCATCTCTAAATTGTCTGTAGTATGTGTGCGACTGTGTCCAGAAAATAAATGGATGGATGGATAAAATAAAAACATTACAAACAGGATGGTTGCTTCTAACCCAAACTTGAGCATTGTCTAGAATGTGCGATGTGCCAAGCTATGGAATTGATACAGTGTGTGATTAAGTGTCAATTTGCTATGACCACTCTACACTAGCTTTGAATCCCACCTTAGCTACTCCAATCAAAATGTTCTGGATCCACCACTGAGAGTAATACTAATGACTCACTCACGCTGTCTGATCAGCATGTTGAGTCTACCAGGGGGCATATCACACTCTCATTCTCAGCTCCTTCTTAAATTGCGGCAGATTTCTGCCTTGTTCCGTTCTCACAAATTATGTCCATCTGCCATTATGATGTGGTGGATAATTACATACTTTAAATTTTAACTATAACTCAGTTGGGTCCCATGGAGCCATTTTAGGAGGAAGGAATTATGACTCTATCTTTGTTCTATAAACAGTATAATAAGCAAAGTATGACTTATCATGTGATATTTTGAATAATCCATTGGTCTTATTATGTATGTAATACCAAAATGAATACACAATAATTTATGGTTATATAGTATATAAAGACACCCTAGCTATATAACAAATAAGCCGTAATTCACGATGCGTTAGTGGAAGCTGTTAGATCACTGGTAAGATCAGTTCTAAACATTGATTTAGTGTATGCCTTTATGCCAAAAGAACCTGAAGTTAAAAAGCCTTCATATTTCAAGCATAAAGCAGTCACCTGAAATGAATAAATGAATGAATTGTATTACACCTATATTTTGTTATGCTTTCTTTGAATGCCAAAAACCCAGATATTTATCATTTAAACAAATCGAAACATAACTTCTCTATGGAATGGAGATTCTTGGCTCATCCAAATATATTAAACTCAATATTTCCTCTTATGTTCATTTTCTCTCCACTTGCTTGTTTGTCAGAAATGGACATTTGCCATCTCCCGCCACCTGAACATAATGAAGAGCCAGCTAAGTTTGTTGATTACTGAGTTCAGACTGTGCTGGACTAAATACTAGAGAGAGATTGCCAAGTGATCAACACAACATCCTGTAGTCTAAGCACGAATGCAGTGTAGGAGTAGACAGTGAAACCTAACACAATGCCTAAGAGAACGAGAGGGCGGCCCTCGCTCACTTTGTAGTTGGCAGAATTTAGATTTAAAGTCGGGATTCTTTCAAAGACTGCCCACTGAGAAAATGTCCCCTGTTATAATGATGATAGCTGCACATTTACTGCTGCAGCAATTATACAGAAAAAATCCCCATAGAACAATGTCAAACACACACACACACACACACACGTACACACATATACATAAACACACCTATATATACCTATACACCAGTCAGCCATAACATTAAACCACCTGCCTAATATTGTGTAGGTCCCCCTTGTGCCACCAAAACAGCTCTGACCCATCGAGGCATGAACTCCATAAGACCTCTGAAGGTGTGCTCTGGTATCTGGCACCAATATGTTAGCAGCAGATCCTTTAAGTACTGTAAGTTGCTATTGCCATGAAGGGGTGTACTTGGTCTGCAGCAATGTTTAGGTAGGCGGTATGTGTCAAAATAACATCCACAAGAATGTCAGGACCCAAGGATTCCCAGCAGAACATTGCCAAGAGCATCACAGTGCCTCCAACGGCTTGCCTTCTTCCCATAGTGCATCCTGGTGCCATCTCTTCCCCAGGTAAGCAACGCAGATGCACCCGACTGTCCATATGATATAAAAGAAAACATGATTCATCAGACCAGGCCACCTTCCTCCATTGCTCCAGGGTCCAGTTCTGATGCCCACATGCCCATAGTAGGCGCTTTCGGCAGTGGGCAGGGGTCAGCATGGGCACTCTGACTGGTCTGCAGCTACACAGCCCCATATGCAGCAATCTGTGATGCACTGTGTGTTCTGACACCTTTCTATCATAGCCAGCTTTAACTTTATCAACAGTTTGTTCTACAGCAGCTCCTCTGTGGGATTGCACCAGACGGACTAGCCTTCACTCCCCACGCACATCAATGAACCTTGAGCACCCATGACCCTGTCGCTGGTTCACCAGTTGTCCTTTCTTGGACAACTTTTGCTGGGCACTAACCACTGCATACCGGGAACAGCCCCACAAGACCTGCCCTTTTGGAGATGCTCTGATTTCCTTCCAAGAAAACAGACACTTTTGGGAGTACTGTCCCCTACCATCTGATCCCCACCAGCCATAGGATCTTTTAAATACCTCATTTGTTATCTGTTATTAAGACAAATAATAGCTATTACATGAATTTTAAAATCTCCCAATTTTGTTTAATACTACTTTAGTAGGCTATATGTTTTACTGTTCTTATTGCAAAATTATTTAATGCATTTAATGTAAAACATCAGTTCTAAAAAAAAGTTTGCACTAAGTGGCAAAAAAACTTTTGACCAGTAGTGTTATGTGAAGTTTCCAGCACCTTTTTTTCTTCAGTAGTGCCTGCTGTGTGGTGAGAAAGTAATGGTCAACTAATGAGATACACACCTGTTTGCACTCTGTCAAAGTATCTGAAGATTAATTATATGCAGGAAGCAACTAAAATTACATTTCTAGTTAACTAAGTGAACTAAATTAACCAAATCAGTTGTTGGTCAATGGTGAAAAGCAGAAAATCCATACAACCTCCAAGTGCATATTTATAAATTGCATGCGACTTTTGAATGAATGCTCATGTCAGTCCTAAAGATCCTTGTGGCCCAGACAAAAAAACTAATATAAAAGAATAATAAATACTTCAAGTGGGTGTTAGATTATCATTTTTAAAATAAATTAAATTTTAATTAAAAAAAAAATACAAGTTTTGAACTGTAGCAATGTCTGTGGCTTTTTTGTTTGTTTGTTTGTTTGTTTATTTGTTTGAAAAAATTATTGCAAACCAGAGCCAAGATTTATGAATGCAGGCCCAAGTACTACCAAAAAAAAAAAAAAACTTAATAACTAAATATCATTTTAGGATCTCCTCTTATATGTTTATTTACTTATCTATTATAAATTTGAACCGCCCTGACTATAGCTAACAACCAAAGGCACTGATTATTTAACAGGTAAAAATCGTGGTATAAAAGGATTTTAGATATAGGTGCTTTTCTTAGTTGAAGACAACCTAACTAATCCTAGAAAAGACATTTCCATTCACATTCACTTGATTTGTTAAGCTCACACATGCACTGTGTGTGTGTGGTGATAAGTTTTATGTAAAATAATCCGACTCAGACCTGGAGGGAAATGAACTGTAGGTGGGTGGAAAGAACGTGCAGTGGGAGTTCAGTACTGGGCAATCTATAAAAAGAATAACATAAGAAATACTTCAAAAGATAACATTCAGAAGGTAAACTTTACAGGAGATATTTTTGTTTCTTCTTGGTGAAAATGACCAAAACCAAATTTTACAGAATTCAGAAGGACAAAATAGAGATAAATAAATAAATAAATAAATAAATAAATAAATAATAGCAAAAAAAAAAAGTCCAAAAAATAAACTTTTCAATTTCATAGATCAATTGCATAGATATTATTATTTAATTAATTCAGAAGGAACTTTTTAAATAATTTGATTTTATAAGAGTCTTATAAAAGTCTTTATACATTTTTTAAGTTTAGTGAAACTCAGAAATTTGACAATGTGTAAAAACAGGGGATCTACTTAACATTCTCAAACAATACAATTGTTAATCAGTTGTATTTCTGAGCTAGATGTTCACGCAGAGCTTAAAACTTCATAAGTCATTACTTCATCTCCCTCTGCTGTCCATCTGCCGTCATGTTAGAAGCTTGAAATGGTCCATCATTTCATATTATAGCCGCAGTGGATATGATAAGTAATGTTTCTCACACCACCTTACATCCAAAGCTGGAGCGTTCAAATTCTTAAAACCCTATCTATCTATCTATCTATCTATCTATCTATCTTCTTAGAAAGTTTTTACATACCTTCTGTGCGATTGTTCATAGACTTACATTTTAAGGATATTTTTAGATTAAGGTGCATGAGAAAAGATCATGACAGTTTATACAATCAGTACAATTTGTGGTCACTTTATGTACTGTATATGGGGAAAATGTGATCTCATTGACTTTTGGTTTGAGTATTTCAGAAACTGCTGATCTCCTGGTATTTTCACACACCACAGTCTCTGAGTTTATACAGAATGGAGTGAAGAAAAAACAAAAGAAAAAAACATGCAGCAGTTCTGTGGGCAGAAATGTCTTGTTGATGAAAGGTTAAAGAAGAATTTCCAGACTAGTTTGAGCTGACAGGAAGGCTATTTACAACAGTGGTGAGCAGAAAAGCATCTCAGAATGCTCAAGATGCCCAACCTTGAGGCAGATGGGCCACAACAGCAGACTACAGGGTACAGCATGCTTTTCCAATTTTCAACTGTCCAGTTAATGAGGTGGTAGAAGGGGTCAGGGGTAATATTGACATAGACCTTAAAAAAAAGCACTTACTGGCAAGAGGAGGGATTTTGATTTTAAGTGAGCAACAGTGGGAGTAAATTGGGTCAGGTAATGCTGAATAAGCTGGAAATAAGGGACATTGTTAGCATTCCAAAGTGCTTAGGAAGTTTGGTTCATATTGTCTAAATAGCATCATATTAATTCATATTAACCCATTTTAAAAAATATCAGATGTATGTAGTATGCATTCAAGTGATTTGTAACTGGAACATTGAGCCTAGTGTGTGCCAAGAAAACATTCACCACACAAGTACATTGCCAACAGCCAAGACACCAAGCAACATTTTCACAAGGATTCATGCTGTTTACACCAGATTGTGGCCATGTCACAGCATAAATTGAGATTCACTGCTTTTGCAGAATGCAGTCATCCAGGTTTGTTGATCATATACCCGGTGTATCATCATCATTCCTAAATGCAATCATGGTCTATCCATATTCATTAAAATTTTTAAAACACTTTATTTATTGGAGATTTCCATTTATCTGATAGTATGTTAAAACACTGACAGGACATGAAGACAAACTACAGCTGAAAAAGAAGTGTGAGTTTTGATATAGTTTGTAAACAGGTCCCAAATTTTATAGAATTTGTTAATAGAGCCATTGAGAGTGCATCAATTCAGAAGGAATTAACATTCTGCATCATATCTCTGATCCAATGGGAAATAAATTAACCTATTCATGGTAATGCCAGGTGGATAAAGCTCTCTATCCCTATCAGTGGTAACACCAAGATGAGTGAACATATATAATAGATATAATTTTATTGTAGATTTATTGTAGCATTATGTATATTACGTAGTATGTATTGTGTATTGGGACACAAGACCCCATGTTGAACACCCAGTGATTGTATATATGTGGACAATATGGTGCCATTTACTCTCAGTGGGCTTTATTTCAAGCAGGATATGAACAGATTTATTCGTAAACTGGTTGTACAAGCATTTAGACACAAGAAATTTGGTATTCAAAAATATCCCACAAATTTGCAAAAACATTCGTATTCTACTCATGCTTCTGAGTGTGTGTAAATTTACGCATAAGAAGACTGACTAAAGAGAACTTTGACTTGATGGACTTCAAATCATATAATTTGCATGGATTACTGCACTATTATGTATGGAATATACTGTCGAGTTTAATTTGCTAATGTTTATTACGTTTACAGCATTTAGCAGATGCACTTATCCAGAGAGACTTAAAGACGTGCTTTGTAGTCTCTATCAAAAACACCCTCGTGCTAGTTCACTAGATCAGGGACTAAGAATATCACAGAGGATATTTTGTGAAAAACATTTTAGTCATTTCAAATTAATTCCTTTAATTAAAGAATATTAAAAAAAACCCCACAGAAAGCCAGCCAACACAAACCCATAAATTAAGACAAATAAACTAATTGTTTGATTACGACAAAAAAAAAAAGAAAATGCTGCCCTAAAAGGAGGACGGGTCGGTCTGTCTACACATAGCCATAAGCTATAAACAAATGCCTCAGCTGACGTTCATTTTGTGCTGCCATCTGTTTGTGCACTTAACCTTTTATAGAGTTTTGTGGGTGTCACTGCATGCAAATGAGCTGTGTTAGTAACACACATTGCATTTTATGGGTGATCAACATATGCATGCGAGTACAAAGAAAATCAGCCTTTTGAAACTTTTGTAAATCCGGAGGAAAGCTTTCGTGTGGTGTGGCTCAAGCACATATTTACACAAAATTTAACTTCAAAACTTTACTAAAAGATTGATAAATGAGGTGCATTGTGCCATTCTGAAGCATTGTTTGGTCAAAATGGGAGTCGCCATCTTGTGCAAATTGGAGCCAGAGCATGCACAGTGGGTCTTGCCTTTCAAGTGCCCATACTGATGATGGATACTCTTGTTCATGCAGGGAGGGTGCATGCAAGATGGTACATTGGCCAACTCAAAGAGGCTAGTACAGCGTTACTAATTCTTATGTAAAATCCTAATTTGTAGTTGTATATCCTAATGTGTAGTCTGTCCCGTAGTCTCCGTTCCTCTGATGCCAAATTCCTGTCTATACCACTCAGAATTAAGCACCAGACCTGGGGTGATAGAGCTCCCTTTGGAACTCTCTTCCCAAACACATCTGAGATTGCACCGATTTGACCAAGTTCTAATCATTCCTCGAAACTCTTTTCAGGATTGCTTTTAATCTCTGACTAATGTTGTTGCTACTGGTTTTATTGTGCTGTCTTTTGGTTTTATGTGATTATGCTCTATGGTTTTATTGTGTTGTCCTATGACTATTTTTTTTAAATTATGTAAAGTGTCTTTGAGTATCTTGAAAAGCACTCTATAAATAAAATGCATTATTATTATTATTATTATTATTATTATACAAAAAAAAATTGATTTTACCATGGTAAAGAGCTTTAGAGAGGTTAGAGCTTTGCGTCATTAACTACCATTAGCTATTTATTATTTTCATCAAAGCAAAGTAAGTATAAGTAGCTAATTTAATGTTCCAACTGAAAATAAAGTAGTGAACAACAGTAAACATCACACTCAACACAACATACTTTTTGAGGGGGGAAAAATCGCTGCTTTTCATGATTTTCATCTCGCTCCGACACCTGCAGTAAGTAACTCCTATAAAACACATTTATCATAAGGAAAAATATTGGGGGAGATATAAAGTCAACTGAACTTGAAAATAACTGAGCACTATTCCTGAAAATAATTTGTGAAGATGTTACTTAAAATGTACAGTTTGGCTCTTTCTCCATTCACTAACATGGCAATGGCCAGGGTTAAAAATTGTACTGCAAGCAGCCACTAGAGGGCCTCAGAGATATTTTGGCTTTGAAACCCTGTTACAACCTCCACCCACATTGTGAGCACCCTAATGTAACAAAGAACCAATGCCATTCTCATCAAACATCTCGCTAAATCTCGACATAATTATTCTTAATGCCTGGGGAATCCAGTTTGGATCCAGTCAGTAAGAAATTATGCCAAATGAGAGACTTATAGAAGGGCAATAAGTGTTAGGCTGATGATGCAAAAAAATGATGGACATTTTTGTTCTGTCACGTGTGACTAATGGGTATAAGAAGTTACTTAATTGGCTGATGCAAAAAATTGATTGACAGACCCTCTTCCTGTGTTCCTGGTCAGGCATCTGTACCTATCCATCTGTGCCTATCCATTACCCATGATCCTTAGCCTATCTTCATTTCAGCTCATATAAAGTCACAAGACCTGTGAAATACCGCAATCTCCAATTTATACACACCTTTATAATTCAGACTCTTAAAACAACATGCTGAAGTCCTGCTTCAGCTATCTAGCCTTTGTATTTGCCTGTCTAATTTTCTGGCTTCATCATGTTTTATATAGTTGTTTACCTGTTTAATCATGCCGTGCCTGTTTGCTGATCACCTGACCTATTGTCCGTCTGTGGTTTTTGTATCTGATCCTGCTGGTTTGTTTGCTTTGACTTATTTAAATAAAACCCACACCTGTACTTGCATCCTGCTCTCTGCATTTCATGACAGTCTAATGTTTCCAGAATCAAGGGCATATTTTTTGTCAAAAATGAGCATAAATTATGTTGATATTTTTGAAATTAAAATATTTTTCATTTCACATGATGGCGTGGCTAAACAGATTTGATATGATTTATATAATGAAGGCATTTAGAATATAAAATGAGTGGATTTCCTGGCCCTAGGCACTCCAACATGACTAACTGCTCTATATTATCCTGATTTTGTGGAATGACTGTAATGCAATTTGTCTGATTAAATTTACATTAATCTTCATCTCCCTAGTAATTCTAACAAAAGCATTAGGGCTCAACCACTATCTGTACCATGGAAGTGATGTCATACACAGAGACATCCTGAACAGTGGGTTCATTCAGGCTCCTCTCTCTCTCTCTCTCTCTCTCTCTCTCTCTCTCTCTCTCTCTCTCTCTCTGTTAAAGGCCCGACATAGATTAGAGACCAAGGTAAGCTATCATCTGCCCTATTTGAGGAATAAATATACAAAGAGAAAGATATGATTAGCTTTTTTTCTTTCCAAATGCTAATCTGAGCTGGTGTAACAATAAATTTTAGCTGCATGATTTAAGGCAATTACAAATGGAAACATCTCTTCAATCAGATTTATTGCTTATGTTCTTGACAGACATCAACTATTAAACATTCACCGCATGACTGGATTAAGTAAAACTGGCAGGTATAAAGCCTTTACATGAAGCTTACAAAAGATATAACAGCTTCTCTTTGGCAAATATTGGTATTATCTTATATTAATCTAATAAAATAGCTGACCTATTTTGCAGTTCATATATTATTACTACAACGATGGGTACATGATGGTAAATGGCAAGAAACCGATTGATTTGGTTCATAAAATGATTTGTCTCTAAAGATAAAGATTTTTCTCTACTTCCGATTGACTAGTCATAAAATGTAACAGAGTAGAGTAGAAGTAAAAGAAATATTTTATACATATTTAGGCAAGCTTATTTACAGTTAAAAATGAGTCTACATTCAGGGGTTTGCCATGATGTTCTGAGCATCATGCTTAGATAATGGCTCTAGTAAAAAAATATATATTGTATATATACAGACGGGCGAAAAGGTAAAATGAAAAACCAAAATAAAGTGTCTTAGTAAAGTGTTGGGTCATCACAAGCCACCAGAATAGCTTTGATGTGCCTTGGCATAGATACTACAAGTCTCTGGAACTGCATTTAGAGGAATGCACATCATACTTCCACAAAAAGTTCACTTAGTTGGTGTTTGGATGATGGTGGAGGAGCGCACTGTCTAACATGTCAGTCCAAAATCTCCCATAGATGATCAGTTGGGATGGGATTTATATCATTTTCATACTCACTAACCCATTCAGGGAGCACTCGTGCCCTGCCGATGGGGCAGAGTCATGCTGGAAGAGACCACTTCCATCAGGACAGAAATGTTGCATGATGGGATAAAGGTGATCAGTCAGTTGTCACCCGTCTGTATATATAATTAAACAATAACGAAATAATTCTGCCAAAAATGTATGGATACACAATACAATACTCTTGCCAGAAGTATGTCAAATTTCACATCTCATATTCCCTATATTGCCTTTGAGAGATTTTTTTTTTAATGTAACAAAACATTTTTGGTTAATAAATGTGATGAATTTAGAGGACATCACTATATTTAAAGTCTTGAATTTAGATGATAAAAATCAATTAAAACTGTCATATCATATGCTCAGCATATTATTTATGGCAAAAACCAACTCTGAGATGAAACACAATAACCATACTAGTAGTTAGTAAAAAGATATATTAAAACAAACATTTCTAAAAAGGAAACCTCATGTGCAAGCCGTGGATTTTATAAAACTGTTGTAAATAGCAATATAAAAATAATAAAAAGTCAGAGATGTAGCAGTATCAGTAAGACAACAGATAGAAATACAAAGCACAAGATGAACTAGAGAACCCCAGATGATGTTAGAGTCTGAATGTAGTGCAAGACACGTTAGGCTCTGTAAGATATGAAACCGAGAATACATTGTTCTGCTTATCTGTAAACTGCTTTCAAAGTTTTGCTTACAGCTTCTTAGCTAAAGGCACAAGACATCATAATATAGTTTGCTAGAGAAAAATAAATTCAGCTCTGTGTTTTTCTTCTGGAGTTGTGTGTAGATATACAGTATCCTCTCAATCCCTATTAGAAGAAAATGTACAGAAGTTGTAAAAATATCTAATTACATCTTGGCAATAAAAATCCAATTTTGAGTGAAACTATATACAAGTCAATATAAATCACTGGCAAGAAGTGCACACTTTGCATTAAAAGATTCTCTGTGAGAACAGTGCATTTAGTTGCAATTTAAAAAAAAAATATTGAGGCTTTTATCATAATGAAAATTTGATTTTAAAAAAATGGTATAATTTTATCAAAAGTAAGGACTGCAATTTGTCTATTTAAGTAACGAATTCTCTAAAGTATCACTCGTAAACTGTCTGACTGTCTCAAATAATCTCAATCAGATTTTCTTTAATAATGAATGCAATGTTTTTGAGAATTTGACAGACACGACACCGGTAGATACACAGCCTTTCAAAACGAATCAACTGTTCCAGATGTATTAAACTGAGAGTTTACCAAAGTGAGCTATGAAATATGAAATCACAGAAGAATAAAATGGATTTAACTCATTTTATCCAGTCTAAATCATTTTTAAGGCTATGAGAGCATAAGACACTGACAACTGACAAACGAGGTCAACCATGACCGTATTTCATGAGCAGTCACTGCTAGATTTTGAAAATACAAAGCCTTTAAAAATGAACACACTGCTGCTTTAAAAGCTGGTTTAGAAGGTATTTGTTTGCCTGGGCTATGAAGCATAATCTACTTGGCATCAAAAGGTTCTGAGGTCAAAAATATTTCAAAATGGAAATAGTCCAAGTAAGTGCTGGTGACAGTGCCTGCAAACTGCAAACTGATTCAGAGAGAAGAAGGCACTGCTGCAAGTCCCACACACTTCCTGTGGCATCCTTTCCTTTATGTTTGTCCACGGCCGTGCACTCCTGTCAGATCCTTCCTTATGATCTCATTAACTGAGGAAGAGAAATAGACGAGAAAGGGTCATTATGAATACGAAGAGTAACTGCATTACTTTGAGAACAAATGCATTAAGTCAATGCTCAAGAGACCCATGCTAGTTATCATCAGGGTTCAATCACAGACTCCCTCCCATTAAAAATGAAACAAACTCAATAATTTAGTTATTTAGTAAAAATATTTCCCCACATGTAGCATCTCCTTGCATCTGAATAAAAAATGAGAATCTTTGCTAATGGACTACATCCCACCTTCAAAATTCCCAGAATGCACTATGATCCTGACCAGGAAAAAGCAGTTACTGAACATGCATGAATGAATCTTTGCTTCTGAACCTTTATTGTTTCTAATAACACAGATGTTTATCTAAAACTGCACTCACACGAATTGGCCACATGAGGGAGCACACCATTTTACTTTTACATTGCCTTAGCTCACTCAGTGAAGCTCCATTTCCACTTGTTCCATTAACCTCACTAACAGGGAGGGCATACATGGAAACTTTTACAGCTTCTGCATGCTAAGAATAGCAGCAAGGTGTATGAGGTGCTTTGCATAATCCTGACACAGGAGAAGGGAGACTCAGCAGCGAAGAATACTCTTCAACTGACTTTTATGATCCAACACAACTGTCATGAGTCCCACAAGTGTGAAATCTGGGAATTAACTCTGAATTTCCACTCTGACACAAAGTGCTGGCTAAGTAATAATGACCAAAGAAATGTTATGTTAAGTAATATGAAAATAAATGAAATGTTAAATACATAAATAAATTAATAAATAAAATGTGAGTATATATATATATAAAAGCAAAAAATAAATAAATAAATAAATAAAAACATGGACCCCCTCAATAAACATTTTTTAAAATAAATTTTAACTGTTAAAAACAGCCATTATTTAAACCTAATTTTATTAAAACTGTCCTTAAAATATAGTTGACATTATTTATATTTATAGTGTCATAACATAGTTTCCACCACTATAACAAAATTAGAAAAATTTGCTTCACAGACCCCACATGGCTCTGAAGAATGACACTGTCAATGAAAATACACTGTATAGATTCCCCGTTTGCAAGCTTTCACAATTTTTAAACCACAGCAGGATAAGAGCATACCTAATAATCCCCACTCTTTTGCTCTCTGCCACGCTGTACGTGTACTCCTGCTGCCTGACACATCTACTGCTGTGGCTCGTCTCAGCCTCCAGACCTGTCTGATTCATTTTGATGCTCTGCTTCTGTCTGGGTTTTCTACACTTGTGAATCACTTTCTGTTGCTGTGGTTGCTGCCACATGCATACCGTAATGAATGCACTTCTCAAAAACCGTTCATGCCCAAGCCTCACCCTTGTATCAGTGGGTAATCTCACCTGGACACTGCAAACTTGTACCCGAGAACTGCTGCAGTAATTATAAATATATGATATGATAGTCAGTATACAACTGTGAAAGAGAAATGATAATTATAATTAATTATAATTTTAATTTCTGGTGCCACCCAAAAGAGGATGGCTTCCCTTTTGAGTCCTATCAAGGTTTCTTCTTCATGTCATGTCAGGGAATTTTTCATTGCCACGGCCACCTCTGACTTGCTCATTAACACAAAATCTACATCCGGATTTCTACAAAGCCGCGACTATCGTTAAATGTGCTATCTAAATAAAACTGAACTGAAATTGAATTATTTGAGAAATGACAACAAGTGTTGTTGAGTCTTCCACATTGACTAAGCATATAGTGCACCACATCCGAGTCTTTAACCTATAAACCTGAGTCTCAGAATATGAATATGAACAGCACATATAAGAATTGAGGGGAATAACATATAACATGTTTCTACGTAAAACTGACACCATTTGAGAGTGTGAATGAATGCATCACATGAAGAAATAACTCATCTCATAGGCCATATTGTCTATGTGTTTTTATTATTGAGGTGTAAGACCTAAACATGAGCCTCAATGTATCCTGCCACTCTTCACACCACCTTTTTTGCGCTACTGCTCATGTTATGACCGGCTGGAACTGCAGCACAATGCCAAAGTGTGGTGTCACAGCCTTCACCAATAATAGACTTCAGGCAATAGTTCCCTTTTCACAGTGTAAGAAAATAAACTGCTGTGTTGCCATAGACATTGTGAAACATGTATGTGACATTTGTGCAACACTGAAGTGTCAGTTTAATTATTGATGGTGAATTTGAATATTTTATGGAAGGCAAACAAGTGGACCAGTATTTAGAACAGAAGGCAGGGCTGGAGTCTGTTCATCCATAAGCTACATTCATTTTGACTTTTGCATTATGACTAATGTTTATCCGCTCAGTTTGTATGAAGCTCACAAATCAAATGGTTATCACACTACTAAACAGCAACATCTGCCAGCCAATCAAGAAGAGATGAGTGAAAGTGAAAGCCCTTTTGACAAACTGAGTGCCTTGCAGTGAGAGTCCACCTGGTGATCTAAATATTTAACCATTTTTCCCTTTTCAGTACTGACCTGCATAAGGTCACATACTGTGGACAGTATGGCAGATGGTCATATTCATGTCATAATCATTAGACAAGGAAAATACCCGCAATAAATTGTGTTGCTGTGCGGGCCGGAGCAAGTGGTATACTTAAAATATGCATTCTCAGAAAAGAGAGAACTAAACTGGAGTTGCCACAGGGGGAGTACCCTTATCTTTTGTACTTTTAAGACGTATCCTGGAAACATGGATGGTAGTGTATATTTAAAAAATGATTTAAGGTACATAATAAATGATTAGTTTTTTAGAGCAAAGCTTTAAAGGTACACTTCAAGATACAATGATGCTAAAGATACAAAAGTTATACACTTGGATGGTACCATCCTAGGGAAATGAAATGGTACAATTTAGTACCCTTTTTTCTGAGAGTGTAAATTTAAACTGTTTCTAACTTGTCTTTCAAAAGCCACCTCAATATTGCTATATCAGCACCTTATAAGATTCTATCTGGGGGAAAAAAATTATTTTAGCTATTTATTGAGCTATTTAGCTTATTTATACCCTCAAATTTGTACACGTTTTTAATTTTTATATAACAACTCCCATGTAGCCAGTGGCATAACATACACTATATGGCCAGAAGTCTATGGACACCTGATCATCACATCCACAATGCATCCCATTCTAGATTACCTATAAACTCAGAAGGCTTTCCACTAGATTTTGAAGTGTGGCTTTGGGGATTTGGCCATTTAGCCACAAGAGTATTAGTGAAGCCAGCCACTGACCTTAACCCTAACCCTAAACCTAACCCTCATCTTTCATGAAAATTAAAGAGAAGGTTAATTCCTAGGCGCTGACATGCAATATTACATATGAATGAAAGAATAAATTACTTGCTGCAAATTATCCCCAAGTGTTCATATTATTATGAGCTTTGATTTTCTAAATCCGAGTGACCTTGTACACACACAAATGTCTCTCCAGAGGTTCATTAACAAATAATAATGTTTTGTTTACTAAGTAAAGGTGGAGAGCAAGATGGATCATGGGGACAGAATCAGTCCATTGTGTATGTAGTAAAAGGAGGGAAAAAACAACTTCTGCATGTACCATTGTTGGGTTTGTCTAAAAGCAAAAATGAGTGATGCGTGTTCAAAATAGTGTATAAAAGAGAGTAGCTGCATGTGTGTGAGTGTAAAGTGGCAAACGTGAATAACCGTAAACAAAATAAAGCCACAAAGAAGTGACAGAGACAAACAGGAAGAAACTAAACCACAAGTCTGGCCATTAGACTTTGTTTCTCAAAAATCTTTCCTAGAGACCACGAAGAGAAACTAAAGACATCAACTGGGAATTTATTTTTCTTGTGTAGTGACCTTGACCACATCCTGCTCAATAATGGTGAAGCACAAGAAAGGGAAAGCTTCACAGGCTTTTGGCCTTGACACTACAGATAAGCAGACCTGTGGGAATGAAGTTTATTACTGGCATCTATGTAAGTAGAATAATTTTATTTAGTTTAGTGAACAATATGATCTGTTTTTCATTTATAATTCATAATTCATTTTTCACCTAATTCAATAAGTCAAAAATTTAAATGTGTGTGCCAGCCTTGGAAAACCCTTCACATGGTGACATTTTGACATTCTCTACTATATATTCTGAAAGTTCTTTCATGAAATGAAATACAGTACAGAAGGCTACAGAAGACTTTCGTAAACTGAAATACAGTATTTTTCATTTTTTGCACATTTCTTAGCAAAGTCTGATTAGCCCAAAAGTGAAAAGGGGCAAAACTGCATTTAAAAGTACATCACTGATTATTTTTGCTGTGTCACGTTTAGTAATAACATGTTAATTGTGTCCATGTTGCTACAGCATGTAACTATCCAACATCTTGATCAAAATGTGACATTCAGTGTCTGAGGAAATCTTACTTAGTTAGCAAGGTTTCAGACATCTTTAGGTAGACTTACTGTTTTTACCACTGCGTTTGTTAAACTGGCTGCTTACCCACCATGATCTTTACAGGGAATCCAGGGAATAAAAGCATGCTTCTGTGAAATATATTTATGGTTTCTTAAAGTTGATGAGCCAAAATATGTTAAAGGTGAACTTTCACCATTTTTTGGCTTTTCAACCACAGTGACATCTAACTGATTTTCCCCGACTGCCCACTTAATCTAACAATAAGGGTATTATGCATATATTTGTGTATATATGCTGACTTTCTGTTTTGTGTTTTATTTCTAAGTTGTGTGTGTGTTATCTGTTCCACCTCTTAATGATAAAGTTTTCAGTTTTTTCTCTGAGATACTAAAGATAAGCAAAATGGGAGAATCTTTCTCTACTTTGTAGGGGTATAGATTAAAATCGAGATGCCTCCATAACAAGCTCCATATCTCTGGACTCTTATGCATATAAATAAGGAAATAATACATTTTGTAAGCGTGTTGTGTTTCCAGAATGCTCCCTAATTTGAGACACCACTTGTTGTTCACTGGTAATAACCACATCATTGTTAAAAAAAAAAAAATCCATTTCCTCAGATCCAAACATCTTTCAAAAACATGTTTTCTAATCAAGAAAGTTTTCTCTACATTAAATTTTATTTATGTAGGACCCTAAACCCAGTTTGTGAAGGATGCTAATGACCCATAACTAATGTGCACCCCTTACGTGCTCTATCTAAATTACCCCATTCTCAATCTGGAATAACTTCACCTCTCGTTTGCTTCAGGGTTAGATTTCAGTCTAGAAAGCCTTACAAACTTGAGAAAAAAAAGAGCAAGGTGTATTTATTTCCCTCACTAATGTACACAGATATCCAGCTAAGTTTAAGAAACGAGTACATTCTGAAAGCCAAAAAGTACCTACAAGCGCATAATATATCAATTCCATTCAATTTCAGATAATAATATGATATGTCTGGTTTAATAGCTAGCTAAAAAGAAAATGAAAGACAACTGTTCATAACAGATTTGCAATGCACGTTGGATATCTCAGTAAATCTCTTTAGAAAGATGCTTGTCTTCTTTGCTCAAAGTGAAATATGAATCCCCACAGTTTCTGCAGAAAGTTTCATATTAGAGACAACTACAGAAGCCCTCATGCCCCTTAGCAAAGCCGCTAACAAAATGAAAGATGAGAAAGACTCTGGATGACTCATATGAAAAGTGAGTTTGTGTGAAGGCTTTGGAGGACATCAAACACTTAAATGTTTGTAGGTGGAACCAATACCTTGACACCTCTGCACCGGCAGATATGGGACTTTTTTCAATTCTCGTCCTTCCTGTCCCTTGAGACCCAGACCTTCCCCATAAAGTAACTGCTACTCTGTATAGAGAGCAGTGTAAAGGTAAAGGCCTATTTAGAAAATACAACTAAGAAATCTACATCCCACCTTTAAAAAGCATTGTGTCTAAGTGATGAGAGAATCCCCCAGATAGTGGCTCATGACGTGTCCAGAAGAAAATTAAAATTCGAACAGTGCTATAAGATCCTCTTGGACATGAAATCATGGTGACTAAAAGAAAGACACTAGAGTCTTGAAGTGCTTGGTTCCCTGGCCACCATTTCGTAATAAAAACAGCTAAAATTTGGGGTGTACTTCTCATAGTAACTGGCCATTAATGTGGCAACAAGAGCTCTGTTGCTGTTCACTAGGGGAAATACTATTTGGCCATCCAGAAGAAATTCTATCTGTAGTTCTCTTTTTCCTCATCGACTTCATACTTTCCATCTGTGCCTTTTCCTGCAGAGTTTGAAACAATCGCTATCTTACTGAGTTTGCTGGCTTTCTGGAGGAGCGCAGCAGCTGCAAATAGGAATTCTGCATGCCACATTGGCAGGAGCATGTTCAGTGGAAAAAATCTTCTCGTGGATTCCCCCTGCAGAACTGACGGGTGTAAGGCCAAGGGGAAGCCTTGGCCAAGTATAACAAACAAAGAGGCTTTCCTCAGCTCTGCCAGGCAGCCAATTCCACTGCTCAACAATGGTTGCCATAGATCTTGTTTTGCACATCATAACAGCGTCAACATATCCAAGAAATCCTCAGCTGTTTTTTTTTTTTAATTTAATTTTATTTTTTTGGGGGTACCCAAGATTGAAAAAGCCCCCATTACTTAGTCTAAAGCACTACAAAATGGCCACTACAATAACAATAACAAAAAAGCAAGAAAACTATACTCATAATGGATGATTAGCTTCCTTCCCAGGGACACAGGACTAATCTGTCCCTGGGGCTAATGGAAACTTTATCCTAGATTGTGTGCTTGGGACATATACACGTGTGCAACAAGACCAGAAACGGATTGCAAAGAACAGACACTCCACTGGAGAAAAGACTGACTTGACACGCATGTTTCCTGCTATTGTTTCACTGCTGTCTGACAGCACCCATGATCTTCATGCCAGCACTGAATACCACAGACCGGCCCATTAGTAGACCCCTTAGGCATCCTGTTGGTATAGGACTTTTTATTTGACTTGTTCCACTGAAGTAGTGAAAATGTACAAATAAGCCAAGATACATGCCAAACAGACTCACCATCATCCAGGTAGGCCTGGTCCAGGTTCTCCTGCTTGACAGTGACTCGTCCAGGAAGAGAGGCTCTCTGTTCCTCAGCAGAGGAACATCTTTGTGGATGGACTTGCCCAGGAGGGGACCTGTCCTTTGGAAGCCTGTTTGTGTAGGGCTGTTGCTGAATGACCGTGGGGTAATGCTGGGTTTGGGGGGCTTGTGCTGGAGCAGGAGAATGTGAAGCCACTGCTGTCTGAGTTCCTTGCGGGCTGTAGCCCTCACAATAGAGGTTCTGATGTTCCTGGTCTGGTGGAGTAATATTTCCCCCTCCTCTCAACAAGTGATTGTTGGTGGGGGAAAACTGGATGACAGGATGCTGTCCAATCAACTGAGAGGACTTGGCTGGGGAACCAGTATGGACCAGGACAGAACGATGGGCTTCTGGCACCATGACTCCCGTTTGGATGTATAAGCTGGGCCCTACATTCTTCTCAGCGCGGGGATAGACAATGTGCTGCTGAAAGCAGGGTTCTGAAGGGGAGATTCCTGAATGATTCTGGTGACAGGAAGCCAAGTTGGGGAGTAAGCCATTATCCGAGCTGAGGACTGAACGGGGGTTGTGATGGTAATAGGAGTGTGGGGAAACTCCCAAGGTCTGGGACATCATATATCCAATTTGTCCAGGTTCATATTCATCCAGTGGTTCTGTTTTGATGGAGGAAACTGTGGAATATAATACAGAAGCAATTTTTTACTTAATAGATGTCCTGTAACAGATATTACAAGTACACTTGCAATAGCTACCTGTAATCTACACTAATCATTATGTAGTATGTAGATTTAGCAAATACATCTAACAAGTCTGTGGTGTGCAGTAGTTAGGAATTAAAAACACTTGACATGAACAAAGTACCTGGCAGAGGTGTATACGTGAAGTGCTGAGGCTGACTGCGTTTTCGCTTTCCATTGATCACATAGAAGTTCACCTTAGCAGGATGGCAGATGGCTGGGTCTCTATAAGGAGGCACTTCAACAAACAGCATGCTCTGAGAAAGAGATAAGTTTTTTGCATTAGTGATTCATGCAGACAGTCTTCATTTGATTGTAGACAGTCTTCATTGATTTTGGCAGGGTTATGTGTTGAGTATGTCCAAGGCAGAAGAGTGAATATAAAATAGGAATCTTGGCAAAGGCAGAAATTCAAAGTGTATTAAAGTCATTTATGACAACTTTATGACCAACTCTGTGCCTTGTATGTTTCGTCATTCTCGACTAACCTTTACACATTTACACATGTACATTCTGAGGCTTCATCTCTTAGAGCTTGCTATTTGAAACTGCCCAGAATTTGCACAATGATCCTTATAAATGCTCTACATTAACTTATCCACTCTTGTGACTTTTAGAAATATTCAAATATAAAGCAAAATATTAACTAAAGGACAGGCATCAGTCAGTAAAGAGGTGTTACATGTCATGTTGGTAGAAAGTAACATTTATGGCATTCACTGTACTTACTGTCTGGCTTTTGTCTTTGTCAACTGTGGCTTCCAACTCCCAAATTTGCTGCCCATCTAGAAATGGAATAAAGAGAGGGAGAAAGAGAAAGGAAACAAGAGTTTGATTAAGGTTCATTTCAGAAAGATCAATCCAACATGGAGGATATATAGGAAAGTAAAAACAAATTAAAGGAAAAAAACAACATAATGTGTCTTAGTTGGCCACCAAGAGCCACCAGAACAGGGTCTTGGCACTGAAGTCTGGAACTGTACAGGTTGAGATCTGGTGACTGTGATGACCATAGCATATGATTTACACCATTTTCATACTCATTAAACCATTCAGTGAGCCCTGATGCACTGTGGATAAGGCATGGAGTCATCCTGGAGGAAACTCCCCCATGAGGATAGAAATGTTTCATCGCAAGAGATCAAATGTGATCAGTCAGAAGTACTGATTTGCAGTGACTCTTCCATCTAAGGGAAAAGTAGACCAAACCATGCCAGCAAAATCACCCCACAATGGAAATTAATGGTTTTTTCATTAATTTGTCACCTGTCTATAAATTTGTAAAAATCTGGAAAAATCTGTTAAAAAAACAACTTGTAAACCTGTTTACCTCTTTATGTTTGTATTGTTATGACCAGTGAGTCAGTATCTTGTACAATAAATAGGAGTTTCAGGCAAGATATAAGTACTGTAGTTTCAGCAATATGGGTAAATACAGGCTAACAGGTTCGTCTATTTGGTGTATTAACCTTTATACAAAAAAAGACACACTAACATATACTGTCACTGTTCCTTGTAACAAGTGTGTCAACTGCTAATCTTTGTTATGACAGGTGAATGCGCGTGATGTTTTTTCTCATTTGTCTGTCAGTACTACAGCTTACAGTGTTGCCTACCCCCTATTCCCAGCACAATAGAAATGGCAGTGGGAGATCATATCTCTAAACTCAACTGCTTCCTCTAACATGCCTGGTTCACCTGAAGGTAGAGGACAACATGTTTATTCTGTGAATTTTAATGGTATTCCTCAGTGAGTTGGATATTAAATGCAAAGGAGACTGATTAAGCTCAAAGACCGTGAAAGGGTCGAGCAAATTGGGAATTTCACTTATATTATGCACTTATATTTCATAATTATATATATATGCCAAACTAGCACAGATCTCAAGATGAATAAGTAATTTTTAAAAAGCCCCAGAAACAACCAAATACAACATTCCAATAGGATTATTCATTAGGCAGTAATCATTTTTGCATTTTTTTTTTTTATCGATTCTGGGAAGCCCCTTCTACGGTTGAAAATGAGACGCATATGGTGCAAATGAGTCAGCAGGAGCCGGAGGGGATTCCAGAGATGTTGCCAGGTTAAATCAACTTCTCAAGATTGGTTTTATGATCAGTTTGCTCCATTTCGCTCACGACAGGTGACGACTGCTGTTTTCTTAGTGTTTTTGTTTGTTTGCAGTTTGTTCCAATGCTTCTTCTACAGGAGCTCTTTTTTTCCTCTAATATAATGCAGTATGGAGGTTTTTAGGGGAAGGAAGCCCAGCTTTGGCGTAGTCCCTGGCTCATTGAGTACAGTAACATCAGTCGAAGCCAAAAAAAAAAAAGTCCTGGCCAAAGACAGCTGTCTTCCTTTCAGGGGGATTTCAGAGGAATACTGTTCCAGAGTGTTTTGTCATCCAGAGAAACCCTCCAAAACAAAGGCAATCCCTCCTTAAGCCTTTGTTTTTTTACAAACTTAGCCATTACAGTACAGAAAAATTATGCAGGAGGGAACCCCAGACGATATTTTGCTACGTGCGAGTGAGTGAACGAGCGAGCGAGTATACATGAGAGTGAAAGAGTTCCTGTTGAAGCAGACCCCAGAGGGCTCATGTCTAAACGTCTCAAAGCTGCCCTTGTGTTGAACAGACGGCCTCTGGATTCTCTGAGTCACAGCTATACACCGACAGACTAAGCACCTTACCATAGACCTGTATCCTCAAACACCACAGAGAACCATAAACAAAATCTAGTCATAAACCAGACAACAAACAGAAACTAGACGACGCACCTTGGATACAGCAGGCAGCAAATTTAGGAATTTTTGAACGAAAACAAACAACAAGCTATGAGTAATGCATGCAAAAATATGCAATAACAAAACCAACATTGTATGCTGTAGAAATTCATCATTTGCCCTCAATAAGAGCTTTAGTGTTAGGCATAATGCTCTTAACTTAACCTGTTATGTCCATGTTTATAAACAGAGCTGCCACTAACACCCAGTCTAAAGCTATCACAACTCAGAAGGAGGGCAAAGTAGCATTCAATAATCCATCTGTTTCACATAGCCAAAGCATGTCATGCATGATGGACCAATATGTGTGCACAATAACACTGGCACCTGCAGATAACAAATGCCATCACTCATGACCAGCTACTTTAAAGCACTTTATGAGCCTAGTTAGTTAATTAGTTAGTTAGTTAGTTAGTTACTGATTGATTGATTGACTGACTGGCTGCAGTACATTTAATATTCATTACAGTTTCAAAAGACTTTGGGGTTCGATGGCCTCTTTGAGCACAAGACTGCATTGTATCAGAAATCTAAATGTCATGCAAATGTGAGTGAGGAAGATTAGAAAAGGTCACGATTCAAATGTCATTCCTGCACACTGATATGTGAAACTCAGCTTGAGGCCAAGTTTAAGAATTTTTTCTATAACTACATAGCTCTAACTTCCGCTGTGTAACTGTGATTATTAATCGGAAATTACATATCACTGTATAACACTAGGTATGTGTTAATATTGGTTTTAATAATGTTCTTGTTCAAAAGCTAAATCTCAGTGAAGTCACATAGTTTTAGATGTGTAAGGGTGATGCCAGGCTGTTGCTGAACTATGAATATTAACAATGTACAACGTTCAACACTAATACCATTAATAACATAAAAGTAAAACAGTTTTTGCCTACTTGTCATTTTGATACCCTATCCTCCAGTAAATGATACATCTTCCTTTGCAGAAGCATGCATACAAATGATGTATGATTAATGAACATCCTATCTGTAGGTAGCTACCTGTAACTCTCAATATACAGATGGGTGACAAATTAAAGGAAAAAACAACTTCAGTGCACCTTGACATAGGTTCTATAAGTCTCAAGAACTGGAGGGATAAACACCATTTGTAGGGACTCATCCCTCTAGTTGGACAAGTGGACCCAAACCATGCCGAGAAAATGGCACAGCATAATAGAGCCACGTTTGTTCTTTTTCCTTTAATTTGTCGCCTATTTGTAGTAATGACAATTCGCTGATCCATGGAGCAGGGGTTTTTCCCCAGGAAACATGCTAAAGTTTAGTAATTGTTTTCTGTTGAACTGGGTGCATAATGCAGTAATACAACGTGACTAATGCTAAATGTTTATATCATTCCAACATGATTTCAATAAGACAAATGTCCTTGTGAAAAACTTGCACTTAAATGAGACTAAATAGTGTGGTATGGGTTGAGGCAGTTGCTTAATTACAAATCACACAAAAACTGGAATGGTCTTTACTTATTTGTTAAATCAAGGATATTTGTTTGCACTACTAGTTAAAGTATTCTGACGTTACATCAAGATTGCATTCTGAAAATTTTTTGAAAGGTCATAGCCTCTAGTGTGCAGGCTGCTACTCACCATGGGTCTTCTCAGTAAAAATAACTTTCGAGTCAGCACTGAAATTCTGCCCAGTCAGGATCATCTGCTGACCTCCGAGCACTGAACAGCTGTCCATGTCCTGCTTCTCCACCATGGGCAGCTCGTGTGCAGATCTTTGGGCTGTGGGGAGGTACAAATTTGGATCGTTCAATGAATAATGTTCTTGTTTGCCTATTTAATGTTTTAAAGAATAAGTGTTGGTAGACAGCTCTCGTATTTTTTTCTTTTTTTTTTTTTTGCAGTACCTACTGAAACAACTTTCCGAAACAAACAGCCAAGCCACAAGATAACTCTAAACAGTGGAGACTGAGTTCAAAGAAACTTAGTGACCTCTGTATAAGCTAGGCCTGCATTTGCAGTATAAAAATAATCTATTCTGTACCCATATTATGTCATTGTGTGATCTGTTACCACTGGGTTCTGACTGAAGTTTCATACAACATCAACGAGAGATGAAATAATCTCAGGATAAAGGATCCTGGTACTAGTAGGATGTTTTAGGAAAATATATGCAGTTACAAGAGTGCAGACTGGACCAATGACGGGTCCTGGAAGGTCTTAAATAATGGCAAACAGTAAAAACCAGAAGTAACCAATTTCCCTGCCTTATGGCAACTACAATGCACCAATCACTTTGCTTCTGCAAGTGTGTTTACTGGCTATCACGTTAAAGGATGCCAAATCAATTCCTCATAGCTGTGACAACTTGCACTTATTTGTTCAGTAACAAAAGCAAAGCTGTTAACTGCAGAAACTATGTAACCATGAAGCAGCTTCTCCTGGCTTATCATCTCACAACTCCGATTCAATATCCGCTGAAGCAAATTCAACCAAATAACAGTGACCTTTGGACAGATGTGCGAGGCGCACTATGATCTGAGTCAGTCAGGTGAATAATACTTAGGAAACAGGGCTCCTAAATAAGGCAGTGACGGCTGGCCTGCACAGGATGACTGTGCAAACAGCAGATTGTGTTATCTGGGTGATGTCCTATTCATGAGGCTTGGGTTTTGCATCCTCTTTCTTCTCACTGTCATTGTCCCTCTTTCTTCCTCTATTTTTTTGTAGGAGTAAGTGAAAGCAGAGGACAACAAACAAATTTTTCAAAAGTTGTGCCTATGAGGAAGAAGCACGGTGTACTCTGAGATTTTGTTTTTCTGTCTACTTCACATCGAATCCAACAAAAACACAGAACTCCTAACCAAGGAGGAAATATGCTAGCCAGATCCTGTCTTTTCCTCATTGACACAGGATACTGGAAATGACAAAATAACACATTTTAAGGGGTATATATTTAACAGAATCCACACAAATCTAGGATAGCAAAGTAAATATTTTCCTGAATATGAACTTTCCATGCTAATACTTTTTAACAGCACGTTAACCTAAGCACAGAAGCCCAGTGTATGAACAGGCACACTGCTACACCAGTTGTGTGGTAAACATTATACACCTCAATGAACACTACAAATATGAAAAGAGGAAGCTGAATTATATTTCAAAACAAACAGGGGTTTATCAAAAAGCCACTGCACTCACAACACTCAATAGGATGAGAGGCCACTTGGAGAGACACGTATTGACCCCCTGGCTGGGGAATGTGGATGCGGAACACCAGTCGCACGCGGGTATTTTTCCGCCCAATGTCTGTCTCGCCTTTCCGCAGCTCTATATCTGCATTCCTGAGCTTCAGAATCCCAGCGCAGTCGATTCTACAAAGGAGTAATTGACATCACAAACATTATGAAAATTTGAACTTATTTTAAAACCATAATTAATTAGTGTGTTTTCTTTTCATGCTCTACTAACTTTTAACTTCCCTCTAACAGGGGTTTAGCTTGATGGTATTCTTAGATCTTGATATGTGAAACAGCATGAGAATATTTTTTTATTTGCTCAGCAAAAGGGCGCAAAAAAAAAATGCTCTAAATTTAAATGATCAGCATATAAGTGCTGAATTCCTTTCCGGAGGCAGCTTCTCATGTATACTGAAACACTGTACTGAAAACACAGCATGAATTAGTTTTCACTTTGCTGCAAAAGCTTAGCCTAACCATAAGCCTAGGTATACATTAAAAATGCCAGCTTGGATTTTGGGACTTGAGAAAATTTGATACTCAATTTCAGATACTACAATATGGTAAATAGTTTGATTCTATAATGTTGGATACTACGCTGACATATTTTGGCTCTAGATTAATGTGGTAATTTGACACATCGGATGGCCAAGACACACAGTGGCTCCAGGAGCATGTGTACAGATAATAAAAACACAAATTGTGGAAAAGGCTCAAAGGGCGGTATCTGGGCTTATACTTCTTACCTTCCTGATGAAGACTGATAGGCAACAAACACAACAAAATCATTGTTATAAAACCCTTGGCGAGAAATCTGGCTGACAAGCTACCTTCACTTCGATTCAGTAGATTAGATAGCTAAACATTTATTGAGAATTTAATTCAGGCGTATGATGAACTGCTTTTCCTGGGTGATGTAACAGGAAGCACGTGAGGCGATTGCCATCATAAACCTAGACTAATTTTGAAGAAGCATGATAAAATATTGGTGTTTAAATTATCTTCCATCCATTGAGCCTCACTGCTTGACTCACTCACTGCTTGAGCAGCACTATTTTTAGCTTAATAGCCGTGCAGTTTGTGGTCACACACTACTGGGATTACAAGAACTGCTATAACTAAGAATGTATAATGATCAGACAACAGAAACTTGCTTCCAGGATCCAAATGATCAACTCTCCACATAATTTCAGAATGTATTAAATGTCTGGATTATTTACATACTTATAAATGTCTGGATTATTTACATACATATTTGTTTTATTGAATTTATCTTTATATGTTTAAAAAAAATCCCAATCTTTATTGAAATTTTATTTTAGCATATGAATTTTAGGTGTTTTATGACCCTCTCTCTCTGTATCTCTCTGTGTGTGTGTGTGTGTGTGTGTTTCCTCCAGTTTGATTTATCTATTTAGTTTTTGTCACAGTATTTTTGCTATGAAGAAGTGTGACGCTCCATCATGTATTGGTATCAAAGTCAGCATTTTGGCATTGAGACAACTCTATTGAGCAACCATCCTGACAGATACTGTAAGAAGCTGTGAGTAATTAGTGAGTGTCACACACACACACGCTGCACTAAATGAAGGGTGTCCCCCCAATGAGATGTGTGTCAAAATCCATTTTTTTTTTCAAACACTACCTGAGACTAAACCCTGCACACTGTGATAAAATAAATCCTACATACACATGTCTGACTTACATTGCTTTCATGTTGTTCTTTGGCTCTAGAGGGATCTCTAACACCTTTGTGCTATTGATAATCTTCTCGTAGCTGGTCGTGGTCACAGTTTTGCCTGTGATACGGTGCACCTGGTAGAAGGCGTGGGGCTTCAGGATCCGCTCGTCTGCCGTGCCGATGAAGATCTGCAGCCCCAGCGGCTCTTTGCCTCTGTATCCATGAAGCTAAAGGAGTGAAAAAGTACAATTCTTCAGTTTCTGTAATTATGTGATCAATATGTCATCGTAATTTGTCACAATTAAGGGTAGGCATTGCTTTTAAAAAAAAAAAAACATAAATTATAAAACATCTGGCCTGATGTGACTGATGTCACTTTACAGGTTGCAGCTACCTACAACACATGCTTTTACCAATCCTTATACGCTGTTGACCTTAACTAAAATAACAGAGTGGTTCAAAGATACAGGAAAAGAGACTTTCTTCAATACCAAGTAAAGAAAATGAGGATTTCAGCTGCACAGATGTTCAGACACAATTCACTTTACACTCCCTCTGAGCGAGCAGAGAGTTGCAGGGCACAGTGCTTGCCAGCGTACTAATTTAGGCCGAACACTGCATACATGGTTGAACACAGCCACTCCTGGAAAATTTAGTATCTCCTGCAAGCTTGAATGCAAGCCAGGAGAGTCTGCACTGTCTTACAGACCACAGATGGTTTCTCTTTGCTGTGCCTTAATCTCTAAAAGTCTGCAGGAAATCCACAGGTCACTAGTGAGGGCTCTTCAGGAAAAGTTCTAACAGCCATTGTTATTATTACGACGACTACTTTACCTGGAATAACCCACTGAACAGATCCTAAGACCAAGAGGGAATTAGCACTCTTAATATATCTGTACACAATATATTGTAAGTTACCAGAATTGCCAAAACAAGAATTAGACTAAGATAGACTAATAATGTGAAAATATGAAATACTTTTCTAGGCTATTTATGTAGAAGAATGAAATCTTGTTTTTTTTCTAATTAGTTGTTTTCTCAGTAGATTATTAACAATTCACTACGAAAATATTGTTTATGCCTCCTCTCCTTAAAGTAAATAAAAGTCCCTGTTTAACAGAAAGATGAACAGGGGAATTTTCATATGCAAAACCTGGCAGTGTTCAGTGACAGAGGAAACAACTATGCTGGCCATCTCTACAATAATAACAACTCAGCAGTCCAAAAATAATCGCAACTAGATATAAGCATCGATCGTAGCAATAAAATATAGAGCAACATGTTGAAATTGTGCACTTAAAATTTACATTGTAAACTGTATCCTCAGTTCTGTCCTCTATCAGAGTTTCATGGAGCTCTCATGAGGTGAACAGACCTGTAGGATTTCCTTCTCTAATAAATCTGCATTAATCTGATGTTGTCTTCAGAAATGGTCCAAATACCTTAAAAGGTACCTTAGGAGACAGATGTACATATGATGCATTTCTAAGAAAAAACCTAAAAAAAAAAAAAAAAGAATAATAAGTAGGGACTAACACACAACGGGGTTGAATATTTTTTTTCCACAAAACCACATCCTGAAGGGTTTTATTCCTTGCATACCACAGCATATTGGCACCAATTATATTTTATATCAAATGACATATAGTTTATGACATATATTTTATATTAGAGTTGCAATTAATGATGTGGAGCATCCAAGAAACAAGTTAGTTCCTGCTATCACTTACTTTATAGCAGCTATTATGTTATCAGCATCTTTTTTTCTCTCTCTCTTGAAGGTATTTAAGACAAGAAATGCAGCTTGTCATGTTACTGAGAAAGTCCTCTGTCCTCATTCCATAAATAAACATCTCCCAACAGAAAACTTCACCATATCAACGATTATTATTAACGTTTTTCCTTATTAAATAAATTTCATACTAGCACATTTTTAATCTGTTCATTATACAAGTTGTTAATATAGAAACAATAACGTATTAGAACAAGCACATCAGTATAAACCTAATACTTGGCTTACAGCCGGGACATTATTGTCAGAGCTGTGCTGTTTTAGGAAATTAATCATCACCCGTATTATAACGCATAATACTACATGACCTGTGTCTGTGGATCAGTTACTGTGGCATGTTAAACTGAAGATGCAATATGAAATTCTCATCTCCTCCTTAACTTTGTCATATTCATTCACTCATCACTATCAGTCTAAAAACCACTCATCACAACAAAACATGATCGCCACACCCATATCGCTCTCCTCTTCACTTCTGTAAACATCCATCTGCACATCACACTTACACATACACACACATGACATCATAAATCATATGGCAGTTGGCCAATAAAAAATCTACAGTGCTCAGGATATCTGTGCTAAATCCAGCTTAAGAATGAATGAATACGAATTGTTGCTCGGCATGTCAAGAACATCAGCAAACCCTCTTTTTTTTCGACTTGAACAAAAAAAATTAAGCCACACATCAAAATAAACAAGCTTCTCCTTTCAATCTTGATTCATAAAAACTCAGGAGATTCAGAATTGCTAAGAGACAGTCATGTGAATTCTGAGAAGGACATTCATACTGTAACACACACATCCACCCACACACACACACACACACACAGACACACAAACACATACAAACAAGGCACAAATTAGATCAGCACTGAACAAAAACCAAGGGACTACATCGGAAGGAAGTGTGCAAAAACCACAAAGCATGAAGAAGCAACTAAAATTATCCAAACCCCCAGAAGCTCAAATGAAGAGTGGTTACCAATTTGCATTTATACTGACAGGACTCACACAGCACACATGAGAATATTATCAACCCTGCTCCAACACTGTAGTCAATGAAAATGCAAGCAAATGATCAATCAGTCAAGGAAAAATGGTCGTCATACAGGTGAGACATGTGATCACTGGTCACTTTATCACATTTAATAATCAAAAGTATAGCATGCAAGTCTTTATGGGTGCAAAAACAACTTACATGTCTTTCTGGCAAACATCCACATTCTCAACCATGCACCATGTCAATACTAGAATAAACTTCACGTTCATTAGAAATTACAGTGAATTACATAAAAAGAATTTTTTTTAAAAATCATCTAAAATAATCTCTGAAAGCACAGGTAATTGTTGCTCCTCTGTATTAACTGAGCAAACATGGACATTTGCAAGTGTCATCCGAGAGCCTGGTCACCATGGACAACATTCACACTCACACACGCACACACACACACAACTAAAAACCATAAACGCTCTGCAATTTATACTATAGGTGTGACTCATCATCTGCAAATATAAAATTTTCATATCACAATTATTAAATAGACCTTCATAATAGTTTACAATATTGTATTATTATTGTATCAAGATAAACAACTTTTATAAGAGTGAAAAAATATGATACAGTAAAATTAAGCTACTAAAATACTCGCCAAGTTTACAACGAAGTGAAACAAAATAGCACACCACTCTATATAATACAGAACAAAATCCAATGCAATGACACAGTCACTTCACCATTACTGAAATAATAATTCACGTTTGCAATAATAATATTGCGTATATTTAATAGCAGAATAGATCTATAAGCACATGCCTAGATGTGACATTAGACATGTGTGAGAATCTCGAAAGTCTTGACTGTTGTTCTAGGAACATTGAGATTAAAGAAGTAAACAGATTGAAGATATCAAGATATCAAAGAGATAGACAGATGTAAGCTTGCGAGGACGTGTACGAACACACACGAGGGTGGCTGTGTCGACATTAAATTTTCATACCGCAATGTTTAACCCATGTAATATAATATTAAATAAAAAAATTCAGGGCCACATGGTTCTTGACATAAATCACATGCAGGATCCCATTCAGTCTCATCATAGGTCATGTTTTTTATGCTAAATTATTGCCTTATTATTTTTGCTATAAAAATTTTGCTACTGTATTATACAGCAAGCGAACTAATATAGATAGCTAAAATTAAATCAAATGCCTGCTAAGATATCATTTTTTGCAATGTTGGGTTATTCCCAAAGTTTAGCTACCCAATACAACACTACGTAGCTAATCTTTGGGAATAACTTTGGGAATAACATTGCAAAAAATGATATCTTAGCAAGTGAAGATATGGTAAATAAAGGAAAAGTTATCTCATATAAAACCATTAAGTTCTAAACATATTAACTAATTTCAGGTTTAAAATCATCTTATTCTATTGCCAGATAATTTTGCTTCTTTCTAAAAAATAAACGCTTGAAATAAGGACCTCTGGACCTGCCTGCACTTGTGACACATTTTCAGCTGCTGTGGACGGTTCCACATGGATACCCCAAAAACTTGCACTTTCTAATCAATTCATGCTCACTACCGCTTGCTTCAGTGGATAATCTCACCTGGATACTGTACGTTTATACCTAAGGACTGCTGCTGTAACCATAATCACTGTCCTGTGCTCGTTCCAAGCCTCTTATTCACTATATACTCATACTGATCGTCCTTTCAACACACAACTCTGTATTGTTTGTCTTTACTATTCTAAACCTGTATGCTGTAATGATTTATAACTGCACATCGGGTGTCACTCAGAAGAGGATGGGTTTTCTTATGAGTCTGTTGAGTCTCAAGGTTGCTTGTCGACTCAGGGAGGTTTTCCTTGCCATTGTCACCTCTGGCTTATTCATTAAGGATCTAAATCTAGCTGTTTCCCCAAATATAATATAGAATAAAATCTGATATCTGCAGCATAATGTATGGCTGATTAATGTAACACACACAAGGGTGATGTATAACCCACCATCCCACCACAATTAGGGCACACTGAGACAAACCAATGTTTCCATAACCCTGAACTGAAGCCATGCAACTCTCACTTATATTTGTTCGCATATGTCAAAGCAGGTTTTTTTTTTCATTCCATTTGTTGTAGACACATATTATTTTTTGTGACTTTGTTCTTGGGTTTAGAAAAGAGCTACAAAGTTTGAGTCCACACTAAAAACCTGGGATTTTTTTCCATTTAAAATTGGAAATAAACAGAAAGTTTTACAATTTTTTTAAATATTTAAAACAAAGAAAGTAAATGTTCAATATCCTGCATATATAATATTCAAGATTCTGCACTATTTCTAGATCCCTATTTAAATGTAAGCAAATTTTTTGATAAGGATCATATTAACTGCTTTGTACAAAAGGTCAGATTTTCTTCATGCCTAATCTCTTCTATTGAAGCGCATGTTCAGATGAGACTCCGATGGGTACAATCTAAAACTGGATCATGAGGTTTTGCACAAACTTGTGGAGTCCATGCCAGCTCAAGTGCACAGTGTCATTAAAGCAAAAACAGGACATAGCAAATAACAAACTCTGAAGTAGAATCAAAGATTGTACTTTTCACCCATGTTGTTGTCAGTAATAAAATTTGTAATGAAAACTGTTGTATTACATTAAAAAAGAATGCAAAATAGAAGCATTTTCACTAGTGGTCACAGACTTTTGGACCCCATCGTATATATATGTGTGTGTGTGCATATATATATTATATATATACATATTAACTGTATTGTAATGCATTTTATATATATATATATATATATATATATATATATATATATATATATATATATATATATATATATAATGCATTACAATACAGTTAATATGTTATTATTTTAATCATTATGACAGGAAATACCACCCCATAAATATGCTGCCTGAAAAATCACGCACCTGGACCACTGGGTGCCCACCAGTAGGAGCTTTAACAGCCCCCCGGCTGCCCTCGGTCTCGTAGTGTGCCCTGTGGTGTGGTTTGGGCTGCACCTCAATGTGCAGCTCATATTGGTCTGTGCGGCTGGGCAGAGGCCACTCCAGAGGAGGCAGAGAGGTAATAGGAATGCTGAGGAAGAAAGCCACGCTCAGATTATTCACCAGAAATCCCCAAAACGTTCATACAACAATTATTACCTGAAATGAAGAGTGCTAGAATGATGCAGTTACGGTCCTAAGGATGCTATGATTCATAGTATGAAATGTATGCCTTCTCAATACGAAAGTCTTTCAGGACATGCTGCTACATGTTTAGTGTTCAACGGGTCTGACTCTGAATGTGAAGATCAATATCTTCCTGTACTATATATTATGCAGTGTGAGCTGACTGGAATCTTGAATCATTCAGTGATGAACAAATCTACCTGCAGATTCCAGGCACCAGCTGCTTGGACCAGATTGTTGGAATGACAAAGTATGGCTCTGCTTTGGTCTTGACATCTTGTTCCACCAGGTAGCTCTCTCCATGGCTGTCTGGAGATGTATAGTAGGCTGGCTGGTTGTTTCTCACAATTTTTGTGGGTACTGACCCCTGCCCAAACCCGTTAACAACCTCTGTCACGCTGTTGGAGCCATAATGGGTGCTGGAATGACGGTCATTATGGCTGCCATGTGGTGAAGGACTTCGTGATCGAGCCGCAGCCACCAGATTTGGATTCCTGTACATGTCGTAGGTGCGTTTGCCCTGAGGCGATGCAGAGCGAGAACCGGGCCTCGGGGATGAAGAGCGCTCCTCAGCCAGGCTGGTGCGGGGTGACGTACCTGGGCTGGTGCGAGGGGAGCCCGTGTGGATGTTTTGGAAGCGAGGACACAGCTCTCCAGCCACAGCCTGCCCACTACCTGGGGACACACAGGGTGATGCGAAGGGCGAGTAAGTCTCAGAGTGCCAGGAGGCCGAGGAGTTGCTGCTGGCTGGGCTCAGGCACAGAGGCTCACGGTAGATGGCACAGTCCAGACCGGGCACAGTGAGCGTAGGCCTGGGGCTGGCATTCACCAGCGGGTCATGGAGTGAGTTGTGCCCATGGCTGTGATGCTCACGTGATGGCGTGATCTCGATCCTTGGACTCACAGCTTGGGGAGCAGACCTTACGTGCTCTATGTAATTTTTAGGCTCCAGATGCTCATAGCCAGTAAGAGCCTCGGTGCTGCTCTCAGTGTAGGGGGAAGGCTCGTCCAAGGGGTACGTATGTGGGTGTAGAGGGAGATCGGTGTCATCTAAAAAAAGCAAGAGGACATGGATGAATATGGACAATAGTAGGGCTGGACAATATGATAAAAAAAAAAATCATATGATAATGCTTAAAGATATTTTTACATTACACAAATTTGTATCATGATATTTATGTTTGTTCCAAATATAACTGTTTAGCATCTATAAATATAAATAACCCAAATGGCGTGGAAAAGCAGGAAAATAAAACAGCACAAAAATTTATTTTACCATCTGATCAGCGACTTGTTACTGTGAGTAATTATAAACTAAATAAAGTGTAAAAAGTGTAAAGTGTGAAATTCCTATTATATCATCATCATCATATCAACAATCCTTAATCATAATATACTTGAAATAGTGACAAAACAATAATGCAACAGAAAACATGCAGACTGTGGTCTTTTTTGAATTTTCTGAGCCATCAAATTGAGAGATAAAGAGTAAACGTTCACTTTTCTAAACTACAACTTTGGAACTGGCTTTTAAAAATATAATACAAATGGGGAACATGAAAATGAGGAACAGCTGTTGGGTATTTCCAAGCATTCCTAATATGCTGGCATCTCGAACTGAAATTTAAAAAATGGTAATCCTGAATATCTAATACTATTACCCTACACAGAAAAGAAACAACCACAAGGGAAAACCCAAAACTAAAAGGCATTGCATAGCCTACTTGTTCTGTCCAAAGCCCTCTGGCCCAGTTTGCACTGCCACTGCACTGCAATTAAACATCAACAACTTATTCCACTCACTCACACACACTTCCACACACCTCAGAAGTAACAGACTAAGTAAAAACAGACCTTTAAGATCTCCAGGAGGAAAGTCGCTGTCAGGCGGTTCATAGTTAAACAGGTATTCAAACTCCAGCTCCTCGGAGTTGGCTTGAGTGAGCTCTCCAGGGAGCCCTAACTCACAGCACTCCTTATCTTCGTAAAAAGAGCTCATCTGCCTTATCTGCAAGTTGCCTCAAAGTCTGGATCATGAAATTACAGAAGAGCGGTCTGAGAAAACGCGTGTAAATGTGGAGATCAGGGAGAACTAGACGCGCTCCGTGCGTTAAAGTGATGCAGCCGTGAGACGCAAACCAGTGACTTCCGCCCTCACCTTCAGAGGACAGAGAGAGAGAGTGGGCGTGGCTGTGCGCTTAGTACCGTACAGATACTGGAGATACAGTAAGTGGTAAATGAACGCCTCCTGTTGATAGCTGACAGTTATTTTATTATTATTATTATTTTTTTTTAACAAGCATTTTAACGGTTTTGTGAGTGCAGGTTGTGAGCCTAAGCGCTGCTGCCCCCGAGTGTTCAACACAAAACACTGACAAAACAGAGCATGAAGTTTGGAAGAAATGCATCACTACTGTAGACTGGTTCATAATCCAACCCAGAATGATTAATTAACTAAGCCTAGTTCATGTTCATGTTTCTTCCACTTTTCTGTTGAATGCCCTAATAATATGTCACGTTAGGATATTGTCAAAAACAACAACAACAACAACAACAACAACTGTCTTATGTGTTCAACAGGAATGCATGTGCGTTATGACGCAATAATACCATACAAAATAAATCATTATGTAAATCTATAAACATTCTTCGATTTTTCCTGATTTTCCAGTGCAACCACAACATCCAACAAGGTGCAGGGTGCAAGGTACAGGATGCCACGGTATATATCAGGTCATAGTGACAGGGATAGTGTGTCTTAATGTCTTAAGGCATAATGCACTTTTATGATCAGTAAACAAACATATTATTTCTCATTGGAGAGAAGTTAACTAAGCACCAGGTTAAATAATCAGATGCAAAAATCTTCTATTAATGATCCATCCATCAAGACCCCTATGTTAGTTGATGAAGCACTATATAAACAAGCAAGTGAGTAGTCTTCATGTCCATGTCTACCTGCACTCATGTCATGTTACTCCTTGAGTATGTGTCGGTGAAGCGCACCTGGAGCCGCAGCATCTCCTTTCGGATGGACAGATGTCAGCACGCGACAGCAAAATGGACTACTTCCAGAAGCAAACTTCATTTGAAGCTTCTCGCAGAGCGCTTGGGAGGAATGATCCCTGCTTGTGCGTGCTCGTGTAGTTTTAATACGCGTCCTCGTGCCAGCGCAACACACGTAAGCAAGCGCAAGGTGCGCGGGTGGGCGTCGCGTGCGTTATAAAAGCAACGGGCTTCCCTCACCACCTACTGACACGTAGCATACTCCAGATACAAGACATAATAACGCAACCCTGCGTGTCTCTCAAGACTTTTCCTTCCATGCTTGGCAACCCTCTGTCCTAAAGTGCAGCTCAGGGAGATGAGCCACGTGTAAGGTTAAATAAACCCACTGCTTTTTCAGTGCTAGGCTATATAAGGTGGCAGATCTGTAAATGTTATGCTCTTGGAGATTCCTGTTCACACACGCAATTATAAGGGATCACCCGATGACGTAGTCTTTACCAAGTTACTCCTAACATGCAGGCAAAAATCTGTATAATCCTGTATAGTCCTGCTGCCATGCAACCTGTCAGGTGTTCTCTTTACATGGTTTATATGGTTAATATATAAAACATGGACACCATATTTCATTAGCAAATGAAAAAGAAACAGTTGAACAACAATAACAACAACAGCAAAAAAAAAATCAAATACGTTGATTACCAGTTAATCACAACACTTCTGCACGCGCCATCCATACCTTGATCCATCGACCTCATGCTGTGGTATTGCGCCAGTCTCCAAGTCTCTCTAAACATCTGGGGGAGAAAAAAAATACAATTCAAACCAAAAGTTTAAAAAACTAGGCGCGTCATAGCGGTAGAAAAACCAGGAATAAAAAAAATTCGAGAGAAAAAAAAAATAATCCCTCAGATGTGTGTATATATATATATATATTTTTTTTTTTTAAAAACTTGAACTGCAATAGACTTCTTTCCCCTCTTGCTCTGAGGATTTACTGTGAGCACCGAGAGCGGCTTCCTTCTCAGCTCGGGCTGTTTATAATATGGGCCAATGCTGTAAAATAACGGGATTCCCTCAGTGTTTCCTCCTGTTTATGCGCTTCTCCATGGCGACCCTGGAGCGGCTCCATGTCGGAGGCAGCAGGGCTTTTCCTGCGGAGCCCACACAGCTCAGGAATCCATGACGTAGGCGGGGAGCGAGCGAGCGAGCGCACGCGCGCTAGCGCAAGCGCACCCGCGCGCCAAAGCAGCCCTTCGCTCTCGCGCGCCGCTCGCGCACAAGAAGCTCATTGTGGAGCGGGAGAAATCAGTGAAAGGGAGAAAACAGGAGCCATGTTTAAACACACACACACACACACACACACACACAAAATGCGAATTAGACCCAGCTGAGTTTAAATTCGGACGGCGAATTCTAACACAGGGATGTCTTTCATGATCTGGGCGAGAAGAAGGAAAATGGTGTGATTGATTCGGTTACGTTACTGCATTTCGTTCATTTCAAAGTTTCCATTCAGGACAGGGTTTCCTAATGGAAAATTTTAGAGATGCAGGGGATTGGGGGCAAAGCCACAGCTGGAAAAAAAGGGGCCTGTGATGTCCAGGCTAAGGGTGGAACAGTATGGCAGAATTTACAATATGATCACCAAATATCGAGGTTTTCGATATATCACTTCTTACATAAAACATATGGTTTTCAGACATTTCCCTTTTTACATTTACCTGATGCTTTATCCAAAATGACTCACAATTAAGACGTGGTCTTGCTCAACAGCCCAACACTGGCAGCTTGATGGTGCTGGGATTTGAATTCCCAACCCTCCAGTAGCCCAGTGCTTTCTCCCACTGTCCCTGACATTTTACATATTCACACAAAATTACATAAAGACAGGAACATGAACATGAAGTACACTATATGACCAAAAGTATGTGGACACTTGATCATCACACCCATATATGCTTACTGAACATCCCATTCCAGATTTAGTCCCTCTGTGCCGTTATAATAACCTCCCCTCTTCTGGGAAGGCTTTCCTCAAGATTTTGGAATGTGGCTGTGGGATTTGTATTCATTCAGCAATAAGAGCATTAGGAGGCCATGTAGTCGGCATTCCAGTTCATCCCGAAGGTGTTCAGTGGGGTTGAGGTCAGGGCTCTGTGCAGGCCACTCGAGGTCTTCTACGCAAACCGTGGCAAGCCCTGTCTTCATGGAGCTCGCTGTGTGCACAGGGACACTGTCATGCTAGAACAGGTTTGGGCCTCTTAGTTCCACTGAAGGGAATTCTTAATACTATAGCATGCAAATACATTCCAGACAATTGTGTGCTTCAAACTTTGTGGCAACAGTTTGGGAAAGGCCCACATATGGGGTGATGGCTAGGTGTCCACACACTTTTGGCCATATAGTGTATGTAAAAATACATCACAAATAAATACTCCCTCACTCAGACACAGAAAGCCAATACACAGCCAGCTTTCTTGTAGGAAGGTGGGTGTAGCTAGATTCTTTGTGGTAATTAAATTTACCAAAAGTTGGAAAGACCACAACACTTAGAAGAACCAGAACTGATTGACCTGTTCTTTGTGTTAAATAATCAGTAATAATTATGCTCTTTAAGCTAATGTCTCTGGAAAAAGGTATCAGGAACCACTTTATCCTGGTCAGGGTCATGGTGGATCCAGAGACTATTGCAGGAACAATGGGCATGAGAGAAGAATACATCCTGGTAGGGACGCCAGTCCATCACAGGACACTATGCACACACCTTCACAATCTCATTCACACTCACTCTAGCTGTATATTTTTGGGAGGTCGGAGGAACCCGGAGAACCTTAAGGACATGGGGAGAACATGTGAAACTCTACACAGAGAGAAACCTGAGCTCGTGATCAAACCGAGAACCCAGGATCTGTGAGGAGGCAACACTACTGACTGTGCCACACTAAATAAAACTAAAATAAAATATGAATCACACATCATTTCACATGTGAAAGACTGAAAACCATATGGTCTTCTTGTACAGGACAGAAGTTTGACATGGATGTGCCATACTCTATTTTATTTATTTTATTTCTGGTTAGGGATACTGGTAGAATATTGGGAATGTTTGCTGTATTTGAAATTACTGCCCTATTAAATACAGTATTTCTGATGATCTCATCTGTAATGGTACACTTCGAAAAAAAAAGGTTATATCTAGACCCCTTGTGGGTTCTTTTGCTTGTCCTTCTGAAAGAATACCTGAAGGGTCTATGGTTCCAGAACCCCTACACCAAAGTCTTTCTTTCTTTTAGGAAGCTAAAACCCTTATGTTTCCAAAGAACCCTACAGGATTCCCTTTGCCCCACACCCTCAGACCTCCACCCATTTTTTAAAGAGTATATAACAATAACAGTTCAAACATTTCCTGCTATGCCAGTACATTACCACATGTGGAGTTCATACAGATTTGTTCTTTTGGCATTTTCCCTCTGAATTAAATACAAGCAACATGGATTCATGTTTGAATATTTCTAACATTTTACATGACTCAGGTCAGGGGCGGGGTTAGTGCTTGTGCTTTTACTAACAATTTTTTAGTTTGAAATTGATTTGGAAATCTAATCACATCAATGGTAGGACAATGGTTAGTGGTTAAAGGTGTGAGATGTTGATTATAATTTTGTCAGTTCAAATCCAGGGAGTGCCAGATATTCACTGCTGGACCCTTTGAACACGACTTTTATCCATCATTGGACACTGATATCTACAGTTTAGTCATTCATTTGTGACTCCAAGTGAAATATCTGTGCTGATATGAAACCCTAATATATTCGCTATTCCTAAGAAGTCCTCTGGTTTTTGGTTCTCCCAGTTTGTGGAAGGGCCAACCTATTCATACTCTAAAGAATTATAAACACTTTTTTAAAGTTTATTCTCATTACCCACTCAGAGCTTTGGAACTGCCCTAAAAATAAGTCTTCCATTTGATCTTAAGCATGCATGTAAGTGTGTTGTACAACCACACAGCACACAGCATACTATAAAACCAGTAATGATTATACACTGTAATGTTTGTACATGACTGTTATTTACAGGAACAAATTATTTTTGTATTATTTCGACTTACTGTATTCTCTGTTTGAATTTGCTATGATGTTGTGTCATATGTGTTTCAGGATTTTTCATATGCCATATGCCATGTCAATACACTTTCTTTTAAACATTGACTATTATGTTATTTTTAATGCTGCGAGTTAATTTGAGAAGTATGCACATTTTAAAATGATTTAATAAAGCTAATAATTTAAGTTCACACACATTCTGTTGTACATGGAGAGGATTTGAGTAGATCTGTAGTGGCAGAAAACATCCAAAGAAAGAAGGAAATATGACATCCAGTGGGTTTTACTGAGTTTAATTAAGAATTTATTTTCAGTTATTCACAATTTCACATCACATAATTAGATATGAGGGACTGAATCTTCATCTTAGTACAAAAAGAAACATTTCTGACAAAAGTTTTGATTTGAATTTTTAACAGATTTCAGTAGATACTTTCTTGTCATACAAAACTTTTCAAAAATGTATTTTTTGTTTGAATTTTTATTTGGATCATAGGAAAGCGTTACTGCTTCTCTATCCTATGCCTGTTTATTGGACTTGGCAAGTTACCAGCAAATCAGTAGCAGTACATATAGCATACTGCTCTCTTCTGAAACTTTAACTGTACCTGCTAATGAGATCTAGGCAGTCTAGGAGTTTCACACTGACATGAAGCAAAATTGCCCTTCTCATTTGTTACCCTGTCTTTGAAGCATATTTAATACTAGTCTTAACAAGTCATTAAAATTCAAAGAAGTCAAATAAATGCGTTCTGGTGAACTTCCACAATAAATGTTTCAAGAAAATGTAAGGAGGCACATTAACAGCTTTTCTCAGTGCCCTGTGGAGGAAGCTGCTGAATGTTGGGATATCGTCACAAGCCAAGATAAATGACACAGAGCTTAGGGCAGAGACTGGGGCCCTTTGGCTCTGCTCTGTGAAGAAAAAAAAAGTTTATACTGGAAAACTCAGTGATATGTGACACTGAGTTTCTCTCAGATGAATAGAGCGATATGTTCTGCATGCTTCCCACACTGACTTCTCTGTATACAAAATGAACATAAGTTTAACAGTGACAACCCACTAGTAATATTTATTTACTTAATAAATTTACTATATATAGTTTAATACAGGAGGATTACATACATACCATACTTTCTTTTTCATTTAGCTTTACTTTCTTAAATTTCCCTTCTGGAATCTTATCTTATACCGCAGCGCTGTTGAATTATCGATTCTGATTGGTCAGAAGGTGTTGATTAAATTTCTGTAACAATAGTTCCAGCTGAAATGTAAGATTCAGTGCAGATTGATGTTAATGTGATGTTAATAAGTTATCGTTTCTACAGTAACAGCTTACACATGGTGATTCGCATGGTGGACGCTCCATATAAACAGATTAAGACGTGTAATTGTTGACATGGTGATGTTTTCTGTGTTTATTTAGCATTTTTGGAAGGAGTCTCCAGGGCCAGCACTTTGTAACAGTCAGCTTTGCGTTTTTTGAGTAATGTGACAAGCTGATATTTTTTTTGTCTTATTAACTTCAAGGGAGAGAAGAACAGAAAGGCTGGTGAAGAAAGAAGAAAAGACAGTTCATATCTGCTATAATATAAGAGGTAACAGGAACTAACAAGCTTCGAGGATATTCCATAACATTAAAAACAACTATAATGTAAGATTACATTATAAATATAATGAACTATAAATGAAATGTAAATAAAACATACTTTATGGAATTTTTGTGGTATAAGGGCAATAAAACACCTTGGGCCATACTGTTATAGGAAAATAATCATCTTTTGGGTGGTAACAGTAACTCTGCTTCATGCTGGATTGCATCACACCCCTTGTTGATTATTTTCCTGTAACAGTATGCCACAAAGTGTTTTCTCCCTTACATATTGTAAACTGTGAAGAGAAAGCTGAGTTATTAGTGATGTGGTGTAATGATCTAAACATGAACTTTGTACTGCAAACTTACAAAATCAGAAATGTAGTTAAGTGTGCTGTGGGTTGAACTTGGGACAAAAAATTAAAAAAATCTGTGTTTGGGGTTTAGGATAGGAGGGGTATCTACCAGATATTCATTCCACCACACACCATATGTATGCAGCCCAAATTTTATATGCAATTCAGAGAGGGAAACACCCTATCCCCTTCCAGTTGGGCAAACTTGTTTCTCTGTTTTTCATGTCACTTTCCGTTACTGCTATGGAAGACTCAGAGCCTGCATTGTTTGGCTTTACAGTGTCTTATGTAAAACCTTTGGAATGTTTTAGAAAAAAGAAAGTGGACTCTTTTAATCGTTTTCAACGCTGGTGTATCACTCAGGGATTAAATGGCAATCTGGGAGGTGGTGGAGCTATTCATCTTTCACTGGGGATCACAATGACTGATGTGTTACTATACTGAGTTCTAAACATCATAAAAGTGTGATCAAAACATGTCTTTTTCTGTCCTATGGGCTTGAGCTCGAGTTACAATTAGGTGGCCAGGTCATAAGTTTTCAGCCTTTCTTATTTGTCAGTTTTGGCATTAGAATAATATCAAAATATACATTAAATGCCTTTACTAACAAAATTAACATATTTTGGTTTAATAATCAAATGTATGTGGACAGCAGTTAACAACTGCTTTGACTGAATGAATCATTCATTCATTCATCTTCAGTAATCCCTTTATCCTGGTAAGTGTTACATGAATCAAGAGCGTATGAGGCACTGTGATGGGATTGCAGAGCACCATGCACACACAATCGCACACTCATTCACAACTTGGAGCAATTTAGGGTAGCCAATCCACCTGCCAGAGAATCCAGAGGGAAACCCGCATAAGCTCCGTTCACACCTGACATTAACATGTCTCATATTGTAAGTGAACAGTGTTAGTACAGGTGCGAAAGGAATCCAGTGTGTCTCAAAGACACACTGTTATCCGATCACTCAAACCACCTTCAGAGATGGTCTGGGATGCATATGACCACGTAACATTTGTAGTGAGAACACAAAAGGATCTCATTGCGTCTTTCTAATTGATTGAAGGACCACCTAAGTGACTGCGTCATCGCCCTAGCCAGAAAATACGTAATCGCTGGGAGACTGTTTGGAGACTGAAGTGAATAGTAGAGGTCTCCACAGCTAGGCTAATGGATATAGGAGATGCTATAACAGCAGTGAAGAAAGCAGCTGCTTTTCATAGCTTCTTTCATTGTCTTATCTCCTGTTCATTTCATTCGTTTCATTAGCAGACCATGCGATTGAAACATTTGAAACAGTCTGTAGTTAGAGGATTTGGAGGACATTTCTGCCTGAAATCAAATGCAGCGAAAAAATGATGTAATAAATGTGTGAGACACCTTCCTCCAGTGGAAATGATGTAGGAAATCTGATCACAAGTGGTCACTGGGGACGCATTCAAAGTGCCAGGATTAAACGTCTATGTGTTTTGGCTGTCTGCTTGTGATTAGATCACTCGAGACGGATGTTAATACCAGGTGTAAACAGGGCCATGGACACAAAGCGAACATCTATGCATATAGTTACCCAAGCTCAGGATCGAACTTAGGAAACTCAAGCTGTGAGGCGGCAATGCTACCATTTGCACCACTGTGCTACCTTGGAAGGAATCAGTTTTATTGGAATGAAAGTATTTTTCTATAAAGCAGTATGAAACCCTATTACTTAACATTAGCATTATGCCCTGCAATCGTTCATACTAATAAAAGCACTGTCCCTTTGTCATCAAAAATACAGAACAGTCAGTAATATGCAGGTGTTACTTAGAATAAAAAAGAGCAACTGTGCTGCTTAAAAATCCAAAACTGAGTAAAGCTGTTTTCCACTCAAACTGGACAAAAAGTGACTAAAACATTTTTCAGTGTTGAGTTCTGTCAATTATGTACATAGGAAGAAATAACACTGCTGTTCAAGATTGGTAAAACTGATCCGCAAATGGTTGTGTGAAGAAATTTAATGCATGGCTTCACTGGGAAAAAATGAAATAGTTGGTATTTTTCCACACCAGTAGGAACGATCATTTAAAGCTGCTGAAATAAAATCCAATATCCCCTCACACAAAAGGAATCTATTCAAGATCCTTGACCTGTTTCTAGTGTGAATGGGAAAAGACAACTCTGCCCCGATCACCCACACAGGGATTAATGCACAAAAAGTGTCCGTTTCTGGATTTATCCTCCAAGGCTGTTTTTGCGAGGAGTGGTGAAACTCTGACAGCGCGAGATGGAGAGACAAACACCAGTCAGTGTCACTCCTCAACGATTCTTTCTGTCACACCCTTGGGATAGGGTTGATAGGAAAACAGCTAAATACATAAAATGATACTTATCCTAGTTAGGACAAGTCAAAATCGATACTGACACCAAAACACACATGTGTTGTGGGTGTGCATTGAGGGATATTAGAAAAAAATAATAATATAAAATCAACACTCACTGGACACTTTAATAGGAACGTCTGTACCCCTTGTTTATTCATTGAGACATCCAATTAGCCAATCATGTGGCAGCACTACCATGCATAACATCATGAAGAAAATAATAGGATCTCAATGACTTTGACTGTTGCATGGTTGTTGGTGCAAGAAGGGCTGTGAATCTGTGCCCACTGTAGCCTTCGATCCCAATGTGGTCTTCTGCTGTTGTAGCTCATCCACCTCAAGGCTTGGTGTAATATACATTCTGAGATGCTTTTCTGCTCACCACAGTTGTAGAGAGTGGTTATTTCAGTTACCGTAGCTTTCCTGTCAGCTCAAACCAGTGTGGCCATTCTTTCTTCTGACCTCTTATATCAAAAATCAGATTTCCACCCAAAGAACGGCTGCTCACTGAATTTTTTGGGGTTTTTTTTGGGTTTTTTTTTGGGTTTTTTTTTTTTTTTTTGAGACTATTGTGTGTGAAAATTCCAGGAGATGAGCAGTTTTGTCTGGCACCAACAATCATGCCATGGTCAAAGTCGGTGAAATCATATTTTTACCCCATTCTGATCTTTGATGTGAACCTTAAAAAATGCTATTGACCTGTATTTGCATGATTTTATGCACTGTGCCACTTCCACCTGATTGGCTGAATGGATAATTGCATAAATAAGCAAGGGTACAGGTGTTGCTATTAAAGTTGGCAGTAAGTATAAATACAAATAACATGTATTTATTACAACAAATAAATAGCAGTAAAATTGTAAACAGCAATAAAATTTTTTATATATTTTTTTTTGTTGGGTGCAAAATGTCATGTACAATGTTGCTAATTACCGAGCAGAATTTAAATTGTCTTATTATATTGATTGATTGATTGATTCATTCATTCATCTTCAGTAATTGCTTTATCCTGGTCAGGGTGGTGGTGGTGGATCCGGAGCTTATCCCTAAAACACTGGGCGCAAGGCGGAAACACACCCTGAATGGGATGCCAGTCCTGTCTTATTATATGACTACATTTATTAATTTGGTAGACATTTCAATCCAAAGACACCTACATATGAACTGACAGTGATACAAGCACAGCATAACTAAGTGTCTAGCACGTTACCAGAACCAAATGTAAAATAGTTGTAAGAATAACAGAAAGAGCCATGACGACTACAGCAAGTGCTACAACTCACTTGTATAACAAACACTGATTATAAAGCAGTCAGTCAAATCCTCTCACATATAAACAAATATACCAAACTGCAAGGAATACAGGTTTTTGAACAGATTTAGATAGACATATACACACAGAATTAGACGGGGAGACCTGAGGGTTCTTCTACATCAATATTCTGCATCAAAGTGCTCTTGGAAGAATGGAGCTTTGAAGTTGTGAGGGAATCTGTAGCACAAAAAAGCTGAGAAATGAATTTTATCATTGCAAGCACATACATGAAAGAGTCTAGTTTTTAAATTACGCAGCAGAGATTTATATGTGATCTGCTATCACCAGATGCCATTCACTCACAGATCACAAACGCCCTTTTGAAATTTTGAAAAATGAAAGAGAATGTCTTGCACATCATTTTTTTTATCTGTTTATAGGTACATTCAATGTTGTGGTTCAGTACAGTTACATTTAATGTTATCACTTACGTTATAGCAGCTATAAACAGTTGTTCCATTATTGGAAAATTTAAATTAATAGCTTTACCTCTGACTGTTACAAAGTGGTAACACTGGAGACTCCTTCCAGAAATAGTAAATAAACATCTCCTGAAAGAAAACTTCACCAGCATTGCAATTACCCACGTTTTTTTTTTTTTATCTGTTTACATGGAGCGTCTGTCATACAAGTCCTTGTGAGTTGTTACTATAGAAACAATAATGTGTTAGAGTGAGAACAGTGATTTGCCTTGCAGCCGTACAACTATCAGAGCTACTGTTATAGAAATCTGTAACATTTTTGAAATTATTTTTATCACAATATTAATTGTATAACTTTGTCCCAGCTAAAGATTGCTATGAGGTTATCTGTTGTGTCAATAAAACAAAAGGCTGCCCTACTACTTCAGGATTAAGAGCACCAGATGTTGTTGTTCCAGCTTACAAGCTACGGGTAAAATACTTGAGAGGGCTTTCCTCAGCAGGAGTAGGCGTAAAGGAAAATCAAAGCGTTCTAGCTTTGCCGGTCTATAAATAGACCTTGTCTAGGGTGTGTGCATGCTCAGCAAATATCTCTTTTGAGCAAGCTGTCATCAAGCAAATCCTCTGTTTTTGTCAGGACAGGAGGAGAGGAATGTGATAGTAAGTGCAACACAACGGGACAAGTCCAAATCCGTCTGTGGAGATATTGTAGTATTTTATTGTGCTGTATACAAAAGATGACAGCTGCATGTTCGTGTAGGCGGTGATGGGGATTCCACCGTTTCTTTTCACACTCCTCAGTTGGCAATAGTGCATAAAGGTGGAATCTTTACATGTCATGACAATATTTAATGGTGTTTAAGGGAAGGGGGAAGAAGTTAGCGCACAGAAGGTGATGTAACAACTTGAGGAAGCTGGTACCTGAACAATTGGCTCACAAGCTGAACTCATGCTCCTTGCATAAAGTCAGTAATGCAACTAGGAATACATACATAATGGGGGTAATGGGGATATGCACTTTAGGGTAGACTTCCATAAGCTCCTCAAAATACCTTGCTGGAATTCTTGCCAATTCCTCCTGCCAGAACTGGTGTAACTCAGTCAGATTTGTTGGCCTCCTTGCTCACACATGCCACAAATTTTCTATGGGATTCATGTCAGAGCTTTGCGATGGCCACTCTGATACTTTCACTTTGCTGTCTTTAAGCCATTTTGGTATGATTTTGGAGGTATGCTTATGGACGTATGATAACCGTCCTGCTGGAAGACCCAGTTTTAACTTTCTGGCTGACGTCTTGCAGTTTTGCTTCAATATTTCTCATTCTCCTTCCTTGTTAAACACCCCCACAACAGGATGCTGCCACCCCCATGTTTCACAGTTGGGATGGTGTTCTTTGGATTAAATATTCACCCTTTCTTGTCTAAGGTATTCACCCTGTGGCAAACTTCAGCCTGGCTTTTTTATGCCTTGTCTTGGACTAAGAGCCTCTTTCTTGTGCGACAGTCTTGCAGACCATGTTGATGTAGAACTCTCTTAATGGTGGATGTACATATTTGGTGCCTGATGCCTCCAACTTCACCAGTTCCTTTGTCGTTGTTTTGGGGCTCAGTAGAATCTTTCAGACTAAAGTTCATTCATCCCTGGAAGTTCATTAATGCCTTTTTTCCCCTGAACAACAGTGTCTTTGTGGTCCCAACATTTTTAAGATTTGTGTACAATTGATTCTAAGAAGACCCAGACTTGTGGAGGTCCATGAATTTTTCTGGAATGCTAAGTTGGCTGAGTTGCTTGGGTTTTCCAAGGGCAAAAAGGCATTGCCTCTAAAGGTAGGCCCTTTTACAGCCACAGGTACATCCCAATTAACTCCTAATTATACCATAAGCCAATCAGAAGCTTCTAAAATTCATTACATTAATTTCTGGAATCTTCCAGACTGTTTAAAGAGACATACTGGAATTCTGATATAGTGAATTAAAGCTAAAATAATTCTGCCTTGAACTCTGAAAAAGTCCCCTGCAATAGCATTTATTTTAGAGTTTTAAATTTTTAACTGATAAAATAATTGCTTTTAAACAGTGTTTAAAAAAGGGAATACTAACTGGAGAGTTTGGGGGAAATGTGGGAAACTTGTAAGACAGAATATTAATTGATCTATCCAGCTAAAAACATCATATTGTAATGGCTAACATATTACATGTGCATTTGTGTGGAGCCACCATCACTGCGATACTGCTCTCAGTATTTTTCCACGTTGTAAGAGGATTGAAACAATTACGGGGCCTAGTTGTTAATTTGGAGACGGAGTTACAGATGTTATGGTTCTCATTAAAATTTAGCTTAATGCCAACAGCCCAAAGAAACATTTCCATTATTAGAGTGTGTTAAGGAAAGTAATGAATAAACTATTTGCAGACGTGCTAATGTTAACTGCGCACAGATTTCATAGAATTACAATTTATTCCTTATCTTACGTTTGACGTTACATAATCAAGACACTGACGTGTCTATAAATTGATTGCTTCTGAGACTCCCTCTCCTGGTGAACTCTTCCTCTCTCTCACACACATAGAGAGAGAGAGAGAGAGAGAGAGAGAGAGAGAGAGAGAGATTCAAGTGAATTCTATTCAATTCTATTGAATATTCAATATTTGATCTATGTTCATAAAAAATTTTTATTAAATTAAAACCAAAACAGTTTGAGAAAACATACTCATTATTAGCCCCATTGTTAAAATTAACAGAACTGAAATCACACCTCGAACTCAATCCATGATAAGAAAACTCTTTTATTTATTTTTATTTCAACACCACTGAGACTCAGTAATTTTGTCCCTTTTTTGTTCTGCAATTATCAGTGTGCAAATTCCAACGCAAATTAGAAATGTTAATAAATAAAATCTATTTTTTTTGTTATTTACATTACAGCAATTCACAATTCATTGACTAATAAAAAGCAGTCCTGCCATTTACAAAAACGAATAACAATAACAGCAACATAAATCACATGAAATACATGGCATTGTGTTCTAGTCTAGGTCCAACTGCAAAGTCATCAGTAGTACAAAGTTTGTGAAAAAAAACAAAAAAAAAAGCAAAGTGATGTTTGTAGTTCCATCAGTACCTAGCAAACTATGCTGCTTGTTTGAATTATTCATTCAGTGATTATTTTCTGCAACACATTTTTTGGGAAAACATGATAGTGATTTGTTACGTATAAATTTCCCTCAATTTTTTAGATAGTCCCTTCTTGAATGTAATGTATTGCACGCAGGAGGACAAACTAAAGTCCTTATAAGACAAAGAGAACATTTTGCATGCAGAGGTGCCAACATTGTTTAAAAAAAAAATCCTAGCAGGCAGAGAGAAAAATCCTGTGTTTTTAAAGATCAGAGACCGTAGCATCGCGTTCTTGTTTTCTATTGGTTCACAAAACTCAGGCTTTGAACACTACTTTAGACTTAACTCAGAGGTGGGAAGTCACAACTTGGAACGATGTCATTTTTGATCACTGTGAGTTCAAGCTACAAAGTAAAAAAAAAAAACATGGACGCCTCCATATTCAACTTTTGTTAGCAAAAATCTAGCAAACTATATATTTTCCTCCTCAAAAACAGCGAACTGTGCAGTTAGTGTTATAGGGTTAACAAGCTAATATGTCTCTACATTGACTGATTGACCATTTTCTTTGTTTTTCCCTAGTTGAAGGTCAGAGTTCAGTCGAACGCTGCACAAGGTCGGCATGAAACGGAATTAGCTGCTAGTCATTAGCCAGAAGTAAACGCGCAACTTGCACATCCCTCGTCCTTTCCCTTTCAGTGAATGTTGTTTTTCAGAGGAGAGAATTTTACTCTTGCTTTTGTCGTTGCTTTAGCTTAAATAACAAAAAGTGTAGTGTTCATGTTTCTCCGTACAAGGGGTCAAAAATCGTAAATGCTATGGCTAGACCGTAAATGTTGGCACTCCTGACTGCAAGAGCACATGGTCAATATGGCACATGGTCAAAGTGGCACAAATGGCAGACTGTCACTATTGTTACCTTATAAAGAATGACATTTGAACAAATCCACACACTGAAATACAGTTAATCAATATTAAGTGCACACATTAGATCGTTTAGCTTATGTACAAACCTGATATCATGGAGCCACATGAAATGTAGATGCGAAAAGTGAGTTGGCCCTATGAGTAAGTGTGATATGTTTTATAAAGACATAGACTGAGAGTAGTAGAAGTGTCCGTCAGGGGAAAAGTGGTTAGTGTTCTGCGTGAAATCTACTCATTCATGCACTGAGAGAGGGAAACCAGAGGTCACCACAAGAGTGGACACGGCTAGAGGGACCAGAAAAGGGAGCTGAAAGCTAAAATAGCATTTTGTTTGTGGTGTTACACTCACCATGGTCTTTAGACACAACACACTGGTATTCAGTAACCTTACGCCCAAACCAACACCACCGTCTGAGACAACACAACATGCTAATAAAAATAGCTCAACTATACTGGAGGGACTCCGTGACGAGTACGAATTCAAGTTCTGCATCAACACACCTACACAAACACATGCGCAAACACACACACACACGCACACACACACACAATCCCGGTTTACCCTTATATAGAACCACTTTAGGTTTATATTCAATTTTAAGAATACTTTCCACAGCAATACCTTTCAAATGATCAAGTTAAATCTTTGTTCCAACAAAATTAATTAATTTTCATATTAATTTCTTCATTCACACGAATGTCTTCCCTTTTCCAACCTTGGTTGCAAAATAAATTAACTTGAAATGAATTTCTCTCAGGCTTCTCAAAGACTCTGGTGCACACCGTAGCTACAGTAACCCTCATGTTTAGCCCTCACTAGTGACTCACTCGAGCAATCAAGCATGAAACTACCCTCGTGATTCAGCTTTGACGGCCCTCTAGGAGCCCAGCTCAGCTGCATAACTTTGGTGTGACTGAAAATGGCACAAATGAGAAGATTCTTTATGGAATCATGCATTATGTTTGAGACACATCCATCGAGAATGGTCCTTGACATTCTCGTTGCCTTTAATGCTGCATCTAGTGAAACAAAGCCTGTGCAAATCGCTTGAGTCACCCACACAACAAAAAAATAAATAAATAAACACACCCCAGTAACACATCTTTCTGTTCATAGGTCTTGCTGATCAGCCCTAGGAGGTCAGCTTGGAGTAGCTGGGAGGCGAGAAGCGTCTGCGCAGGTATTTCAGGATGTACAGGGGCAAGCAGCTGACCAGCGTGATGACGGTCACCTTCCAAACAAACGACAGCGTGGTGATGAAATAGACATCTGTGGGTGGATGAAAGGAAGTTGAAAAATAGAAACACTGCTGAATGATTAATTCAATTTTATTTGCGTAAGACTTTTAACAATAGACACAGTCACAAGGCAGCTTTACAGAAATCTGGATGTAGATTTATATTTAGATCCTAAATGAGCAAGCCTGAGGTTGGTGTGAAAAAAAAATACTCCTTGATATAATATGAGGAAGAAAACCAGAATCAAAAGGGACATCATGCTCTTAGCACAAGCACAAGAACAGTCTCTATGATTACAACAGCAGTTCTTGGGTACAAATCTAATTATCCACTGAAGCAAGAGTGAGACTTTTTTGGGATTACTGCTCAAGATGATCGCTTCATGGTTTTAGGAAGTATCCTTCCATTTTGGATATTCTAAGAACATTTTATTAAATGACAAAGATTTGGCTAGAACCTAAAATCTAGAACCCTTAAAAATCAGTTTATACTTGACGTATGACCCTGTCTGTCTTGTTTCCAAGCTAGACTGTAAAATGTTTAGCGATTTTACGCACAGCGAGGTTAAACAGGTTAAATCTGTTTCTGTTTATTACTTTCGGCTGTCGTTGTGATTGTTGTCATGAGCTGCATCTCAAATCGAAATCTCTGACCTTCAAGTATTTGCTAATCTAGAAAATTCAGAAGACTTGTATAGAAAACAGACCATGTAGTAGGTTTGACAACTAGGTGAGATGTTTTTACAGTTAATCACTAACAATATTAGGAAAACAGCCTAGTTTTAGTGCTCAATAACGATCTAGAATAGTACATAAGTATGTGATTTGAGACAACGCTAGTAGTGTACAATCAGTACAGTATAACATTTCAAAAATGTAAACATTGTAATACTGGTAATTAATCATATGATCAGATTATACTGTCAGAACCCTACAGTTGTTCAATCTGAAATGACAAAGCTTTGTGCTTTCTGTTTCTTATACAAATCATATTACTGAACCACTGCATAAGAAGGCAATATGACAATATAATATCAATACATTATACAAGTGATTATACAAGCACTGATTGGAAGAAGCTGATTTGATGCTTGATCTTGTATACTTTTTGATTTTCTCTCCTTTCCAGTGTAAAGTACATTATTTTTTGTAGATAAAAGTATTCTAAATAAAAGTATTCTCAAACTCACAGGTTTTTGTTTACTGTTTTGCTGACAGTTTGTTAGCAAGCCTACACATCATAATGCATATTGTATATCACAGAAATGTCTTCAAGTATCGTGATATGGTAAGTTTGTCATATCGCCCACCCCTACTGTATAAGCTACTAAGCTATCTGGAAGACTCGTCTACAGTCTAGACATGTCCACATGCCTGAAGCTTGCTCACAGACTTCATTCAGTCTTGTGTTTAGCACTTAAATTCCTGTTGAATAAGCCTACACTGTTTTTTTTTAAACTCCCCACAGACAGTGACCAGTTCTGGATTAGTGTTTAGGAAGCAAGCTCTCTGTGTGTACTCAGAACAGAAGTCAGAGTGTTTCTGATTACATTCTGGTATAAACCTGGATGTAACATACCAGGTGTTCAACTGACAGCAGTCAGGCATGGCTCTATTGCTCCAGTGACAATTTTGCATCTCCACAAATGTATTCACTGTTCAGCAAGCTGTATATAATGCACATTTATATATGAAAACTGCTTGCTTTTAATACCTTTTAACCTTTTAGCAGAACTTTATAAGGTATTCAAAGCAAGCAGTTTTCATTTGTAAGATGTTTACAATTTCTTTAAAAAATATGAGTGATATTTGCATGTGTCACATCAGACGTATTCAAACATTTCCGTTTAAGTTTTTGGCAATATTGCGCCCCCTCAACCCATCAAAAAACTACAGGTTTAGCCTGAAAATTTCAGTGAAATCAAAACATTCTCCATTTATTTGACAGAAGGCAGCGTGAACACAGGCCAAAACATTACGAGTGTGTGACGGAAGTGTGAGCTCAAAATAGTTACGCAAATATTGATTAGATCATCTGCCATTTTTTTTATTATTGAAATTTTGATTATTTTTTTGGTGTATTTTAGAGTAGGTTCCAGCATATTCTGGTGTTAAAGCAAAAAGCTTCTTTGCAAAATGCATAAAAACTGGCAAGTCTGATACAGACTTCAGTAATACACACACACATAAATACACACATACATTATATATATATATATATATATATATATATATATATATATATATATATATATATATAAATATATATATGAAAGAGAGAGTATTTCCCATCTCACCCTTAACCCGTGACCCCGCAATTTTTCAGTCTGAATACCTCTGGATTATATTAATCACTATAATAACTGAAATTAAACAGATGACCTTCATCGAAAGTTTACATACCCTTGTATGTTGGGCCTGTTAATACACACTCAAGTAAACTGATATTGTCGAGTGTTAAGAATCTTCACCTGTGGCTTGTTTGATTGCAATCATACATTACTTGGATTAAACAGATGATGTGTATTTTAAATACAATACAAAGAGGAGGAACACTATTTATTTATTTATTTGTGAGCGGGAAGTTTTTACTTCATGTGGGTGATTGCTCAGATATCTTATAACCAACTAAATTTGTTAGCATATGTCCGAGGCAGGTACAAAAAATAAAATAAACACCAGGCATATCTGGAAAAAAAAAAAAAAAAGCACCCAGTTTGCAAATATCCGGAGCTCTAAACATACAGTGTCATTGTGTATAAATAGTCAATGTGTTTCTTAGTTCTTTGGGAATCCTTGGTGGTATATTTGGTGTATATCTGCACTGACTGTGCTTGGAAAAACCAAAGGAACTGTCAAAGGATCTGCGAAAAAATGTAACAGCACTGTAAATTAGGAAAAGGTTATAAAAAGATATCCAAAGATTTGGTAATGCCAAGCATCACTATGCAAACTCTGATAAAGAAGTGGAAAACCAGTGGTTCTGTGGATCAGGTAGACCTCTGATTTCTGAGACAACTGCCAGGCAAAATGTGTTAGATGCAACAAAAAACCCACCAGCATCTTAACTCAAACATGGTCTTCTCTGAGAAAGTAGTGTGGCTGTTTCAGAATGTAGAATAAGGAGCCACTTAAACAAAAATGGGCTGCATGGTAGAGTTGGCAGGAAAAAAAGCCATTTTTGCACCCACACCACAAAACAGCCCGCTTGTAATATGCCAAAGAGCATCAACAGAAACCTCAAAACTTCTTGAAGTAATTTGGAGTGATGAGACAAAAATTGAACTTTATGGTCACAACCATAAACGTTATGTTTGGAGAGCAGTCAGCAGGGCCTACGATGAGAAACGAACCATCCCTACCATGAAGCTTGGGGTGGTCTCTGCTGTTTTGGGTGTGTGTGAGCTACAACGGTACCAGAAATTTGAATGCATGATGAATGCGGGAGGTTATCAGATTATTCTTGAGGAAAAGTTGCAAGCATCAGCCCAGCAGCCTGACATGAACTTCAACATAACAACAATCCAAAGCACAGGGCAAAGCTGACCCTTCAGTGTCTGCAGAAGAAGAAACTGAAGATTCTGTGAACCTTAACATCACTGAGCCACTTTAGGGAGAACTGGCACCAGAAAAAAGCTTGTTGTTTATATGTTTTATTGTATAATGGATCATGTGCCATGAGGAGTGTCTCCCCACAAAGTTCAAATGTAAGCCTATACAGGCCATGAGAACAAACCTGGTATGTACATGAAATTTTGATTGTTTTGCAATCCTGACTTCCACTACGTAATATAAATATATGGATTAACCCTAGATGTTAATATCAAATTTGGTAACAACAGACAGAATCATTTAGTTCTCAATAAAATACCATCTGAACACAATAATCTACCTGCAACAAATCAAATCTGAGGGAAAACAACTTCTTGTGGAGAACACCGGTACTTTCAGTCGTAAAACCCCCTTTACGCAGGTTGTGTGATAAACACACAGACCTTGGACACAGTGGTGATTTAGCAGGAAACGAGCAGAGGCGAGTGGTATTTCCTTCAGTACGGCATTTGCTGCGCTGGACACAGTCTGTGTGGGCAATGTGGAATAGTGGCAAGCATCAATTTGGGAACACGGCAAAGCGTAAGGGGAAGGCCGTTTCCGGTGAACTCTTCGCTGGGGTAGAAGGGAAATGGTGAGGAGGAATGTGGCCACATTCCTTCACCTGGTTTAAAACTCTTTGACGTCAGAACGGTTTAAGAGCAAGAGGATGTCACTATGCAAAGTTGCTATAAGACCTTGACTGATACCCTGACATGTAGTGTAACTGAAATTCCAGAAATTGGCATAAAAATTTGAAGGACATAAACATTAGATTGTTACAAAACAACAGAAGTGCTTTTTTAACTTTGGTTTCATAAAGTAATGTCAATTAAATAATCAAAATTAGAAATTATTAATAAAGTAATATTACAGTGACAAAAGTATTGACAGTTATATTTAGAATTTTGTATTTTGTATAAACTTTAGGGAACGTATTTGTGGATGCATTCTTACCAATGAACTCATGTAAGAAGACAAGTGAAGCGATGTAGCAAGACAGACTCAGGAGCTCGGCCACAATCATGAGCCAGTGCCACGTCTGCACTGTAAGCGCCACCATGAGCAGCTCGGTCAAGATCAGTGAGGTGAATGAAATTGCCACGATGTGCACAAACTCCGACTCAAACAGCAGCAGAGCGCCGTACATGATGATGCTGCCTGCAGAGCACAGAGACCAACAAATCACATTTCTAACAGGGCCTACAAACACACAACTGAAGTACATTACTGTATTATATTATATATATATTATATTAGTTTATTTATACCACAGCACTGTTGAATTCTCAAATCTAATTGGTCACACGGTGTCGAATAATTTCTATAACAGCTCAGCTCTGACAGTAGTGCAAGTCAGGGCTTTATGTTAATGTGCTCATTCTAAGAGGTTATTCTTTCTATAGTAATAACTAATTCACTGGGACCTGAATGGTAGGTGCTCCACATAATCAAATTACAGTGTTAAAAATACTCAGTTGCCAGTTTATTAGGTATACCAAAATAATACCTACATTATACCCATTGGCCTTTTTTCAGGTATACCTGTATAAATAATTCAATTCAATATTATTTGTATAGCGCTTTTAACAATGGACAATTCTCCATTAACAATTGTCACAAAGCAGATTTACAGAAATAAAAAAATTTAAAATTTATGAATTTATCCCTAATGAGCAAGCCAGAGGCAACGGTGGCAAGGAAAAACTTCCTGAGACAATATGAGGAAGAAACCTTGAGAGGAACCAGACTCAAAAGGGAAGCCATCCTCATCTGGGTGACACCGGGAGTGCAATTATAAATAATTCCCTTAATTCTATAACTGTATACTATATAGTCTAAAAAATACAATTTCTGACCCAAGCTGATCTCTTGCTAATAGTCACTATGCTAACCCACACTACCCTATCCATCATTGCAAAGGGACTACCGTTATATGAGTTTTGATCCCTTTCCATTTTTCATTGTTGACCAGATATAATAATATTTCACCAGCAGTGGTCTCTTTCCAGAGACAGGCAGGGTAGAAGGGGGGTTAACATATTGGCCATTAACAATAAATGGGCTACAGTCATTAAATTATGCCTACAAAGCCACAAGCATTAAGTCATCTCAACTACTAACTACACTATTTGACCAAAAGTCTGTTGACATCTGACCATCACACCCATATGTGGGCCTTGTTGCTATAACGTTGGAAGCACACAATTGTACAGGATGTCTCTGCATGCAGTAGCATTAATTTTCCTTCACAGAACTAAGGGAAAATGGGATGTTCAAAAAGCACATATGGGTGTGATGGTCAGGTGTCCACAAACCTTTGGCCATATAGTGTATTTTACAGAAAAGACAGCTGCATGTTTGAGATTCTGTGCTTTACTGTCTTTCAGAAACAGGAAGAGAGCCATTTTCCATGTTTTTGGTCATTTTCCCCCACAGCTTCCTGACATAAAATATTAATGTGACATTTGAGTTCAGGACAAAAACTTGTTTGGGGATTGATTTAACATGAAGTATTTAACTGAATACAAAGTGAAACACCTTTGAAGGAAAATTTATCCAGAAGGTAATTTATGACATGTGGGATTACCTTAAAAAGGGAAAACCTGCCTGAGAAAATAAACGAGATTTTTCAAAGAAGCTGAAAAAAGAAAACAACCAGAAACAGACATCAAACAATTAAAGGGAACATTAAGGTGGGTAGGCGAGGTTTGGGCGTAGCACTTAATTTGCCATGTTACACGCCTCGAAAGGACACAAAAGGCAAAAGTGGAAAACCACCTTAGGTTATTTAACATAAACATCAGACACAAATAAACTATTCAAGCTAACCAGGGGAAACATGTGGGTGAGTTTTGTTTGAGTAAAACAACATTCACTGTATGAGATCCTCAGTTCTGTCGCATTGTCTCGACTTGGAGTTTCTCTGTTTTCTTAGCAAATCTCTGCACTGCCTTTGCAAAGTCATGCTTCATTTAGAGTTAGAAATAAATAGTTCACTCAATTTAGAACACCCACTGCCTTGTCTGGTGAAGTCCGCTAGTCATACTACATGTAAAACATTTCACACTCCAATAAAATGAATAATTTAACCTTTAAATCAGCTTACCTTGGTAGATACTTATCAAAACCCATATGAGGAATGTTTTGTAGGAAAGTGGTCGACCCTGAAATAATAAGAAGGTTAAGCAGAGTCATGATAAAAGCTTTCCTTTTGTAATTTGACAAGAACAAAGACAGACAAATACCTTTAGTAAATCCTTGTAAAGTTCAGGATATAGCATAGCCACCTCAGATTTGACATCCTTATCCAAAACCAGGGAAAAGACGGGGAACATGGTGTAGATCGTCGAGTAGCTACAGAATGTGGAATAAACACATGGTAAGAATTAGTAGTCATGTCTTTCATAAATCTGATAAACAATGCCTTGCATAAGTCTAGGCACTGTATAGCAGATGGGTCAATACTTGGTAGAACCCCCTTTGGCTGCAATTACAGCTGCAACTCTTCTGGGATTTGTTTCTATCAGTTTTGCACATCTGGATCCTAATATTTTTGGCCATTCTTCTTGGAAAAGTTGCACAAGCTCTGACAAATTGGACAGAGACTGTTGGTGAACAGCAATTTTCAAGTTTTACCACAGATTCTCAATCAGATTGACGTCTGCCTTTAACAGGGTCATTCTAACACATTCAGGTTCTTGGTTTTGAAGCATGACAGTGTAGCTGTGGCAGTACGCTTAGGGTGTTTGTACTGTTGGAAGGTGAACCTTCACCCCAATATCAAGTCTCTTGCAGACTGGGACAGGTTTTCTTTAGGATTGAACAAACACTGACCAGTTTCCCCAGTCCCTGCTGATGGAAAGCAGCCCCACAACACGACGCTACCACCATCATGCTTCACTGTGGGGATGTTGGGTTTCTGCCAAATACTGCCCTTTGTGCCAAAACCAAAAAGTTAGTCTCATCTGACCAGAGAAGATTTTTCCTCATGTTTGCTGAGTGTCTGATCATGTCTTTGTCAAACTCCAAACAGCTAATGGCTTTCCATAAAGCACAGCTTTGAGGAGTTTCTGGTCTATAGCTGTCCTGTGAAGAGCTTCTTCCATCTGAGCTGTGGATCTCTCCAGCTCCTTCAGAGATACGCTCGGCTTACTGGCTTCTTCTCTGTCTAATGTCTTTACAATGTCACTGACTTTTGGAGAATGGCCTCCTCTAGGCAGAATCGCAGTCGTGCCATATTTTGCTGGTTTTAATAATAGATTTAATGGAGCTCAAAGCTCAAGGATGTTCAAAGTTTGGGATATTTTGTTTAACCAACCTTGATTTACACTTTTCCAAAAGATTGTCCTGGACTTGCGGGATGGGAAAAAATATCAGGATCCAGATGTGCAAAGCTGACAGAGACATATCCCAGTAATCGATCAATTAATGTAAAATAAGCATGAGAAACATCCACAGTGTGAACAGGCATGATGTCCCTAATTGCCATAATCAGGGCGATCATGTCTATTCAGGCTGAGATACATTGATTTGTATCTACAATTCAATTGCAATTTGTCAGCAACTTATTCCTACAACATGCAGACTATCGACAAGATACTCTTTCATGCAATTTTCTGTTTGCAACTCTTTTCGTCCCTGCTGTGACAAATTATGGCAACAGTTGAAAATGGGGGATGGTTTCTTAGCCTTGACTCACATCTATAAAACTATGGGTCAATTTTTTTCAACCACACACTGCCTTAGAAACGCTGATACACAGTACACAAAACTTTGCCCCAAGTATGAAATGAATATCTCAGCTCATAATTTCTAGCACTACAAAGGAGCTATTGGTGTTCGTCAACTTCTATGCAGTCAGCACTGTTCCAGCTTTTTTCACTGTAACAATACTGCAGCTCAAATCAAATGTCACAGCAGTATGCAATGCATAATTGAAATGCCAGTGAGATTTCACTGAGTGCGATGAGTCACCACAGCTGTGTGAGCATGCCACTCACCCGATGATGAGAAAGCCTTGGTAGAGAGGAACTGATGCAAAGTAGAAAACGGAGGAGAAGACAGCCTAGGGAAGATCCAAGCAGAAATTTACTAACTGTGCATTATAGCTGGGGTAGTTCATCAAAGCATTTTTGGCTTACACATGTACTCCAAACCAGTTATCCACTCCCCATTAACTGTATTAACATGTATAAACTTAAACTCGCATGGAGAATAAAAGTTTTTAAAAAAATTTCAACAAATACTCGGCCCACTTACACTTTTTGAGTCTTCCCTTTGGGACAATTGTAGGTAGGAATGTCTAGATAGTAGTATGAAATGTTGAATGCCAAGGCTAGCTCTCTCTGAATTTGTGGAGTATTCCTGTGTGCTTGTTTTACCAAGAGCAAAGTCATCATCTAGTGACTGTAACCCTACCTGGGGAGCCTATAAAATGCTCTCGCTAAATCCTGTTCAACCTCTGGTCATTCTCCTCAACCTACGTGACCCAGGTGGCCTGGCAGTCCATTCTACTTCCTTATGCTCCGGTCCACCAGGACCATTTCCTTCATAACTAGTGGAGTGGAGGCCTTATATCAAAATCATCATGAGGGTTCGTAAGATGTTCTGAAAGTGAACGATGCCAGAAAATAACAGATACCACTAAATAATAAATAGTGCCGATGTCATTTTTGACTGAGGATGAATATTGCTTGAGAATTGCTTTCCCATTCTCATCATATTGAGGATTTGAGAAAGGATACTGAATATATACTATATGGCCAAACGTTTGTGGACATCCAACCATCACATCCATATGTGAGCCTTCCTCAAACTGCTGACACAAAGTTCGAAGCACACAACTGTATAGGATGTCTTTGTATGCTGTACCATTACAAGTTCCCTTCACTGGAAATAAGGGGCCAAAACATGTTCCAGCATGACAATGCCCCTGTGCACACAGTGAGCCCCATGAAGATATGGTTTGCCAAGGCTGGAGTGGAAGAACTCGAGTGACCTGTACAAAGCCCTGACCTCAATCGAACTGAACACCCTTTTTATGAACTGGAACACTGACTGCACCCCAGGTCTTCTCGCTCAATATCAGTGCCTGGCCTCATTAATGCTCTTGTGGCTGAATGAGCACAAATCCCCACAGCCACGCTCCAAAATCTAGTGGAAAGCCTTCCCAGAAGAGTGGAGGTTATTATAACGGCAAGGGGTGGGTGAGTGGTTAACTCTGTAATGTGATGTTCAAAAGGCTCATGTGTGTAGAATGATCGGGTGTCCATAAACTTTTGGCCACATAGTGTAGTTCACTAGTCCTTTGTTTCTTGCTAATTAGCCTAATTTCGTTAGTGTTAAATGCACATGTAGTGTGTACAGATGCATATCTTGGGGGAGCCCTTTTAATGTGCTGGAACACAGAGTAAAGGAGCTGCTAGCAGGCATGGGCCAAATGCAGCGATTAAGCACAATGAAGGGCAGAACTCGGAGGAGCTTAGCACAGCTGCCTCACATACTGAGACAGACCCTGATTTACGTCCAGTAGCTGTGTCCCATTGTCTCGTCCTGGTGGCCCACCATCTATGCATTCTGACCATCAAACGTAATAAAGGAGTGTAGTTCAGCAACAGCAGCTGTAGCAAATGCGCTGCAAGCTGGAATTAGGACTGCCTTGGAGAAAACAAAGCTGGATCCTTCACCCATCACAGCTGATCAAATGCCAAATTCATTTCACAGTAACAATACTGAAGCTTGTCCAAGTGAGTGACTGGGCTATTCCACAATGAACCGTTGTGATGACTATGATATATGACCACCATTAGTCCTGAACGAATCTGCTCTGGCTATCCAGAAAGTAAGGAAGTTATGTATGTAACCATAGTTCTCTGACTAAGTGGAGGACCACCAAGCCTCTGGGTCACTCAGGTTAATGAGAATTTGAAAGGCTGAGTATGACGCAGCACTGACCTTCTGCGGACTACCCACGTGAGGTCACAATCACAAGTCAATATTTTTGCTATTTTGTACTCAGGAAACCAGCACACAGGAAAAACGCCTGGCAGTCCGGAATGTAAGAAAGTATACATTAAAAATCGTTATTTGTTGGTTATACAAGTTCAGGATTATCAACAAGGTCAAGTAAAGTGACTGCAATGTTTTCAGCAGTGTCATGGAAATGTATCCACAGTACCCAAATGTATCAATATAAGGCAGAGTACAACAGCGAGCCTTTTTGCTTTTAGCCATGTGACTAAGAGGAGTAACCTCACAATTTGTTTACTGTGTTTCAACAAACTACTGTTCAAAATTTTGGAAGCATACTCTACTCATTAACACTGATCTTTATTAACATCTGAGTCATAGCATGATCTGTGCCAACGCTTGGGTGTGTAGAAAGATTATTTTGGGGTTCAAGATTAGTTTTCTTAACTGTATCACAAACTGGAAAGTAAAAGCATTCTCCTTGAAACACAGACCTGTTCATGAACATGGGGAGTGGTTTACTTTTTTCTGCACACACACACACACACACACACAAACACTACCTGCATGGTACTGATACAGAGGCTCCTGTGAATGACAAACTGACTCAGGGCAGCAGATCTCTTGTAGCTGTTTCGGCCATGCACCATGAGCAGTCTGCCCAAATGCTTAAACTGAGTCACTGAAAAATCAGCAGCGAGCGAGGCCTGCTTTCCCTCCTGACAAAATAAACATAAAACATTTTAGTTTGCTTTTCCTCTCTTCAAAGAATAAAAGAAAATATATTTTATACATATATAGAAACGCTATAAGATTTATGTCCAATGTGAATGAAAAGTTGCTGAAATCATACGGCCCAGAGAACTACAGACTTACAGGGAAAAATACAATCCCACAAAAACCACACCAATTTAATCTGGGTTGTGCTATGTTAGTCATGGGTGAGTCAATATCAGTTTAACCAACTCATAATGTCTCATTTTCAGCGTTTGGAAAGAGCGCTTGGCCCACCACAAAATTTGGCTCGGGCCAATTCTGTCTTTGCAGTGTCTGAAGTCCCTGTAGACTCAATATCGTAAAACGAAAAAAGCACATTCGAAACCCTCCACCACCTACAAGCAGAGTGATGTTTCAATGATCCCATACTGTCTATGTCCTCACTGACAGACAAATCATAGACAATGACAGACAAATATAGCCCGATGTAGGTCAAAATCCATTCACACTGTTTTGTGGCTTTTACTTGCACAGTACTTCCACAAATTAGGTATGAAGAGTGGGAAATGTTTGTCCAGATGTGTGAGTGTGTAGAGTATGTGATAATGATGCGGTAAGCACACATGGAGAGATCATTGCGGATGTGTGCGACAAAGTGTTTGACACTGCAGGCGCACAGGGACCCAGTGGCTCTTACTTTGCCTTCCACTCCCACGCCGCAGTCAGCTTCCTGGATCATGCTGACATCATTTCCTCCGTCCCCTGAGAGATAGAAAGTGAGATAGCAGAGTTGGCTGCATGACCATCACAGCTGCTTTGACCAGTCCTGCTCAGATTGTTGTAGGACTGTTTTTATATAGCTGTGCAACAAAAGTTTGTCATATTTTATTATTATTATTTACTGAAAAACTAAAATAATGTATAACATATACTGTATATAGCCATATGAGTCAATGTCAGGTGTTAAGAGATGACAATAAGATGACACCATGTGGTAGAATTTTATGTGTGAAGAAAACATTCAGATATATTTCAAATTTTTCTCAAACAACTAACATCTGAAAATGAAGGTTTTTGCTTTGACCCTCGTACATTTTAAAATACAGTGCAAATTCGTCACTTTAGCTTAAAAAATACTTAATTTAGTATGCTCTATATTTTAAAATGTATGAGGGTCAAATAAAAAACCTTAATTTTTAATTTTTGCATAGTTTATTGCAAGTGTATTATTTTTTCTACATAATCTCCATTTTGGTCTGGATTCCTCTAGAAGAAAATTTGATTCAATTCTAATTTATGTCACACTTTTAAGATTTTCATTTGACGTACAGGAAAAGTGTTATTATTTAAAAAAAAAAAAAAAGACATAAGAATGATTTTTGCCAAAGGAAAGATAAGTAATTTCTCTAGTCATTTGAAAGGAAAACTGGAAATATTGTCTATAATGTTTATTATTCTATTTCTGTCTGTTCTCTTGAAGGGTGCCAATAATTCTAGAGTTGACTGTAAAATTTTGTATTACAATTTTTTTTAAGTAAAAGCACATAGATTTGGTACCACCTCCATGTCCTGCATGTACTTTATGCCAGGTCAGGTTTGTCCCGCTCCAGTCCTTTGAGTTCAGTTATTTCTCTGCTCTAACACACCACGTAATTTACTAGTAAATCTGGTGTCTTTGAGTAGAGAAATAATCTTCAAGCCCTACAAGACTGCATCTGGGTCTCTCTGTCCTTGTTCTCTGACTTATTTCACACTATTACACAAAATGTCTGCTGAATTAAAATATCTTTCAGTGCCACAACTCGACGATGGGGGAATGAAGCTCTCAGTGACAGCAATGTTCAACAATGTACTCACCCACAGCGCACGTGAGTTTGCCCGTGCGCTCCTGAAGCAGCCGGACAATCTGAGCTTTCTGCGTGGGAGCACAGCGACAGCACACCACAGCCGGGCACTGGCACGCCAGCTCCATAAACTCATACTCATAATACTTCAGGCATACCTGGAGGAACAATCTGTTTAATATCTTCCTTACTGAAAACTTTACACATGGCTACTAATCTATCAACAAATATATCTGTACCTTCAGCCTAAAGAAATTATATGACATACAGTACCTATGTAAATCTAATTTGTTGCCTATTATTATTTAAATCTGGAGCTATTTTGTCTTTGGGTCAATTTTTCTAAACAAACAAAAAAAAACTACTCAATTACTCTAATAAATATAAGTAATAACTAACATAGCCAAATAATGCATTAAAAAGACAACTCTTTTGAATCTGAAACAGAAATATGATTTTCGTTAATGTCACATTCCCTCTGTGTCTTCATTACACTCACACCAGTGTAGATGTGCAGATACACCTGCCATCAGAACGATCGCTAAGCTCTTTTGTGTATCTTTTTACAAATTAAGATGACGATATGTGTGGTATCTATAAATGCACTGCTAAAAAGTCAAAACAGATGACCTGAGTAACTGGAACAGAACATGAGGGTTAATTTTGTTACCTAGAGGATTGTCTGGCTGACAAAAACTTTGAAAAAGCAATAAAATGTTGCTTTTGCTTGCCCCTTGTCACTTTTACTTGGTCATCATTGTATATATACTTTTATACCACAGTGCTGTTGAATGCTCGATTCTGATTGGTCATAAAGTGTTGATAAATCATCTTGGACAATAATTCAAGCTGCGAGGTCTCAATTAATGCACTCTTTCTAATATGTTATCATTTCTATAGTAACATCTTAAACAGGGACTTGTGAATCGTTCTGAGAGGAGATGTTTATTTAGCATTTGCGGAAAGAGTCTCCAGTATCAGTGCTTCTTAACAGTCAGATTTCAAGTTTTCTGACACAGAAACGTCTTCAGGACGGAGAGCTTTGCGGTCGGCGGGTTCTTGGCAACACAGCAAGCTGCACTTTTTTGTCTTATTAGCTTCAAGAGAGAAAATATAATAGGACCTAACTTGTCTCGCTGAACGTTCCACAACGTAAAACATAACTGTAAATTGGTTAAAAATATGACATGCCGTGCTTGCATTAATAAATAAAAAATTGCAATCGTTTGAAATTTGCTGTGGTATAAGAGAAATAAAACACTTCAGGATGTGACGTGTGTTATTGGAAAATAATCAAGTTGGTAACCACCCCATTGTTGATTATTTTCCTATAACAGCATGCCCCCTCCTGTTTCACTACTTATAAATGTTCTATGCTTTCAGACAGCTCTTTGTGTAACAACCTACTACAATTGAAAGTGGTGTCACATTATGACTGGCTGTGCATGAGGTTTACCTCAAGAGAGTCTCCTGATATTACAAGAGCGCAATCGTGCTTCCTCCTGAAAGCGTTGAGCTCGAGGTGGGCCTCGCTGCGTGTGGTCACCTGCAAACACAGAGAAAAGTACAGTGTCAGCCATCTATTACACGCACATTGGCTCACATTTAAGCATGCACACAGTGATAGCAATCTAACCCAAATAAACTAGAGAGCTTAACCACACCAAAAGCAGAAGAATACAGCTGCTGACTTCAACTGTCAGCTCTGTTAAAGCCCATGACCCAAGCCAACTGCTTAACTGTCACACGGTCATATCTGCCTGCTACTCTCGTGTGGAAAAGAGTTTCATAAAGGAAATGAGGGCTTGTGGGCTTGTCAGATCGAACTTAACAGATAGGCCTAAGGTTAATTCCATTACAAATGTGTCAGTTCAGGAGACAAATTCATAAAGGTCTGCACAGAAACATAATAATAGGAGAAATATTAAATTTTTTGCCTCTCCTGAAAAACAGGAAAATTAAAAATAATGATCCTGAAGTTAAGCTTTCAATGCAACACAGTGCAATTACTGTACATGTGCTGTGTATTATAAATAACAATGAAATCAAATTGCCATCAAACCTAAGACAGACTCATGCACATCAATCCATCTGCTGTTCTTGGTCAGAAGAGGATGTTTTCTAATCAAAGAGCATACACATTTTGGCCATCCATCTGTCAACTTCAAAACACATTTAGACTCTTATCCAGATTTCATTTGTATCTAAAGAGGAAGTTGCTCCAGATGCAGGGCCTCTCGGGCGCCCCAGCCCTCCGGGGGTGGCGCAATTGTTTTTAATGCTGTGCCAGACATTGTCTTCGTTTTCGGGTAACGACAGCACTGCCTTAACCTAAGGGCAGAGACTCCCTCCGCTTTGGCAGCCATCCATAGGGAAAACACACATGAACACACACACACTTATGCAGGTACAAGGAAAGACGCAGACCTCTGTTTGACCCCCCTAAGGGAATATCTAAGCTGCGTAACTATATTGGGATGGTTGCGGGTCATGGGCTGGACAACCTTGCCAAGGACTGTAAACCAGACACTTTCTGTCCATGAGTAAAATGATCATTTTAGCCCAAATATAATATAAAAGGAAACAACGCAGGTGGTTCCTTTCAATCTTTCTGAAGTTTTTCCCACCTATTCCCCATTGGGGGGAAGGGTGATAGAAGGTAAGACTGGATAAAAAGGTTAAACACAAACAGTTCAAATATCATGGTATATCACTATATCACACTACTATGTACCACTAGCTAGCTCTAAGTATCACTAGCTAACCCCTATCGCACAATAGCTGCCATCTGGGGAAGGTGAGGGATACCACATGCTTCCATAGAGACCTTTTACACTGCATCTTTTCAAAACGCTGCTCATGTAACATTACCAAGCAGCTGAACACATGGAGGAGAGGTTTGTACATGTGGAGACGTGATGGATGAGAGGTTATCTGCCCTCTTCTGAATACATGAGCTCGCAGACACCCATGACAGATGGGGGAGAGAGGAATGCCATACCTCTCGCCCTCGAGTGCAGGGCAATTATACGCAAATGGACTTCCTATTGGCACCATCAGGAGTCAAACATGTGATCTCCAGATGACAGGGCAGAAAAAAAAAACCTTCTACTCTGTTTTAAAATTGGTGCAGTTTCTTTAAAGCAGGAGTACGTAACAGCAGTCACTTTGTATAAAAGACCAGGAATAATGCGTGTAGTTATACAGTGATCTCAGTGAGAAAACACTTACAGGCCTAAAGACGTGGATGTCCTGATTACGGGTTACCAAGTGGGCATTCTTGGCCGTGCATGTGGCTGTCTCCAGTTTGTCTCCTGTCAGCATCCATACCTGTCCAAACAGTAACAAAGTTAATGTTATTAATCATTACACTGTACAGTGACATCTAACCGTACATACAACTCATACTTATTATGCATATTCTGTGAACACAACAACCTTGGGACGTGATTTTTAAATTGTTCATATCTTTGTACTCCAGGTTTGTTTTTTTTTTGCCAGACTGCTGAGTAGGCGGGGCTTAAAGGGGCATTTTTGCTTCCTGACTGAGACACTGATCTCCACTGTTGAAAGAACATGTGCAGAGTCGTTTAGGGTATTTATTGGTAAAGAGAAACAATTTTAACCTTAGTGTTAAATATAGAGCAAGAGAGAGAGAGATGCAGCTTATAGACTACACATAACTACATGTTGCATCAAAGGCACAAGCAGGATATCATACTAATAAGGTTGCATGCTGTGACCTTATCAAAATATCATTTTCGGAAATATCAATCTACTGTAATAAAATGATCAAAAATTCACAGAGCATTTTAAAGCAACACTGATTTTAACGTTGTCAGGGAGGCAAAAATGAAAGTAGATGCTTGGTTTTCCTTGGGAGAACCATCATAGTAATCTGCTCAACAATGACAAACAACCTAGTACAAAACTAAAGCATTTACTAAAGGAGTATCCACACTGTTGCGTAAAAAAAGCAGTATTGATAGCGAAAGCGTGCAGAAATGAAAGATTTTGGGTGGTGTTTAAATCTAAATGTAAATCTGTAAATTTATGCAATCCTATTTATTCTGTATATATTTAACTACTGAAACCCCAAAATATTATTTTCTCTTTAATTAACTGTCAAATGATTGGAAAACCAGCAAGAAAAATTTATTTGCTTTAATACTAGAAGGAAGAGATGCAAATACACCCATTGCACCATCTATAAAATCACCTACACTTTGAGAGGGAGAAAAGCAACTCCATTCGCACATTTTTCTCCTCACCCATCTTCTAACAAATTTCACACCTGTACTCCATCAAATTCTGCTTCTTCACCAAAGATCATCTCCCATAATGCTCGACCATTAACCCCACATCTCACCGCCTTTAATCCGGCATCAAGCATCTCTGTGCATTATACAACAGTTGTTTATAGACACTCATTAATGCACCTTCACTACACCTCCATCATAGTTTGTTCAGAAAGAAAAAACATGGTGCTAACCACCAAGCACAGCCAGTAAGCAAAAAAAAAAAAAAAAGAAAAGAAAAAAACCCACAAAAACCGAATGATGGAGTATGGAGGAATTTATTAATGGTGAAGGAGATGAAGCTGGACACAGAATTAGCAACGTTCCTTCTGGTCAGGTATGTGGATGCAATCTGTACGAAGCATTAATGAATCAAGTAGATACTTTTACAGCGAAGGCACTCACTGACCATTCTCATAAATCGGTATGAGCTTAACTAACTCTAGTTAGCATGCTAACTCTGGGGCTGGAGCTTTGTGTACATGGGCAGGAAAACTAATTCAAATCTTATTCTACTCCACCTATTTAACTGTAAGACACTTAATCTTGACAAATCTTGCCTAATGCACCTTTGACACCCATCCCCAACCGTTTCATGGACACTTTGCTTTGGTTAGTTTGTAGTGCACTGATTAACTTGTCTAGATTTGTTTCCTTTACATGACTGGAATTTTATATTAACACCTGCACCAAGAGAAATCCTTTGTACAATCAACTAGAGACTATAGAATTATTGGCACCCATCAAGGGAATGGCCAAAAAGGGATTGTATAAAATAAACATCCATCCATTTTCCGTACTGCTTATCCTACACAGGGTCATGGGGGAGGCTGGAGCCTATCCCAGGGAACACGGGGCACAAGGCAGGGGACACCCTGGACGTGGTGCCAACCCAACACAGGGCACATCTGCACACACATTCACACACTACGGATAATTTGGAAATGCCTGTCAGCCTACAACGCATGTTTTTGGACCGGGGGAGGAAACCGGAGTACCCAGAGGAAACCCCCGAAGCACAAGAAGAACATGCAAACTCCGGGGCAGAGGCGGGAATCGAGCCCCCAACCCTGGAGGTGCAAGGCAACAGTGTGAACCACTAAGCCACAAACATTACACACCATTATTCAAAGTTTCCATTCAAAAAACTAGAATAACTGCATATTTCAGTTTTCAACAGTAACTAATAGATGTCATCTTTCATCAATATAATGACCAGTGATATCAAAATCAACAAAGAAATCAAGATTTTTCCAATAGCCATCTCTGTCTCAGGATTAAATAACATTGAAAACCTGTGGTCTGAATTAAAGAGGACAGCACACAAGCACGGAGGAGTGTCTAAGATCCCTCCTCAAGTGTTCTCCAACTATGTAAGACATAACAGGAAAAGGGCTGAGTGCTGCTGACGTACAGTATACTAAGGGCACGTTCATTTGGAAAACATTTTTTGTAGAAAAAAAATGCACTATTTAAGAAATATTGTAAAAAGAATACTGTGTTAAAACAAAGCTATTCAGCATCCCTAAATTTTAGACTTACTTAAAATCATTTATTATATGACTTATACACATAATTCTGGACACTGACTGTACAGCCTGTACTACATAAAAAGTGTCTGAATTTGACTATTAGACCTTGGCTGAGTGTTGGAAGTAAACAGTAAACGCTGGGTAAACAGAGGTGTCTCACTTTAATGCCAGCATTGCGCAGGATCTCTAGTGTTGGCCTCACATCAGCCTGTAGCTGGTCCTCCACTCCAGTCAGACACAGCAGCTCCATCTCCATCTCCAGACTCTCGAGGACCGTGGCCACCTTAAGCGAGCGGTCGTGGACGCTCAGCTTGGCTTGGACATAGCGCGCCTGCAGGACACAAACACATTCTGACGTCTATCTGACAAAACATCAAGTCTTTTAGTTTAAAAGCTGTGTCTCCCCTGTGTGCTTGAACATTATGCAAAAATAGGTTTTGGTGCAAAAATAAACTTAATCAAATCTAATACCTATTAAGACCTTTTATTTATAAACGGACACTTTTTAAGGATCCACAGACACCCTTTCAGTAGCAAAAAATTAATGCGATTCAAGTTGTGTTTCCCCTGTGTGCTTGAACATTATGCAAAATAGGTTTTGGTGCAAAAATATGTGCAGGTCATCCTGTATCATTCAACTGTTTTTGAAACAGTAAAATTACAAAAAAGACATTAAATAAAATTAGCCTAAAGCCTAAAATCTAAGATCATTTAAATTACAGACATTATTACTAAACTTAATTAAATCTAATACCTATTTAAGACCTTTTATTTATAAACTGATACTAAGGATCCACAGACACCCTTTCAGTAGCAAAAAATCCCATGCGATTCAAGATTATATACTGGCAGCTACTTCACAATAATATTCCATGAAGAAATACAACACATACGCAACACGTATTGATACACATATCTATACACAAAATGTCACCTGACAATGCCAAATAGTGATTAGTTAAAAGCTTTGATGCAAGTCGAGCGTGAGAAATCTACAAGAATCCATCGTTTCTAAATAAGTAATTCATGGAAAGGATCAAACTGTTTGTTTTAAAGTTGGCTACGCATTTAAACTCAGCCCACGAATTATCCTATAAATCAAGTAATGTCATAGTGCCATAATATGCAGCTGCCAAATGCCAAATTGCAGCGTGGAGGGCGTAGCCCTTAACCAGTGAATGAGATAAAGGCAACACAATGTGTGCGTGAGTCACACAGGAACACACTCTCACTTGGTGAGTCACACACACACTGAGTCATCACCGCCCACCAGCTCACACACAATTATACACTCTAGCAGTTAGAAAGGGGGTTAGAAAGTCTTGTGTGTGTGGGTGGGTGTCTCTCTCTCTCTTTCTCTCTCTCTCTCTGTGTGTGTGTGTGTGTGTGTGTGTGTGTGTGTGTGCGTGTGTACATGTGTATAGGCTGGGCAACCAATACTGTGACATTTTGGGGCAATCCCTATGGAAAACTTGTTGCTGCGTCTCTTGTTTTGAAACTGTTATTGACGTTGTATGTTTCCTCAGCAACTTGCATAGCTATCTAAAGTTAAATCTGCACCTGGATATTTTGGCTAGGAAAATAAATTAAAAAAAAAAAAAAAAGAGACACAGAAAATTCGAGTAACAGGTTCGAAGCTCAGATATCAGCACTCGTTTCCATAGGTGGTTGTGTTATTGAGCCCATAACTCCTGCTCCAGTGAGTAGCTCATATATTACAAACTCTATGTCTCCCTGATGTCTTTACCAAATGTTTCTGTATGGAATATTCTGGAAATAAACATTGAGGTCAGGTGAGGTGTGTGTTATTTGAGAGTCAAATCACTGTCAGTCAACCATATTGAGCTTCAACAGCCTGAGCACTCCTTTTGTTTCCCATAGTGCAATGCTAAATCTTTAATCTATAATCTACTGCAACAGAAAATGTCATCTTTCATAAACTGCTAATATATCATTCTTTTTTTACTGATATTACTTTATGTCAATCCATTAACAGTTCTTTTAATTGCTGATAAGTCCATAGACACAAGCTCTTATTTGTCAGTAGCATTTTAAAGATGAATAACTAAAAGCTCACCTCAAAATCCTGATACTGCTCCTCTGTCAGAGATTTCTTAGCCACCACGAGGACTCGCAGCCCCTCACGGGCCATGTTCCCACACTGCGAGACAATAAAAATGAATAAAAACACTATAGTCCTACGGCATTCCAAGATGTATTTGTATTTTATACCACGGCACTGCTGAATCCTCAAAATTTTCTATAACAGCACAGCTCTGACAGTCTATAACTCAAAGTACAGGTCTAATACTAATACGCTATCGTTTCTATAGCAACTCATTCACAGGGCCTCGTAAGGCAGGTCCTGGCAGATTAAAAAAAAAAACATGCTGTTATTTAAAAAAGAAAAATGTTTGGTGTAGCTTTCTGTAATTTCTGTTATTTAACATTTATGGGAGGAGTCTCCAGTGCCAGAGCTTTGTAACAGTCAGTTAAGTTTTTCACTACAGTTTCAGGACAGAGGATTTTATGCTTTGTGGTTTCTTTGTACCATGACAAGCAATGCTTTTTTTTTTTTAATCTTATTAACTACAAAAGAAAAAAAAAAATAGAGGCCGGTGAGGAAAACACTGTTTATAGCTGCTGTAATGTAAAACGATAACAGGACCTAACCTGTCACAACATTATTTGTAGCTATAAACGGCTAAAAATACAATGTATTGTTCATTAATAAATTAAAATTGCAACTGGTGGTAAATTGCGGTGGTATAAGAGGAATAAAACACTTCATAAAGTGCTGTTATAGGAACTTCAGGGTGGTAACAGTCACACTGCTTCACCTCAGGCTGCATAATACCACTGTGTAGTTGATTATTTTTCTTATATATTAGCAAGACAGAGTGAAAATACCTCCTCTTCCAGCCAGTCGTTGTATTGTACTATTCCAGACATCACAACATCAGCTCCTTTCATATAAAATGTGATCTCTCCAGTAGTCTCATCCTGGAATGAGGGATAAAAAGTGTCTATGATGTTCAGATGTCTACCTGGTTATCTTATCTTACTTCATGTCAATAAGCTGAATAACTCTAAAAGCAGCTTTCATCTTTTTTTGAATGAGGATGAAGGATATTTTATATACTTAAATCTAGAATACTGAAGCAGCTGAAGCTTATCCTTTTTCTTTACAGTATCAATAAGCACAACATTAGCTAGTTTCTTTTCTGATTATAAAAGATGCTTAGCTGTTTTTTCCATAGCAAAGGCCTTTAAGCGTTTAGTTTTCATCTGCATTCAAGAATATTATAACCACAATGATAATGATGATGATGATGATGAACTACAAGAATAATACATGTGCATCTTGTTTTTCACTCCAAAGCATGAAAGATTTCGTTTTTTGCGTGTTCTCAAGAGTCCTTGGAGGTGTTTGAACGGATATCACAAGGAAACCCCCATTAATTTCTAGTTTCCTCAAGTACACTAATATAGGCTCCAGTCCAAGCCAGCAACAATAGTGAGCATTCTCGTCTGGAGAGAGTTAGTCATCAGGTTCAGAGGAGGGGAGCTGCTTTCTCAGATCACTCCTAGCCAAAACAAATAACTGTGTGGCTGTCTTCTTAGTGAAGTTCCCAAAAGAAACATGGCAGACAGGTTGTGGTGTGAGTGAGAAAGCTGAAAAATATTCAACAATCTTTGCTTCGCAAGTTCGATGAACTACTGCAGTGGAAATGGATAGGAGATACTTACACGCACTATGATTCCCATACGCTTGCTCTCATAGGTGAAAGGGAAAATCTGCAGGATGGTGAAATTGAGGATTTGACCACTAGGGGTCCTCAGCTGCATAGAGGACTGGTCTCTTCCTACCAGAGTCAGTCCAACACTCTCTGTCCACTGTACCAGTGACACCTAGCACATGTGAGAGAGAAAGACAAGGAGAAAATTAGTTGGCATTTCACCTTTTAAATAACTAATGTGTCATTACATTTGTCTCTGAAGGCTTTCAGGGATCTAGGTGCATTTGAAATGCTTAGCAGTAATTCAGCAAAGTGAAGGGATTTGTGGGATAATCTGGATGTTTTGCTATGCAACCATAAGACCTGATTTGTTTAACTGCTCTAAATTAGCCTAGAAAAAAAAATAATTAAGTCTAAATTTAGTCCATAAAAAGCTTAATATAAAAGCTTTGCGTTTAGTCTAGAAAAAAATGAATTTACTTTTAAAAATTAAACAACTAAATTTAGTTTAGAAAAAAAAAAAAAAAAAGAATTTAATGTAGAAAAAATGGTGGCATGGAACTACTGTATATTATAACCCAGAAATGAAATCCAGGGAACCATAACTGAATATAAAACCAAATTTAGTCAAAATGCATTCAAGAAAAAAATATATATATATTCTCAATTTAGCTTAGAAAAACTGAATTTAGTCAATTAAAAGAAAAAACAACAACATAAATATTAGTCCGAATTTAATTTTGAAGAAAAAAAAAAAGAAGAAGAATTTAGCTGGAATTTAGTATAAAAAAAGCTAGGTTTAGTCTTAATTTAATTTAGAAAAAAAGAATTTAGTCTAAATTTAGTCTAAAAAAGAGAATTTAGTCAGAGTTTGGTCTAGTAAAAAGCTGAATTGAGTTTAGTGAATTTAGTTTACAAATTAATAACTGAGTCCAAATTTAGTTTAGAACAAGCTGAATTTTGTCTGAATTTAGTATAAGAAAACAAATTAGTCTGAATTGTTTAAGGAAAAAAATAATTTAGCTTGAATTTAGTCAAAAAATTAATTTCGATTTGAAAAAACTGAAATTACTTTTAAAAAAAACTTAATTTAGTCTGAGTTTAGTCTAAAAAATTAATTTATTCAGAATAGAAAGTTATTCTAGCATTATTCTAGTCTAGAAATATTTTTAAAAGAAATAAAATGAATGTTGTCTAGAAAAAAAATTATTTAGCCTAAATTCACTCTAGAAATAAGTCTGAATTTAGTCTGAATTTAGTTTAGAAAATAATACATAGATTTAGCCTGAATTTGATTTAGAAAAAACTGACATGGTGACATGGAACTACTGTATAGTAAAACCCAAAACTGAAATCCATGGAACCATAACTGACCTACATTATGCTGAAATTTAGACAGTTATAAACAGCAATAAGAGCATACTTGAGAACATTCCTAAGACACCCAGAGACACACTGAGTTGTCAGGAACCATGACTTTCTTCAAACATCCAGTCAAAAGACCTCTTATAAAGATTCAACTTCTGAATAAACTAAAATAAACATCACAGTTTTTGGTGTGGATTTGTACTGAACGGCCAGCCACATTTCAGTGTACGAACGAAGATAAGACAAACCAGATGACATCCATTAGTGTAATGCTGAAGGGGGTGTGTGGGGGGGGGGGGGGGGGGGGGGGGTTTCTGGGAGGCAGAAGTTATTGCCCAATAACTTCCAGACCAGAGGTTAGGGAGAGATCAAAAACCTTATTCCTTATGCCCTTTGCAACTAGCTGCTAATGACATATCTCACAGCATCCAGATGGACTAGAGAGAGGCTAAAAGTAAGCAGGCACCACCGCTACACCACAGCCACCGCAGCCAACAAATGAGGCCTGACCCTACTGCTTTCATTTGACCACTGGGTACGTCATGTTTTTTTAGTAAGAGGGTAGCATGGCCTAGGTTGATGCAGTTACCTCTGAAAAGGTAAATAAGCCATATCCATTTTCTCACTCCCACAAAACATCTGCTTTTGTACATTGAAAAGATCACTGTGAATCCTGAGGGCTCGGGTTTTAGAAATGTGACACCCTCTCTGCCTGTTCAATCACGGGGGAAGTACAAAACTATAAACAATATTGATATTTAGAAGCTTGGTCTGCATCAGATATCCATAATTTCTTTCCCAGCAGCAATAAGCAGACGTACGTGAGGCTATGTTTAGTCATCGTCTGGTACCACAAACTGTTCTGCTTGTAGTGAGAGTGAGTGAGTGTGTGTGTTTGTGTGTGTGTGTGTGTGTGTGTGTGTGTAGGCCCGGTCTGCGTCACCACCAAACCACACTTCCCTACTGACCTTGACTTAATCCCAGTAACCACGTATGTTAAGCAAATCAGCAAAGATGTACTCCGTCTTATGGGAGAGTTTTAGTTTTAAAAAATATCAGTAGGCTACATCTATCAGTATGTTGCCATGTTTCCTCTACACGAGGTGAGTTAAGGAGTTTTCACACTATGCAAATGCTGTTTTGTCAAAGTCCTTAACCAAAAGAGGAAAGACAGAATGGAGGTTAAACTCCTTATGAGAACAATTCTGAATCTACACCCGGATTTCAGCAAACCTGCTTTGTGGCAATGTCTATTGTTAAAAGAGCTACATAAATAACTTTGAATTGAATTGAATGCCATTTCAATCTTTTTTTCCTTAAGTTATAGTGGTGATGGCACCTTTGAATACACCATGTACTTTCAAGAAATGTTTACAAGTGAATTCCACTGGCATGGCAAACACAGTATTCCTATGCACTGTATTGCAGTTAACTCTCAAAGACTGGCTGTAATTTGGTTAAGACTGTTACCTCGTCAGGGCTGGAGGCTTGATACACCCTGCACGTGTCCTCGTAGTGCTGCTCGGCCTCGGCCTGCTCGGTCACGCCGTTCCCCTCGTAAACGGGTGTCACGTTGTGCACCAGGGCAATGGCCTTCACCGCCTCGTGCACTCGGCTACTGATCGTCTTCCTCACCTTAGTGGCGGCTGGTGCTCTGGAGGCCGGCTGGTCATGAGGAGGCTAGGAAAGGTGGGGGGGTGGACGAAAAAGCAAACAGTATTATTATAATAAAAATTTTAGAGTACAGGCCTGCTTAGCTATTGGCCTGGTTGAGGTCAGAAACAAAAGACATTAGAGGAGATAAATACAGAAAACATGTCAAACAATTCAACACAACTCCTTGTTGCATAATAATAATAATAATAATAATAATAATAACAATAATTATTATTATTCAATGCAAATTCCTAATTTAAAAATGAAATTTAATGACAAATTCAAAAAACCAACTATACTTATCATTAATTAAAATAATGAGGCTAAACCTTCTTTACTAACCCCACTGACAAAATGATAAAGCTGTGTGTCAGCCAAATGTCCTTCTTTAGTCCTCAGAGAGGAGTTATAAAAGCTCCCAGATGTATCAGAAAGTTGAAACAATAAGCTTCAGCATTTTGCAGGCTATTTTTGGGCCGTATATTTAAGGGTTAATGGCAGAGTTATTAAATTAGCCACTAAGAGGCAGGGAACAAGCAAATCCTGTTTCCTGCTCTAATGACTTCAGATGTCAAAGGGACAAAGCATGTCCTTAAGGGGTTATGAGGCACATGCTGAAGGACTGACCATATGTGATTCGCTTTCCTATACTCTTAGCAGCCTTTTTTGTCATTATGGAAGTTCTTGGCAACTTGAACTTACTACAATAGTTAAATCAACTCTGTGAGGGCAGCTTAAGACTGTGAGCTTAGAAAGTTTACTAGAATACAGTAATATTGAACAATAAACATTCTTCATTCACCTCTAGATCAATTTTGCTCTTTTTTATATGGAGAATTTCATCACAAACATGGGTAGACGTTATAGTTTTAACCAATCTGCATTATCCAGTGTACACCCTGGCAATACCGTACACCAGGCTATTCACTTATTTACTTGATGATATGTTTTCAGTTACCTGAGTGTAGGCGCTAAACACATGACTCTGCACTTCATCCATGGAATCCATTCCATACGCCACGGTGCCAAGATGAAGACGCCTGAACACCATTTCATTCTGTGTGAGAGTCCCTGCCAAAATAAAACATTCAGCCACTCAGAACAGCTAACTGAAATGACTGATATCCAATCTAAACAAGACCCAACAACAAGTCATGGTATACATGATGGTTACTGCTGAAACTCTTCCTGCACTGAAGGTACACATGCATGAACATATATTTACGATTCATAATTCATTTCTTTAAATGTATTTTTATACTGTATGTAGCAATTTATAAAAAACAAAAAACACAGGGATACCAGTCTGAAACCTGGATGTTGCACTGATAACTCCTGATATTTTACTATGAATTATATCACAGTGCTGGTATAATAATCAAATTCTCAATTCTGATTGGTCCCCAGGTGGTGAATCATTTCAACAGCACGGCTCTGATGCAAATCACAGGTTTGAATTAATGCACTCATTCTAATACCTAATTCTTTCAATACTACCGACTTACTCAGGGACTTGTATGGCAGACTCTCCACATAAATGAATTTAAAAATGTGTGTATGAATTTTTGGAAGGAGTCTCCTGTGTCAGCCCTTTGCAAGAGTCAGAGGTAAAGCTGTAAGTTTGGACAACCTTTCCAAAAAAAAAAAAAAAAGTCACCAGTCTTCAAGAGAGCGAAACAAGAGAGGTTGGTGAGGGGATGACTGTTTATAGTTGCTAGAAAGAAAGAAAGAAGGCAAGCAAGCAAGAAAGAAAGAAAGAAAATTAAATCCTCTAATCTGATAAACAACCTAAACTATGAGGTCAAGTTCAATAGAAAAATAGCATGTGGCTATTTTATAGTTATTGTTATAGAGTTATAATAGAGATGTCAAGAAATAAATAAGTGAATATTACACAAATGAGAAGATCCAAAAGAAGTTGAAGAGTGTTATAAAGGTAAAGAGTGGGCATACAAGTTATTAGAAAATAATCATATCATTTGAGTTTTTTAATAGCTACTATTAATATCATTTTATCAGTTACTGTACTTGACCTGGAATGAACAATCAAAATTAAGTGTTTTATTTATTACATTCTTCCGCATTTTATCAAACAACTTTCTTAACTTGTTTAACTATGGAAGAGGAAATGAAAAGTTCAAGAGAAAAAATGGTGGGCTTGGCCTGCCCTCCAGACCCACCATTCCATTCTCTTACAATCACAAAATCAAAATATAAACTCTAAAGGCTTAGTAATGCCAGAAAAGCTTAGTACGTGTTTCCTGACACCTCAGCAGATCACATTCCACTTAACGGCGTTTCACCCATGTTTGAGTCACACTTCCGTTGTCCACTATTTTACAGCTCTTTCTTTCCCTTTACGTAGGAAGCATCTATCATTCAGTGACATAAATCAGAAGGGGAGATTTTAACAAGAGAGGTCAGGGAAAAAACCTAAAAGGTTAGTGTTGGCTCTAAATTCTAATAAGTGACACGTCTTTGCCGAGAGCACGCCACCTAAGCTCCACTGAAAAGGTCTGAACTAACCTTGAGCTACTGTCTACAATCCTTAAAGTCACTTCAGTGCTATCAGCTTTCACACCAAACCGCACACTGCTTTTATTTCAGTCTCACGAACGGGACACTCTCAAGTAGTCGCTGGATTACTGAGCATAAATCTAGCTTCAAAAACAAGCTTTTTTTTTTTTTTTTACTTGCATTGAGACTTCAAATATAATGTGGTCCTTTTAAGCTTCGCCATTAACAGTAACATACACTCACTGTCCACTTTATTAGGAACACCTGTACACACTCATGCAGTTATCTAATCAGCCAATCATGTGGCAGCAGCGCAATCCAAACAGTCGTGCTGATACAGATCAAGAGCTTCAGATAATGTACATATCAAATATCAGAATGAAGAAAACGTGTGATCTCTGTGACTTTAACCATGGCATGGCTGTTGGTACTAGATGGGCTGGTGTGAGTATTTCAGAAACTGCTGATCTCCTGGGAATTTCATACACAACAGTCTCTAGAGTTGAAACACTTGTTGAGGAGAGAGATCAGATAACTGACTGATTAGATAACTGCATAAATGTGCAGGTGTACAGGTGTTCCTAATAAAGTGGACTGTGAGTGTATTTGACTGGATTAAAGACAAAATGATAATTCTAAATCTGACACTACTAATGCAAGAGATTTTTTTTTTATCAAGTCTTTTAGTTTAAAATCTTTGGAAAGCATAGTCATTCCTCCTTCATATGCCAGATCTATTGAGGCAGCCATTTAGTCATGTGGTATGTCAAGCATTTAGCACTCTCTCTCTCTCTCTCTGTCTCTCTCTCTCTCTCTCTCTGTCTCTCTCTCTCTCTCTCTCTCTCTACTCAGCACTGAAACATTTGACAGTGCTGAGTAGATGGCACAAAAATGTGCAGTTGCTGATCTCACAGCTCTCTGATAAGATGTGTATACCCTTCACCTTTGCTGAACAGTGTTATGCTGGATTATTTACGTAAAAAAGACCACCTGATACTCCGAAAGTTTTAAATCCATGCAATAAACTTTTCTATCATTATTATTCATAATGGTTAAAACAAAAGAAAAATGCTTTTGAAAAATTATTATATAATGCCTTTAATAAGTAAAGAATAAAACACAACAGGTCATGTTATAGGAAAATAATCAACGATGAGTTGGTGTGATAATTGCCTCAGTTGTGATGTGTGAGCCTTTCCACCTCATGGTTCGAAGTTTTACGATTTTTCAGATGATTTTCTGCTCACCGCGGATGTAAAGAGTGGTTATTTGAGTTACTGTACACTTCCTGCCAGCTTGAACCAATCTGGCCATTTTCCTCTGACCTTTCTCATCAACAATGTGTTTCCAAATTTGTAACTTGTGTGTAGTCTTCAGTTTACTGGTTTTATAATTTGCGATCATTTGCAAACAGAAAACTGAAAATTCTCAAAATTTGATTCTCACCTGTCTTATCAGTGAGGAGATACGAGATTCGTCCAAGCTGCTCTGGGATGGTGCTGGCTCGAACCACAGTTCCAGGGATTTTCGAATCTTTCTTGATCATCCAGCTGAACACCATCTTGCCCATGTCCAGGTTCACACGCAAACTGAAAACCAGAAGCCATGGAATATTTTACACGGAGAATGCTACTGTCGGAAATTGCTAAACAATGGCAAAGTCACTACTAAGTATATACAAGGACATTATCATAAATGATGCAAAATGAATGCGCTTTTATGCTTTGGCCTAATGTTTAATTTATGCTATACTCTGAAAAAAAGTTATTTTCTTTGCAATTTACAAGAACCTGGAAACTGTACAAATTCATGGCATGTTACCAGTACAACAATAGTGTTAATGGGCTAACTACTTCACATCTCCTTCATGGTATTCTGTCATATTAGTGTACACACTACATTGTGTAAAGTATGGCAGTTATAAAACAAGCCCTCACCTGATGGGCACTATGTTGGAAAAGAGCAACAGGAAGCGGAAGATCTGAAGGTACCAGCGACCAGCGAAGTGTTGCAGAGCCACCATGACCAGAGACACCACCACCAGGGCTCCGAACAGAATCTTGGTCAAGCAGTTTACTTCCAAGTCAAAAAGGCCAATCTACAGCGCCAAATGGGGATAAAATTCACAAGTGTTTAATTAATGTAAATAACTTTACATTACGTTTAATGTAAATAACTTTACATTACAACATTACAACATCACAACATACAACACTGTTCGGTATGATGGTGCAGTAGTTTAATTTTCAAGTTAATAAGACGAAGTTTAATTTCTCAAGTTAATAAAACAAACAAAAAAAAAACCCTCAGCTTGTCATGTTACAGAGAGACTGTAAGACTTTCCTGGCTTTCATACATGTTTCTTTGTTAAATAACTACACATTTGTATTTGTTTATTAGTAGCCTGAAGCCAGTCTTTCAGAATTACTACTTGGCACACTGTATGAGTTGATCTCAATAAAATCTTGGCTGAATACTATAACAGATGTCTGATAACATGTTCTCCATGTCAGATTATATGATGAAGATCCTTTTACGATGGTCCTCCTAAACGACAATTGTTACATCCTGCTTACGTCATCAATCAGCACCATCCAGGTTTGTACAAGAAAATGGGGTCACATAAAGATAAATGTGGTTCAGTGTGAGCTTCTCTGAGATTTTCCATCGCCACTACAGTAGCTGTGAGTAGCTGTGAGTTTTGCATAATCCTATGTCATCCTCCTACTGGTGGCATTTAGATGAGCTTAACAGCAGCTGTCACACTGTCCAAATTCTTTTAAAACGTACAATTTTTGTCTTCAAAATTGGGCCAAAAATCGTACAGGGTAAACCCGGCTCTATATTATGTGGAGCATCTGCCTTACAAGCCTGTGTGAGTGAGCTCTTACTATATAAGCACATTAATATAAACGTGATTTGAACAACTTCTGACCAATCAGATTTGAGAATTCAATAGCAATGTTGTATACATTATTATTATTATTAGTAGTATTATTATTATTATAAAATTATCACAAAATTGTACATTTTAACTCATTGTAAACTGTACCTTATTTCTTGGATTGGATGTGTTCATAACACTGCGAAGTTCTTTGCCGGTATAAATCACAACCCCTATCACTGTACCTGTAGTTGCAGATACAGAGACAGTGGAAATGAGCACAAAATAAGATCCGTGAAGGATAAGAACCCACATGAATGCACTGATATGGTGTAACAACTTTGTTTACCTGAAGCAACCACAGTGCTAGCCCACAGCGTATTCTCAATACTCAGGCTCTCGTTGACTGGAGGGTCTCCGTCCTCCTAAAAGCAGCAATTGCAACAGCTTTCTGGTGAGTTCATGGGATTTCATTTAACATTTAGAATGCGTTGCCTCATATGAGCACATCTGTACTCACCCTGGTAAAGGTACCGATGAAGTTATGGATATCGATATTAGGTTCCTCGGCGTACACAAAAGACCTGATCTGTAGAAGATCCTAGAAGCAAGCAGATGCCATCTATTTAATGCTGCTTGGAATATTCAGTCTCTAAACACTATGACTTTAGTGAATGACTTACTGCTGCAGTGGGGAGTCTTTGCGTGCAGGCCACAGGGAGGCGCAGTTTCCAGTCTGTTTCTCCATCCAGCTGGTCAGTCCTCAGGAAGCACGAGCCTTGAGAAGGACAGACGGATTTAAAACAGACTTACGGCAGTAACGAGCGCATCATTCATTCAGTAGGCACTACAGTTTCTCTGGGCTTCCATTAAGCATTTCGATCTAACCGTTAAAGCACATTGTTAGCCTCTAGAGGGCACTGTGGAGCATAATTCCTTTGTGCTTCCAGAGCAGTCTTGCCATTGATATGTACATTTTCAAGTATTTTACAGGAGATTTTATGCAGTAAGTATAAAATTCCTATAACACAGTCATCATCATGCAGCTTTACCTATCTGTATCAGGTAAAATTTCTCTAAATGTTATTAAACACTATTAAGGGGGGGAAAAAAACACAGATCCATCTGAAACTAGAGTTTGGTTTATATGCAAGATTTTCACATCCCTGCCCCCATTTTAAAGATGTGTCATCCTGCTGGGGCTGTGGAACCCTAGGCTCTTTATAATTGACCTAATGGTCTACATCTGCAGGGCAGATAACAATGCACCCCTTCCCGTAAAACCAACACATCAAGCAGGCACGTTTCAACCCCCATCTTTAAAGCTTTAAAACTTCAGATTTTAGTCAGGACTCTCAACAATACTACTTAGGTTTGTGTTTGTAGTTTGATGAGCACTGAACGTGTGGCCTTCAAGACTAGTTATATTTGAAAGATAAAAAAAACTATGATATTACTCTTCAGACATTTTAATAATTTTTATCTAAAGTCGACTTCTTTTCTATTTCAGACTGTTTTACCAGATGACCTTGCAGTTGAACTTTTTAGAAATAACAACACTCTGCCTAGCACGCAACAAATTTCAATCTCTTGGTCATTTGTTTATTCAGATGATAGTCTGTCCTTCTGCCCTTTGCATTTGTTTGTTTTGTGTATTCTTTCGATTTTCTGCGTTGCTTTGCATGTCTTGATTTTCCTCGCCAACTGCCTTTGCCATTTGAAAGACAAAAAGAAATCTCAGTCAAGATGAGATTTGATTATTCTATGCCATAACAAGCTGAGCAGGCAAAAGCTTTTTTAGACCAAGATTCAAAAACCATAGCATGACCCGGCACACCATCTCTGCACACAGAGAGAGGTTTTGGATATAAAATGGCTGCCTGTCCATATTTTAAACTAAACCCTTGACCTAATTTGCAGTTATATTTTCAACCCAACTTGGTTCTTGACCTTTGTTTTGGTAGGGAAGACTGGGATGAAGTGACAGATGTTTACCGTTTCTTTCAGAGGTCCGTAGGAAGATCATGTCCGCAGGAACACGTTGATTCTAGAGTGGAGTGTGAAAGAATGGGGGAGAGATGGTTACAAAAAGAAACATGACAACCTACTAGGTAGAGTAACTCAATCCTATTTCATTTTGATTACATCCACTACTTGCCCTGTTTATTGAGTGATTCCTACAGGAAATCGTTCGCTGCCTTGAGTCTATCAAAGCTGCACAAGTTCCAAAACATTGCACATGACTTTTACAAATCATAAATTTATTACCTAGCTCCACTCTGTTGCCCAGTCCCTTTTTGTCGGTTGTCTGGAAACTATCTAGGCTAAAAAATGGTCAAATGTAATACCATAATGTATGGAAAGCTAGTGTGTTAGTTAAGTACTATAATAGAGTTTATATTGTATGCATAACCATACACAGTACAACTCACAGTGAAATGCTTTATACAACTGTTCCGACATAAAATAATATAGAAAAATATTAATATAAAGAAAAAAAAAAAAAAAGACGTTTTGCTCGGTTTCATCAATGTTTCCTCATACCTGCTTGCTCCTGATTTTGAAAAGATCTATCATTTGTGCATGTGAATTAATCCACTTGGTAAAAACCATTCTACTGACAGCCACATCGCACCTCTGGCCCATGCCTGGTGGGATTCGTAAGCATGTGGCACCACCATTAACCCTGTTAAGTTTAAACATATCAGATGAAAACATTGTCCCCTCCCCAAAGTCAATAAGCAGTAGGCTTTTCTTCTAGTTTTCTTCTTCTGTTTTTTTTTTTACTTTGTCCACCAGGAAACTGTGAATAAATAACTGATAACTCGGACATGCAATCTGCTTGTCCCAGGTGCCCGCTCTACTAACTTGTCTGCCCCCTGATGAATCAAACACAGTAAATATCTGTTGTCAAATAAGTTATAGTTTGAATTTGAATTAAGACACTAAATATTTATCAAAGACAATGGCTTTACAGTCATGTTAGGGATTCAGGTTAAATTCAGAGCAATGTGTGAAATCTTTCATATAAAACTGTGTTAATTGAGCAAGAATATCTTCACAGTGCCAGACGGAAACCTAGCCTGATTATTCACGTCTTCAGAGTTTACATGTCCGACAACCACATCTTCTTACAACAAGCTGCAGACTGCACGGGAAAAAAGGCAACTGCTTAACAAAAGACAACACAAAATACCAGAGAGGAGTTACACAGGATTACTAATAAAGTAACCACTGGCCTTAGGCTACATGATTTAGTCTCTCAGTAGTTTGCACTCATTAAGTTTTTTAAGATAACATTTATGATAATAGCAACATAAAAATTGTATTTTCTTACCTGAATATTGACCCGAGGATGTTTAAAGATACTAAAAATGACTTTGGAACTTTTTTTTTTTTCATTTTACAAATAAATAAACAAATAAATGTTTCAGCATAATGTTTGGTTTAAGAGTCAAGTTACAAATCTCTAAAGGAGGGAAAACAGCTCAAGCATTCATTAGGATAAGATGCCATTAGTCACAAGATCTCAAACCTCTACAAAGACAGAGCTGATTAACACACCAACCTTTTCAACAATGATAAGATCTCCGACTTGGATGCCACTACTTTTCACCTTCATGGTTCCTGAGAGAAGACAAGAAAGGGGATTAGCAAAGCCAACAAACTCCTTAATTCTCTGTGCATGCAGATAATTGATGATATACTATATGTTATAAAATGCCTTAATATAGTATTCTTAATATAGTAATTCAGAATAGAAATAAAAAGTGAACAAAACAATAGTCATACATATTCCCACAGATGTTTCTTACTAATGTTTCTGGCATTTATTTGATGGTATTTCAGTGACAAAAGCATGAATCATGGATTACACATACGGATATTCATGGGTACATATTCAATTTCACTTGAAGAGTTTCTGTTGAGATTTCCCAGACCTCAAGGTTTCCATTTACTTCTCAACAATACCCTCCTATGAGTCTTTACAAGAGTTCTGGAAGTGGGCAGAACGCTCTCTCATTCCACTCCAAATTAATGACTAAAATTGTTTGGAAAAGGTCAGCGACCTATAACCTGTGTAGGGCCCTCATACGAAGCATATGCAAAACATTAGCATGTACACAAATACAGGTATGTGCACTTAGGATATCAAAAAGGTCATTGTACTCTGCTATGATACTGAAAATCAGAGTGAAGTTAGAAAATGTAATGTGGGAATTTAATAGTAATATGAAAAAAAAGTTAAGCTCTGTTAAAACATCTACCAGGAAAAAAATAATAAAGAAACTGAATGCCAGAGCTCAGAGCTTAGGTTTAAATAAAAAAAGGAACATGGGGCACTTTAAATTTTATATTTTTCCATTCTTACTGCCCTAGTGAGTGAGGCAGCTTAGTGAGAACAGCCCTACAGCAGCACAATGCACTGTTTAAATGAAATGAAAATGTCAGATCAAGGAACAATGTGACAGAAACCACTATTCCAGCTTACAGGATGCACTTCTACAGCTTCAAACTGAACAAGATACATCATTCATTTTTAAGTCGGACATGAGCATTTTGTGTGGAGCCTTTATATAAATAAAACTATTCTGCAGGTGAATCCAAAAGACAATTTGTAGTAATGAAACACAACAGGGTTTACTGGTATAGGAAAATAAACAATAACAGTGATGTGTGATGCAGCCTGATGCAACACAATGTTGATAATTTTCCAATAACTGTCTACTAAAAAAACCTAAGTGTTTTCTTCCTCTTATACCACAGCAATTTGCCAATGATTACAATTTTTAAAATAATTAGAGTACTACACACTGTACTTTTTTCAGTTATATGTGAAACAAGTTAGTTCCTGATATCAGTTGCTATAGTAGCTATAAACATTCATCCCTTTTCTTTCTCCCTTTTAAAGTTAATAAACAGCTTGTCATGCGTAAACTCCTCTGTCCTGAAGACTTCCCTGCATTGGAAAGTGTAAAGTTACAGCTTTTTCGATCAAACATCTCCTCACAGAAAACTTCACCATATCAGCAATTATGCTAAAATGAATGAACACTTCTGACTAATCAGAATCAAGCATTCGACAGTGCTGTGGTATAATGCTGAGCATCTTGAACAAACACTTCTGCACTATATTAACCATGATTCCTGCGTTTCTGGTTCATTCACTACAGTCATGATTGCAGTGTTTTACAGTCAAAGTCTGCAAGAGCTCCCAAAGAGGAATGTCAGTGACATTCAATCGGATAAGTAAGAACACTTGCTCCTTCAAGCAAGCTGGAGAAAGGCTTTAAACTGAGTCGGTTTAACTAGCTGTTCTGGTGTGAAATGCCTCCTACAGACCTTAGTACGAGTGGAAATGGTGAAATGGACGCAACGTAGGTTTGCTAACCATCATCTCCTGAAATCACTCTGAGCTGGGAAGTAGTGCTGGGTGATTTTCACAGTTAATTTGGTTAATTCGAATGAATGTTTTAATGCAATTTTCAAAATGTTCTAATCGAGATTGTAAATGTTTATATATGCATATTTAAATTTTTAATTAAAACATCCATAAATGCTATTTCAAAGTTTAAACCAATACAAAGGACAAACACGACCTTTTTAACCTGATAAACACCTACTACACACCGCATGCTTAGATTAAAAAAAAAAAAAAAAAAAAAAAAAAAGCCAAGATAAACAGGCAGGACTTCGCCGAGGACTGAGCTGCAAAGAAAGATCCAAATATCACTTCAGAGATAAGGAACTGGTACAAGTTTGAAAAGTCAGATGAACAAGTTTATGTGAAATATAATGCTGCATTACATCCTAAGCTGTAATTCGAGTCGTAATTTTCGACCTCGGCACGTTTGACAGTTGACACCCCAATGTTTGTATTTTATTAGCAACACGTTAGGCAGCTGACTCGGATGAGTGACGTATATTTTCTTTCTCAAACAGTGAACTGTATAGTCAGTGTTTTAGATTTAACAAATAAATATGTCTGTGTTGATTAATCTAAAGCTAATACTTGTATATACGGTATAACTTATTTAAAGGTTGGTTCCCATTTACTCCGTTGAGAAAGGAGGGTTCACTAAGTTGTGCAAAAATAGTAACAGTGCCATCTATAGCAAATAGTGCAAACAATTGCTCTTATTTAAAGAAATTATATTTAAAAAAAAAAACATTGTTTGCACTATTTGCTATAGATGATTTGCACATCTACATTTTCCAAAGTTCATCCTAATAAATAAAAAAAACTTAAAAAATTAAGCAATTTATTTATAACTGCATTATGTAGGAGCAAATAAGTATTTAAATCATAATCGAGAATCGGTCATAAAGTTGAAAATCAAGATTTTTTTTTTTTGTTGCTATATCGCCCAGCCCTACTGGGAAGCTGTGGAAGCTTAAAGGCGGTAAATCTCGAAGACGCTGTGCAGACAGCGGTAAACGGCGCTAACAGAAACTCGAGAACCGCACAATTTCAAAACGGAAATGTGTCACAGGCCTGAGTGCAAGTAGTTCATTGTTCTTGAAACTCTTACTTGTTTATAACACCGATATCATAGCTCTAAGCTGATACGTGATACTGATCTGATACTAACATCCAGAAACAACTCAGCAACCTTCTGCTGTTATACAAACATCACAGAAATGATGGCAGCACACATGATTTTTACAGCATGTTGATTTTTGCTGATTTTTGCTGATCATGCTGATTTTTACAGCATGTAAAAAACAGTGGGAAAATCTGTCAAATCAAATGAAGCCAAAGCTGGTCCGATAGTAATATTCAGTAACATCTGTCCAAATCCTGACAATAGCATAAGTACATTCACAACAACTAATCTATTCTCTGAGACAAACACTGTTAGCCCTCGTCCAGCTGCATGGCATTCCAGTGAAAACAACAGCTCACCTCTTGTACAGAGCTTGCTATAAATCTGTGAATTGACCTCTTTGTCCCGCAGAAAACATCGGATTTCTTCGACTGCTTCCCTCACTATGGTGATGATCAATACAAAGCCCTGTACCAAACGAAAAAATGCATATAGACATTAGGGGGTTGCAAATATTTCACTGGGGGAAAAAAAAGGGCACCACAGGCAGAAAAGGCTTCGACTCACCAGTGGAACCCAGTACGTGTACAGAGCCCCAAGTCTGAGTTCATTCACAAACTGTGAGCAGGCCAGCAGCAGAAAGTACAGATTGAAGAAGTACTTGAACTGGTTAAACAGCACCTGCAAACATAACGGGTCATATTTTCATAACAAAAATTTGGGATGATGTTTAATGGTTATGGTTGCATGTAGACAGTCTTATAATGACAATGTGACCAAATGCCATTATTTGGAAAGCTATTCATTCTACAGCAAATAAGTGAAATACGTCAGCCTCCTTCCTTGAAGAAAAACACTCAAAACAACAAGTAAACCTTATGCAAATATGCAGGGAGGTGAGCAAGTGAAATGAAAATACTGAGGTGATTGAAAGGATTCACAAAAAAATAAAGCGTAACTCAACATTTTACTTAATGTACACTATGGAGCATTTCTGAGGATATGTAAGCAATGTGTCTATAATAATAGAAAAAAAAAAACTTATGACAACAGTATAATTATGTTAATGATTTGAGGTGCTGATATAACTCACCAGCCACTTTAATTGGAACGCCTGTGAACCTGCTCATTAGTGGAAATGTCTAATCAGCCAATCATGTTGCAGCAGCGCAGTGCATACAATCATGTAGATACAGGTAACGAGCTTCAGTTAACATTCACATCAAACATCAGAATGGGGGAAAATGTGATCTGTCACTTTGACCATGTTGTGGTTTTTGGTGCCAGATGGGATTTTCACACACAACAGTTTCTAGGGATTACACAGAATGCATTGGTACAAGCGGTGCAAGGAAGGCTACGGTAACTCATATAACCACTCTTTACTGCCATGGTGAGCAGAAAAGCATCTCAGAATGCACAGTATCGTTCAGTGAGACTGCACAAATGAGCAAGTGTACAAGTGCTCCTAATAAAGTGGCCAGTGAGTCAGCACTAATTACATTATTAACAAAAAGTTATAGTTTGATCATTTAGCAAAGCACAAAGCACTGCATCAAACATGACATATTCTATTGTTTATTTCTTTTCTTATTTCTATTTAATGACAGACAAAAGAGTTAGCTAAAGCTTTTTTTCAGGAGATTTCAACTGACATACCTGTGACTTATCACCTGTCGCTGTCAAATTACACAATCTCATAAATTATATAATCTTTTAATGAGATTTCAATGGTTGTTGTGCCTCAATATTCACCATCACAGCGACAGATATATTCTTACATACAGAAGCACGATACGAAATCTAAGGTTATTTGCCATGCAAAATTTTTTTAAACAAAAATCTGGTAAATGATGTTTTTCAGGAGGGGCCTGTGTAAGAAAATCACTGAAGATTAGCTAGCTTTAGGAAAATATGGAAAACATATCAAGTGTCCTAAGCGAATCGCCTGTAGTAGTGTGTTGCAAAAGACAAAGAACAAACACTGTACTCTTGGGTGAACATTTATTGTGTCTTACCCCAGGCAGAAAGGTGAAGAAATTATATTTTTGGTTATTGATGACGTTCTTTGGGTACCGCTGTTCCCTCTTCTCAGGGTGGCCTAGCCATACTGTCCGAGGGCGAAATTCCCCCGATCCACAGCACCTCGACCAGGGGCAGCACCTGCAAAATACATATTATATATCTGTTATCCAAATTGAAGCATATACAGCTGTTAAAGAAACCAATAACAATACATGTGGCACAAGATTACGTTTACAGCAAACGTTTTGCCTTCGTCTGTTCCCCTGTGATGTGCACTGAATTCTTTCAGTTTCTATTGCAAATGCTTTCCCTAGCTCTTCTCCAAATAGAGTGACTACAAAAATGGTCAGGTTTGAATATTCTCTTCCTTGGTTCTTTTACGAAGTGCACGTAGCTGGAAAGGTTTTCAGATAAATTACATCATGTTCTCTAGAAAAATAAGAGCTTTGCTAATAATGAGCTTTGCTAAAGAGTCAACTGAAAGCAACTCTGCTAAATTAAAATATGAATAAAGAGAGAAAAGCATTTCATTTTACAGAGAAATGCTGTAGCCCCAGTGACGACATATTATAGGGGAAGAAGGCCATGACAGGAAAATGACATTATTTTACTTAATGCAATAAAAGTGTTTCCAAGCCTCAACCACAGGCAAAATCTATTCTATGTAAGCAGTAACTTCAATGAAAGTCATTTTGTATTGCTTGTCTAATTCAGTAGGTAAATCACTAACATCAGTGCTCTGGCACTAGGCTACTTCTTTTCCCATATAGATAAACTCTAGAGAGTTCTGCAGCTGTTAGAGGAACCTACAGAGCCACTGAGGTGACGTGGCGGTTATTTGTTTAACAAGGTATGACCACAAATGAATATATTTGAATTAAGTTTGTCATGGCCATGAATTAATATATTAAATCTATGAGTTAAATTACACCTATGTGGCCTCTGAACCTAAGCAGAAAGATGATTTAATAATATGTTTTGGAATGACGCACAGTCATACTGAAGTCACTGGCATTGCGACATGGACCCAGCATTAGCTACCGTCACCTTATGCAAATGATCCCTCCAAATAATTAACTAGAGACTACATATTATGTATGACGTTCCCACCACATATTGACCCATAGGCTCAAGTTACACAATTTGTAGTGACAATTTTTCGGTTACACAATTCACGGTCATCTCTCTTAGTTTGTGGCTTTAAAATATTAACTCATTTCCTCAGAATATTAATGCATGACCATGCCCGATTACAACATAACCACCATGTTACCTTGTTCACACTGTAGGAACCAACACTGATCTCTACAGGACTAACCAAAAACTACTGCAGAATAACTAAAGCAACAACAGAGAGCTACACGTATCTGTGTAGATATATCTCACACATTGAAGAAGTAATATAGTTAACCATATACACCAGCCATGAAAAAAATCACCGAGGCAAAAGAGATTATATCCAGAAAGATCTCCAAAGGGGAAAAAGCTGAGGGTTTTATACTAACAAAATTCATGTCTTTTACTTCAAAAGTGTATATATATATATATATATATATATATATATATAGCCATTTCTTCCATTCTCAACCAGACACTGTGAATTCAACAGTAAGTCCTTCAGCCATGTATAGTGTAACATTTATCTACTAACCACCTCCCTTCTCAAACAAGCTTCATATCTAAGACGATGTTTGGCACAGAGTTCTGTGTCAACTCCTATCTGAATAAAAATGACCTTCCAAATACACAGCATTTTCTTCTTACATGTCAGAATATAATATAGAGCGTAATTGTTAAGTCATTGTTTTGACCACTTATTAAAGTACCTATTCATGGAAATGAAGATATACTGAGTACAGAGGGTGGAGATGTGAACTTGGTTCAAAAAAAAAAATTATAATGTTCTTCCTCTTTGCATTTTGAAGTGCCTTAAATTCTTTCAGATAATTTCCATTGCAAATAGTTTTTAATATTCTCTTCCCTTATGAAGTGCACATAGCTCTAAATTTCTTTAAAAAAAAAGTGTGTAAACTACATAAAAAGACTGAGGTTTGGCACTAGGCTATTTCTAGTCAATGTAAACAGTAACCTGTGTAGTAACCTGTGTAGTAATTTGTGTTGTTTGTAAGATATAATTTATTAGTCTGATTCATTCATTCATTCTTCTTCAGTAAGCTTTTTATGCTGGACAGGGTCATGGTGGATCCGGAGCCTATCCCAGGGACACTAGATGCAAGGTGGGAATACACCTCAGGTGTGATGCCAGTCCAATTCAAGCAAACATGCACACACACACGCATTCGTACAGCAACAAATTAAAATCAGGGTTTGGCACTAGGCTACTTCTGTTTTAAAAGGAGCCCTTGTTTAAAAAAAGAGAGAGTGTACAAGTACTTGAAGGTTATTTGAGTAAATGGAGCCTTGGAAACATTTCTGTAACAGACAGAATCCCAAATCTGACAAAATGACAGGCCTGTGCAAGTCAAGGCCTTTTCATGTCGCTTCAGTGTTAAATGCAAGCATGTAAGCAGCATTTCTTTTCTCATTAGGCATCTACGGTAGTTGTAATTGACACGTATTTGACAACCATGCTAGGCATTGTTAATACTTTTCTCTTTTTACTGATAGATGAAAGCATTAGCCTGCTGATACAACCATGGGACTAACACTTACCTCATTTGGCTGAGGTAAATGATGGTCATGTCACTGTAATAGCAGAATGTGCAGGTGTTTATACAATGGCCCTTATGTAAAAGAAAGGTGAAAATGTATTCTAATTATATTTGTATAGGATGAGATGGTGGCACAGCGGGCAGAGTTGCCATCTCACAGCTCCAGGATCCTGAGCTCGGGTTTACCGTCTGCGTGAGCACACAGGTAAATGATATACTCAGGGTCCCTGGCTCGATCCTGAGCTCAGGTTTACGTGAGCACACAGGGTCCCTGGCTCGATCCTGAGCTCAGGTTTACGTGAGCACACAGGGTCCCTGGCTCGATCCTGAGCTCAGGTTTACGTGAGCACACAGGGTCCCTGGTTCAATCCTGAGCGCAGACTTACCGTCTGTGTTCACACAGGTATCTGATACATACAGGGTCCCTGTTTCAATCCTGAGCTCGGGTTTACCGTCTGCATGAGCACACAGGTCCCTGTTTCAATCCTGAGCTCGGGTTTTCTTTCTGTGTAGCGATTACATTTACATTTACGGCATTTGGCAGACGCCTTTATCCAGAGCGACTTACAAAAGTGCTTTGAAGTCTATCAAAATTACATTCTGATACTGGGATTGCAAGGTCACAAACTACCATCAGTCCAGAAACTCTTTTGGGGAGGTAATAGACAAGCACTCAGACAACACATTTTTTTTCTCTATATGTTCTCCCTGTGTCTGTCTGGGTTTTCACCATGTTTTCTGGTTTCCTCCCACCTTGACTGAATTATTTATGCTGATTTGTGTGCATGATGCCCTGTGATGACCTGGCGTCTCATTCAGGGTGTGTCCCCACTTCTCGAACCCAGTGCTCCCAGTGGACAGGCTTTAACCAATACATCCCTGACCAGCATAAAGCACCTTACTGAAGATGAAGAATGACAGGATGTACTGTATACTTATACACACGCCCATCTTCAGTTACAAGACCATGATAATTAAGATGACATATTTAAGCCGTATAGAGCAGTAATTTCTAATGAAGCTCTTAGCGTCGAAACTGCGACTACTGAAACAAAAGCATGCATTATGAAGCTGACTCGAATACTGATTATTATTGTTATTATTATGAGCCATTCACAGCTATAGCTTCATACACAGCCTGGCCCACTTAGTTTACCGACATGCAGCGTTGATTAGATTTACTAAGCTTGCTTTACAAATGAAAACCTGCCATGTTTCTCACATTTATTTTTTTTTTTTGTCTTGAAAAACAACAACATGCACCTGCACGGACCCATAAGACCCGGAACAAGGATGTAGGCTAAACTGCATTCGTTAAATGTTCTAGCTAAAATGAGTCTTAGCTGACACAATGAAAGGAAACAAGCGTCTCATTTCGCGAATTAAAAATAAATAAATTTTAAAAATAATAATAAATAAACAGGCAAATAACCAGACGCTTTTTTTCGCTCTGTAGACGGTAGCTACCAAGCTAGCAAGCTAACCCAACAACATAACAATAACAGACAAAATTCCTTTTCTTTTTTTTTATAAGCCGCCATTGAACGCTGCTCTTACCCGACTTTATGTTTGTTGTCGTGGCGCTTTTTGTGCCGCACCGGCTGCAGAGGGATATTGTCCGTCATTCCGGCCATTACGGGCTGAGAGCGGTTATGAGAGCGGTTGTGAGCGGCCCAGGCGTGTCTCCCAGCAGGGCGGAAGCTAACCGCAGCTCGAGCTGTCAGAGCTTTTTCGTCGGCTATTCAATAAAGCTCTGCCACATGATTACTGAGCGTGAACGGGATGAGATTATCGAGTACAATGACTCATTCCCTTTCCTCACATTCATATGATAGTTGCAGAGGAGTAAATTAAACTACTGCATGCTTCCGATCATTGGTAAGTTCAGAGATCAGTGTGCTTCTTTGTCTCGCCTAAGGAATACATCACCTGGTCTCTCATGTTCACCCACTCCCAGCTTCACATCTTCCTCGAATCAGCATTTTTCACTCAGAAAATGCACTTTTCACACATAACAGAGGCTTGGTTTCAAAGATCCTGGTTTTTATTTTTCAAAATATATCAAGAGGATGGAGAAAGATTGGGAGGAAAAAAAAGGAAACATTTACAAAAAAAAAAAAAAAAAAAAAAAAAAAAAAAAGGGGGGGGGGGGGGGGGGGGGGGCTACACTGTAAACAAACCTAAAACAGACTCAGCATTTGAAGACTGCAAGACCCCTCTGACCAAGATCCGACAAAATCTTTTTCCTTTTCAATCACAAAAAGGCACAACTTGGCAATGCATACAAAAGAAAATGTACAGGAGTCTTTTCTGAGGGCACCTTGTTCTATTCTGAGCAAGAGTTGTGCAAAGTGTCCAGTGATACATTCATTACTAGGGAGAAAAGGAAGAGGGGAGAGGAAAAACAAAAAAGAAAGAAAAATCAGCAGGTTCTGGAAAGACTGTAACCATTAACATCACCTACTCAGAGCACTACTCAGAGACAGGGGAAAAAAATATATACACACAGCTGTTCAAGTCAGTAGAGCGAGAGTAAGAAAGGCATCTAATTGAGGTAGATGTTTGACCCAAGTTGATGTTTCCGATCCACATGATAGCGTACAAACCGTTCTGGGAAAAGGGGGTGGGGGTCTCAAAGCAAAAGCAGATATTAAGTTGTTTGCTGGTTCCCTTTGATACACCACAAAAGTAGCACATTTTGACCAGACATCTACAACAATGCAGCTTACATGGATAAAATTAAGATAACAGGAAAACACTGTGCAGAAAAAAAAAAATTACACAATAAGACAAACTAAAAAGTAACAGCAAAAAAACAGCTCCCTGGTCAACAGATGTTCCAGTTAAAATCTACTAAATCTTGGCCGCATGTAGAGAAATAAAGTGCAGGGATTTCAGCGTTGTACTGGCCCTTACAAAGGAAAACCTTAAAGTTTTCAAATAAAGGATGTTCAATCCCACTGATGGGAATAAAGGCCCAAATGCCACATTAAATGCTTATTGTGGATTTCTCAAACAATACTCTAAAGCTACATGTAAAAATATAGTACACTTTGGTCATAAACAAAAGATCTTCAAAGAACCTTCATTATAATCTTGTGGTGCTTTTTTAAAACATGCACCACATAGAGGCACTTAAATTACATTTTTGGTAGAGCAGATAGAAGCTACACTGCAATTTAATAGAATAAGTTAATATGAAATCTAGTTTCCAGTCACTTCAACAGGCAAGTCTGAAACTACCAGGAACTTCAGCAAACTGTTATACAACTATTCTACACTGCCCAAGATTAGCTGTGAAATAAATGCGCCCTAGACGTTTCATCACTGAGCACAACTTCACCACAACAGGAACATGGGACTATAAGAATGTGACTTAAAAATAATGGCAAGATTGTAGCCTACACCAATTTACTGTGAGATCTGGTAAAACTGTAGTTTACATAAATTCTCACTAGTAGGACAGTTCTGGAAGAAAGATACTTTCAAGTAAAACTTACATTCAACTTCTAGAAACATTACTGACAAATACCCGCATATATTAGAGAAAAAGAAACAGTAATAACTACAGTAGTTACATCAATTTTAAAGTTTCAGATGAAGTCCACAAATCAAAGTGTTGCTCATATTAGGACATTTTATACAACTTTGCAAAAGCAAAAAAAAAAAAAAAATTAATAATAATAAAAGCAACGCAAAAGAACCGGATTTGATTGTGCCTACTGAAATGTTGGTAGAGGAGCAAAGTCATTCAAATCACTGAGGTATACTCAGTGCGGTTTTAATTCACTTTGCCCTCCTCCATAAAATGTGGAAACTGTGATTTTACTACGCTCTCCGAGCCATTCTTTTCCATTTCAGCAACTGTACCCGGAATGCCTGAATGGGAGTCCATCTTCATCAAGCCTCCTGTGGAGCCAACCAAAGGGCCTCCAGCAAGGCTTCCAGGGAGTGGGATTCCTCCATTTTGGATGACTGAAATTTCATTGGCTTTCATGGCCAGCCCATTCGAGAAAGCAGCAGCATACTGATTCCATACCGATGGGTCAAAGTTCATCGGTGTGGAGATCAAATCTTTTGGGGGCTGCAACATGTCTGGGATCATCTTGGACTCTGCACCCATGGCCATCAATGCCATAGGGTTATCCAAAGACAAACGCTGACCACGCCTTGTTGAATTATTCCACATGTGTGTTCCAACGTGGACCTGCAATAAATGAGTTAAAAAGGTGTCAGCAAAACAATCCACTAGCAAGATGCTTACGGGTTCATAATCACCAAATTTAACATGTATGCCCATAAATAAGCATATGAACTAATGCAATTACATGTTACCTTGAGGTTTCCTTTTGTTGTAAAAGCTCTACCACAGATGGTACAAGCAAAGGGTTTCTCTCCAGTGTGTGTACGTTCATGGATCTGCAATGCACTGGCCGAAGAGAAGTTCTTGCCACATACATTACACAGATGTTGCTTGGCAGAGCGGCGAGGGGCACTTGAGCTGGGCGGCGGAGTGCCTGTCGCCTGGGATGGCTGTGAACCGTGCTGATTACTGGCACCAACTGGATTCTCAGAAGGAATCGGCATTTCCAACTTAACCAGGCTTGGAGGCACCCTCATGAATGGCATATGACCAGAAGCTGTAAAGCATAAGGACTTATTTACCAAACTGTTTCGATATAGTTATTGCAGGTTAATAGAATTTGAAAAGTAACTGAACACCAACTTACAATATTCTCCATTGGAAAATGGCAGACCAGGCTCTTCTTTGATGGCCTTTGTACTGAAACTGGAAGTCAAATCCAGGGCTCCATTCATTTCACTGAAATCTTGAGTTCCATCAGACTCCACTCTGGCAGTTCCTCCGGCCGAATCATCTGGGTTTACAGATTCTGGGGATTTTGCCTGTCCGTTCTCCAATTGTCCATCTACTGGAGATGAAGAGTGAAATGAAGCAGAATCTGATACAACTGGACTGCGTCCATTCTTGTACTCCAGGTCTCCAGCTGTGGACGGTGACTCTTTGGGCCCACCATCACTCTCAGATGCAGTGCTGCTCTGTCGCTGCAAGTTCAGAGCTGATGTGAGGCTTTTCATGTGGTTTTCTAGGGCAGTAATGCCAGTGAACATGGCAGGTGAGCCACTGAACGGCTGATCCTCTTTGGCAGCATGCGTAGGAGTAGGCTCAGAGCTGTTTGGATTCTCTTGATTGTCGAAATCCACATCTTGTTCCTCCATGCTCTCCTCAAGCCCACTTGCATCAATGTTCTTCTCTGTCAAACTGGAATCCATCGTTTCAGGGCCCTCATATTGGTTGTCAGGCAATGGAGTGTTGGGAATTTGGCCACCCATATGCATTCGAATATGCTGCTGTAGCACGACAGCATTGGTAAACTTCTTTTGGCAAATTGGGCAGGAGTGTTGCATTTTAAGGGGAGTGTTTGCCCTGTGGACACCGTAGTGGGCCTTAAGGTTGCCCTTAGTAGAAAAGGCCCTGCCACATATCTTACACTTGTAGGGTCGCTCACCTGTGTGGGTACGGTAATGCATCTTAAGGGAACTTTGACAGCTCAGGACTCTGTGGCAGATCAGGCATTCATTGGGGTCATTGGTTCTCTTCTCAAGGCCATCCACCATTTGCTGAAGCTTGGCTGTGCCTGACCCATTCTCACCTAGGACACCATTACCATTCATTTGATGCAGGCTACCTAGTCCATCTGAGGCTTCTTTGCTCTGGTCCAGTCCTACCTCGTTATTGAATATGCCTGATGAAATAGATGCACCATCACTGCCAGATGAGGAGGGTCTTTGCGTGTAGAGGTCCCCAGTCACTGGAACATCAAAAGAAGGCTTGAATCCCTGGAGCACTGATGAGTGGATACCTGTGGATGGGAGCCCAAGCACTGGTTTGCTGTCTACAATATTGGATTCCTCAATGGGCACAGACATGCCATAGGGAATACCATTGTTTGTGGGAATGTTGTCTAGGTGCTCTGGTACAGGATGTGGATTCATTTTAATGTGTGGGTACTTGTCTTTGTGCCTCTGGAAATGCACTTTAAGGTTTCCTTTAGTTGTGAAACGGTTTCCACAAATGTTACATTTAAATGGTCTTTCACCAGTGTGTGAGCGTAAATGAATCTGCAAGGCACTGTCATTCCCAAAGGTCTTTCCACAGAACTTGCATTTATGCTTGTACATCTGCTCCCCACCTCCATTCTTCAAGTCTGCCATGCCATGCATCTTGTTTTTGCCTTTTTTGGAGGGATCTAGGTTTGCTGCAAGGTTAGTAAATGGGCTCTGGAATGCCATAACTGCGGGCGATTGCGGAAGTAAAGCTGGAAGTCTGTTTGCTAGATCCGGAAGCCCTTTGATTGTATCGGTCTTCAAGGGTATGGAGCCAACACTTCCAGCAATGTGGGATGTGGGAATGCTACTGGACTGGGGTAATTTGCCTTGTTTGAGAGCTTCCAAAGACAAACTCTGTGTGCCTGTGCGTTTTCCGATTAGAGCAGCAGCGGCTGAAAGTTGCTGGGAAAGATGTGCACCAAGTGCCTTCAGCGGGTCCACTGTGGCTCCCATTGCAGACTGGAGGCTCTGGGGTGTCATCATGGCCACTTGGATCCGAATCTGTTCAGTCAGTTGGATCTGCTGCAGCTGCTGCTGCTGAAGACTAACCAGCTGCTCAAGGATCATGGGTATTGCATGGAGGGCATCTTGAGATGTTGGTGAGGGAGATTTCTGCGTAGATGAACTAGATGAATGTTGTGTTACAGCTACTCTGGTGGCAGGCATGGCTTCAAGAGTAACATTAGAGTCTTGTAATTTGGAAGCTGCTATGTAGCTAATGTCAAGGCTGTTGGACATATCCTCCTGGGATTGTTTTGAGTCCCCGTCTCCATTTAAATTTAAAGCATCCTCAGTAGTGTCAGTGGACTCAATGCTGTGCTTCGACTGAGAATTACTGCTAGACCGCCCATCGCTGTGATCACTTTGGAAATCAGGAGATCGTTGTGAGAACTCGAGCGGTAGTTCGCCCCCCTCCCCATCCTTCATAATGACAACCTGTTGACTCTTAGTGCAGTTTCTCTCATGTTCAAGAAACTCCATTTCATCAAAGAACTCGGCACAGCATTTTTCACAGACTCTTGTTTCCTCCATGCGACACCTCTTGATTTCATTCCCATCCTCTGTATGGACATCTTGTAGAACCCCTGCAGCAATAAACAAACACCGTCCAAAGAGAGAGAGAGAGAGAGAGAGAGAGAGAGAGAGATGACACGGGTGAGAAATGTGCCTGTACCACAAAGAGATCAAGATGCATGTACATACATTTAATAATAATAAATTATCATTATCATTATTATTATTATTTTGGGTAGTCAGCTTTCTGACCAACGGGACATTGTTTACCAGACACTTTAAATGATATTTTGATCATATTGAAAGGTTCAGCAGATAACTTTATTTTGACTGTATACCAATATCTTAATTAATGCTGATCATAGCATTAATTAAGATATTGGTATACAGTCAAAATAAAGTTATTAAAGTAAATAATTAAGTAAAATTTAAGTAAAATAAAGTAATAAATGTCATTAAAGTAAGATTAATCAGTGTATAAAGTATCACCATATTTTGAGCAGGCCCAATACCAAACTTTTTTTCCCCCTTTTCTTCATTTATTTAACAAGGCCCAAACAGAGGTCGTTTGATTTTAAAATTTGGTTCACTGATTTTACTCTTTGAGCCAACTTTCTGTAATCAAACAAAGTTTGTCAGATTAGCCATTTAGCCTTTGCGTTCTTAGCCAGCTTATTTTCCAAATGTTGTCGTTTTGCATGGGAAAAGAAAAAAAAAAAGAAAAAAACGGAGGCCATTAACATTCCAACAACGAAACTGAGAAAGGCTCATTAATTGCTCACAAGGCCTCCTGTTTTTTTTTTTTTTTTTATTGTTCATAAAACACAGATACCACACAAGTTGCAGTTCGTGTTACAGGGGAGTCGGAAATAAGACGGTGATACACACAGCCATGTTTTATCTCAACAAACTTAGTAACTTGTTAGGGGGGAAAGACTAGATATGCTAATTGAACAGGTTTGGACCATTTTAGGAGCTGTATTCAAAATAAGATAATGGTATGCAAAAATGAGTGTGTTAGGATTCAACTTGGTCGTTCATATCGAAATATTCAGTCAAAAAAATTAAAATGAAACGAAAGCAATTAACGCTTAAGTTGAATGGTTAAATCATTTAGCAGGTAAAGATAAAGCAGATAAGAACCAAGTCACCACAAGGGGGCGCGTTGACCAAAAAAGGCAATATGAAGAGCATAACAACGTGAGGTCATATTTACTCAAATGACATAATAATCCCAGTCTCACAAAGCTTTTTGTGGTAGTTAAAAATGAACGAGTTAAATACAAGTTAACAGTTTAAATTCAGGATGTTTTGTTGTCGTTGTAGTTCTTAAGAGCCGGTCAAAAGAGTATGTAAAAGAGGTCAACCTGGCCAGAGATCATGCAGTGGTTCTACAGTTTACATATGTGCACAGCCATTGACCCCCCACCTCCACAAATACTCTTCCCCCATCCCCCCAAGCTCCATATGAAGCTTAAAGAAACTCATGCATTTTAACTGAGGTGGGGGGTTTATTGCTTTTGTGGCCAGTTTGGTCCCCGAATCAAGTTTCATGCAGAAACCTGTTGATCCCCTTTGTTTTGATCATCGCCTGTGTATCTATAAATGTACCATCTAAAAACAACTGGAGCTACTATTAACCCCAGGAGAGTTTAGTAGGCTGTAACTTTCTCTCAGTCTGACCGCATGAGCATCAGTGCACAGCTTTAAAAGTTAGGACAGAACCTGGGAATGGGTTCATTCAGAAGTACGGATGAAAAAAAAAAAAAAAAAAAACACTACTGGAGATGAACGCTTAAAATCACTATAATGCTATAATGGATGTAAATAAATGTACTGTATACAAACTGTGTAACAAATATATTACTAATAACAATATTAGACTAATAAGGAGTGAAAATAACTCTAAAATAGCTATAAATATTTAGAGTACCAACATTGAACACAACATAGTAACATTAAGTATGAACACTGTCATGCAACAATATGAGTGCTTTTTTATTTAAAAAAATTAAGCCGCCATTTTAGAATCAAACACTTGAACTGGAATTAATTCTAAATCATTACCAGTAACTTAGCATCACTAGCACACAAAAAAAAAAAGCTTTAAAACTTGATAGCGGTCAAGGAGAAAGACTGAACAGGTTACAAGTTCGGGTTAAATTATTATTAATAATAATAATAATAATATATATTTTTTAAAGTTTCATAAACTAATATCTCGTAAATTTTTCTTACCATTTTCTGTTGAATTGGGTTCTTCCGAGTTGATGTGCTGCGGTTTGGACTGCTTGCGTCGCGACATGGCAGGCTGCTGCTACACCACCACCACCATCCGGGGCAAATAGTAACACGCTTTACTCCTTCTCCTTAGTAAATTCTCCAGGTCGGCTGAAATTAGCCCTTCAAGTAGAAATGCGCATGTCAAAGTAATTATTATTATCAATAATGCATTGCGATTTATCATGGTGCCCTGACAGCTGATTGGCTCCAGTCCAAGTGCTTGCACATTATTCAAATAGGCTTCATTGATGAGGAAAGCAGAGCGCGATAAGGAGGCGGGAGTAGAACGTGGGAAGAGCCAATCAGAGGGCGGGGGCGTGTTCAGAGGGCGGGGACGGAGCGCGGTGCAGGCGTGGATCAGAAATCACAGAGATCAGTGTGTTACTTTAGAATGATCAAGCAATGTTGCATAGAAACTGATCCAGCACACTGAACATGAAACATGAAAGAAAGTAAATAAAAATATACTGAATTAATATAACAATAAAGGAACAATGATATATAATACTTACACCACCTACAGCTTAATATATAAAGTTTATTTTTCCAATTTTGTGGAAGATTAAAAATTTGTGACCATACTGAAATTTGTAATTTATAATGCATACACCCTTCTCTAATCTGTCTCTCTGTCTATCTATATTTACATATAGAAAGTAAGTGAAGTGACATGTAGAAAGGTGGAGATTCAGATCCCATCAGATTTAGACTACACATAGATTTTTCTTTTCTTTCTTTTCTTTTTTTTTTTTTTAAGAACAGAAATCTGATCAGAAACTACACAGAAAGGTGTTTTTACACAATCAAGCCAAGCAAACAATGGCTGGCCCCAAGTCTGGACATGCAAAAGAAGAAAACAGACTGCTAGGGGAAAAAAGTTAATAAATTTTATTTTAAATAATGACCATAAAAAAAGACTGTTCTTTTTACAGTCTCGGGTTCAAGTCAAATCTTTTTGTGCGTCATCATCCTTTGATTTAAATATGAAAATCAAAGTCATCACTACAAACCTGTAAGGTGATCCTGGACCAAGGTCTTTTTGTGTGTAATATTGGATTTAAAAGAAAACCATAACCTAAAGATAACATGAAGACATATAAGTATAGGAAGTATAAGATATAAAGGATGTATAAGATAAGAACAGTAAAAGAAGACAAGTATATTCTTGCTCAGTACAACGACATTAGCCTATATTTCCTGTAAGCTTGAAACTTTTACAATATATAGACTCACTTTATTTGATAGGAATCATATATATATATATATATATATATATATATATATATATATATATATATATGTGTGTGTGTGTGTGTGTGTGTGTCTAACATAAACATATAAACATATGCAGCTTATATGTAGTGTAAAATGGTTAAAATAATCTACAAGTGGTGCATTGATCATCACAGTATCCTTATCACATGTCCCAACAAGATCAAATATGGAGGTTGATGTTTAGTTCATAGTACTCTATATCAAACACAAAGACAACAATGGACTTTGGCCAAAGTCTTCAAGATTGGATATGTATATATAGTTTTTTTTGTTTGTTTGTTTGCTTTTTTCATAAAACAAGACTAAATGCACATCTTACTGTTAGCTCTATCTCATTATATTCAGGTCTATAAAGACCGTAGCTTGTGAATAAAATTCAGCATGGCACAGCAAATGGCTCTCAATTTATCACTAGTATGCCTGTTTCAAAATGGACAGGGATTTTAATCCTCGAACCCCCGCTCACGTTTGCATAATGCGAGAGTGGTAAGTGCTCAGGGAGTGAGAAGGAATTTACTGCCTTCCTCAATAGATGGCCCAGCCATTACCAATACATCTCTCTCTGTCAATTGTTTATGTCTTACACTATCACAAAGTAGATTGATGGCCCTGCAGCCTATTGAGATAGGAAGTAAGAACGAGCCATTTCACCAGACATTTAAGTCTGCATCCGGTAAAGGCAAAAATAAATCTGATATGAGGATTTGATATAGATCTATGCAGTGCCTTGTTAACAGGAATCAGTCTATTCATTTGTTAGGGTATAATTTGCCTGTTTGGAAGGTTGAAAATTTAAAAAATGGCATGAGAATAGCTTTGGATCAATTTTATATCTATTTATCTATTTGTATATCTTATCTTGTATATATAGAGCTCATGATGTTTGTTTGAGACACAATGTTTCATCTCATATATGTGTATACAGATGGGAAGTCGGTAAAAATGAATATATATGTATATGTGTGTATATATATATATATATATATATATATATATATATATATATATATATATATATATATATATATACATTCCACAACCTAATTTATTATTTGGTGTTTGCCTTCTAGCAGGAGCAAAAAAGAAGCACATATTCCTCTTTGGAGTAACATAAATGACACAAAAACCCACCACCTGTAAACCGTAACCAAGAGTTATGTGTACATGTGTATGAGTGACGTCTGGCTGTCAATATTAAAGATAGCAATAATTTGATTTTAGAATCCAGTTATATTGATTGTATTCATTAATAATATATGGCTTGTCTATTTCCATTTGAATGATGGATCATCTGGACTGTTAAGATGTATTGAAGTTTTTGCAATTATTATAAACTCCAGTGGATCTACACATAACTATGAAACCTTCTTATAACTTTCCTCTTATAAATCCTACAATATTTCTAAATGTGAAGCTCAGATTCACATTTCAGCTTCTTTTGTCCCAAAAGAATCAACATAAATGGTATAAAAAGGCCAACAGTCATGTAAAAACCAGCAGTCTAGTCCACTTTATTACTGTTTCTTTAGATATTACACTGAGATAAAGAAGAGTCATCAAAATGCCATGGCACAGAAGGACATAACATATAAAAACAAACGTCCATCATGTCCAGACTGACTAAAGGTATGAAAGAGAACAGTCTAGACAGTTTATGGCCGTCAATTACAACCTGTGCCTTGATTGCGCTCAAGCTAAACAATTCTCACAGTTTGAGTAATAAACCCAAAGTGGTGGGCGAAAAGAGTTTTCATCTCCTCACTCTTCCTCTTTCAGAATGGACAGATGCTTTCTTTCACATTTTTTCTAGAGGGGAGTGGTTTTAAACCTAGAGGATCTCAGTATCTCTGTCCTTTCTCATAACACAAGAAGACTTTTAGAAAACAGCTTAAAAAAAGTGCTTTGGGAAAATTTTTGTGTTAGAAAATGTCTAATTATATCCCAGTTGACTAATTACATGAATTTCCTGACTGTATCAGTTTCATATGCATGCCTTAAGAAATTCATGTAATGTAACATGAAAAAAATGTTCATGCAAAGATTTAACATGGTATCTTTTCTGAAAAAAAAAAAACAAGATTGCTCATTGATCTACTTTATTACAAATCTGTTTGGAAAAGATTATTTCAGACATAAGAGATTGTGCTACATAAATGTTCTTCTGGAACATTTTCACCACTTTTAGCTCAGAAACAAAAGCAAACCAATTAAAAAAAAGAGGTTGTATATTTGTAGGGTGCAGGGAAGACACTCGAAAGGATGAATAAGGGCCTTTTTTTCATGTTTGCTACAACATTCCATTGTTGTGTACTTTCATTCTTTGTCCTTTATGTGTGGATGGATAGGATATTTGTTAGTTGTTTGTTCACCGCAATGTTGTAACTTTTGCACTGAACTGGTTTAGACGTCTTCACAAAACAAACAGTCGCTCAGTTCAAGGGAACATAATGGTTGTAAGGGGAAAGCATTCAAAATAGTCAGTGCTCAAATTAACAGTGATTTGATGTGGGAAAAAAATCGGGCTGAATAGCTTAATAATAAATGCCTTGTCCAGTTTCATTCTAGTGAAACTCATTTCATCAGTAGACCAGGCTGATAATAAGACCTGCTGTTATTGTAAATGCACACAAATTCCTATAACATCCATTCACACTGAACTGTTTTTGATATGACTCTTTTCATATTGGTCATTGCTTAATGTAAGTGCTTAGATATATAATATATTTTACCCTCATTTCAGAAACAAATCCTGGGTTTTAGATATGTCTAATTGAACCACGAAAGGCTTTTTTTTCAGATGGTCTTTTTTTTTTAACCAGGGTCCTAAAAGGTTATGACTAATAGCAACTGGACAATAACGGTGCGACACTTGGAGTGCACTTGTAAATTGAACATGTGTTCCTGGAGTCGGTGTAAAACATGAAAGGCGAAGAGCAATCCAAAGGCCGCTGGGATTTTTCACATCAACATGTCAGCCTGGATTCTTTTAGCGTTCTGGCATGGTTTCCACTTTCTCACATTGTATTCGACAATGAGCAATGTCACTTTACACTTCTACCTTGCTACCACACACACACACACACACACACACACACACACACACACACACACACACACATAAAGGAAGCTGAAAAGTAAGCCTGCCATAGTAGCTGTTTGTTATTAAGTGAAGGTTTTAGATTAGAGTGTGAATCAAAATAATCCTGGTCAACTGTGTTAATAAAATCTAAAAAAAAAAATAAGAGAATATTTGTAAAAATTCTAATAAGCCAGAGCAGTATCATTTAATTTCACATGAAGCTCTAACAGATAATCGAGTATCCTATAATTGAATCATTCATATATTTTCATATGCGTTCGCTTGTGCAAATTCCTACAAAGATGCTTTTGTGACAACACATTTAGTCATCGAATCGCCAGGATTTCAGACTCTTCTGCAGTAGCAGAGCGTTCAGTGGCATTCCAGTCTGTCATCAAGGCCATGGCGAGAGGAAGCTAACACAGCGCAGGTCACTCGTTCATACGATTCACCCGATTATAATGGATCCTAACGGTTCAAATCACATTACTTCATTGGACGGCTCTTGATCTTTTGTCAGTCCTTTGAAGAATGGCTCTGAAAATAATCTATTTAAGAATAGAAAGTATAGAAAAGAACAAAATGGATTGATCAGGATGAACAGTTTGTCCGATATTCCACCAGTAACATGTGTATGTCTAAACAGATCCATCACTGCTGGAATCCTGTTTCTTTTAAATTTATGAAACTAAATACTAAGCGTATTAGAGCATTTCAGCAACACCGTCTTGCTTTCATACATACAGTTGGATACATACTGTTTAATAAAAGAGATGAAGATGTATCATGCAGATCGAGTTTGTACATTCGATCACCCAACAGCTTTGGAAAGTGTATACATGATGAGGCCACTGATGCTTAATTAATGGCACTCCTTTGTTTAACTTTGATAATTAATGACTGATCACCAAGTTGCCTGTCAGATACAGGGACATTATAATCCAGGACAGAGCATATTCACCATATGACTGACTCACAATGTTTATTCCCAGTACTAAAAAATATGAATGTAATATAAAAAATATAAATGAATACTGAATATTCAGGCTTCTCCGTGTTCTAAATTGAGTGAACTATTTATTTCTAACAATAAATAAAATGGTAGCAAATTAATTAGTTTTAAAGCCAGGATTTTCCTTTTTTTTAATGTGTTAAGAAATTATTTATTAAGGAATAAAACACAATGGGGTATGATGTTATAGAAAAATAATCAGTGACATGGTAGTGTGATGGTTGAATTTTATTCCTCTTAAATCAATTTACCAGCAATAACATTTTTAATTTAATGAATGACACTTATTAGTTAAAAAGGTACATTTAATATTGTGGACATCTGTGAGACTTTTAATGGCCATGAGACAAGTTAGTTCCTGTTATCACTTATGTTATAGACATATAACTTATGCTATGTCCTCTGTCTGGAATACTTTCCTATGCTGGCACGTTACTGACAAAGCACTAACACTGGAGACTCCTTCCATAAATGTTACAAAAATGTCTCATTACAGAAAACGTTATCATATAAACAATTATATGTTTTGTATTTTTTTTTAACTTAGGCTTAGATTATGTGGAGCTTCCATCATACAAGTCCCAGTGAATGAGTTGTTACTATAGAAATGACATCTTGTGAATTATAAACCTGTGATTTGCTTTGCAGCTTGAACTACCGTCAGAACTGCTGTTGTAGAAAATGAATCAACACCTTGTGTCCAATCAGATTTGAGAATTCAGCAGTATTTCTTACATGATACTTACACATCTCTGTTGATGTCAAATAATGTCATTTTAAAGTAATCAGATCTAGGCTAAGTTTATGTATCATTTGCACACTATATCAAGACATACAGTATGTACATTGAATGCTTGTGGCAAAGCACAGGTAAGACGCAAACACATAACTTTACAAGGCACAAAATATACAAAACACACATACATAACACAAGAGCACAAGAAATTAAACAAATATTAAAAACAGAATAAAATAAGCACAAATGTAACTAAGAAGAAAACGGAAACAAGATGAATGTAGTGCTTCTGAAAACTAATCTCAATATTTCAGGTCAACACTGTGATTATTTTATGATGTCTAAATACTGTCACATGGGTGTCAAGTAGATGTGACACAACAAGCTAAAATTACCAGAGAGTCAAGCAAACATCTCAACATAGAAAATTGCTTATTTCTTTTACAGCATACCACATACTAGAGAAATTCTGTCTATAAGACAAAAGTCGAATTTGCCCAGATGCACTTGATCAGTCAAGTTTTGGTTCCAGCTGAAGTTTTTTTCTTCAGTTCTGCACTGGTTAAACAGAAAAGAATTCTGTACATGCCAGATTAGCTTTGTGTAAAGTTTTTGTTTTTTTGTTTCTGAGGAGGAATATAGGAGGAACTGTTATTTAGAAAAAAGGACAAAACTATAATAGCTAAAATTTACTACATCTAATACCAAACCTAATAGTAGCAGCCATTTTTAAGCCAGAATCTCTTTCTTTAGCCATAAAACTAGCACTGGTTGTGTTTACATTACAGTTTACATTACAGTTTGATTTGATTTTATGTGATTCTGCATGCAGTTCTGTCAAAGCTAAACTGGAGGCTATGATTTTTGACTTTATTTTTAGCTATGCTGCTATGGCACAAGAATGAGGACACATAATTTATCCTATCTAACTATCACAGATTCATAATACTATTTCAAGATGTACAAAACATTTTTTTCAGAGATAGAAGAGCTAAAAGTGTCCTTGCAAATCACTATGTACTTTACTTTCCTGTAATAAATCTACACTATGGCTAGTGTACTGATATTATTTGTAGTATGAAATAATTACATTTTAAATAAACGTACTCATAAACATAAAGAGGCGAGGGGAAAGTACAGTATATTATACTTATGTGAAAGTATGGGTCCAAATTTTAAAATTGGTCAAAATTTTACTTAAATGAATTGTACTCAATGAATTAATAGTGCAAAGTAAATTATTTTAAATGAGTCAGAGGTTCAGATTTCAAGAGTTAGCATTTATAACAATGAAGTACAATGATGTTGCCCCGTTTATATGAATTTATATGAATTTCTCATGAGATCAGTTTCAAGTTAAGTTGGTTTTAAGTCATTTATATTTTATATAAATGACTATATATAACTGACTATAATATAAAATTAAAATTTTATTGTACATATGTGGTCATACTTTGTATACATTGTATATATTAAAATAACTTTAATGAATAACTATATGACAAAATAACTAAAATGACAAGGGAGAGAAAGTGAAGCTAAAAATGTAATGATTTGAGGAAGTACCTGGAAGGTCTAAATGTAAATATCAGGAGTAAAAAGCATGGATTTTTTTTTCATGGAAATGTAACTGAGTTGAATTTTAAAAGTACAATTCCCCTAAAAATGATACTTATGTATAACAAAGTACATGAGTACTTTTCACCTGTGTACATAAAGACAGATATGGCTGTAATTGAACGACTGAATTGCCCATTGGTTCCTGTGCAGAGGGAAACGTGGTGACAATAGTGCTTCTTTTGTCATTGCTGGAGTATGACAACTGCCTCCATCAACAAACAATAAACGTGTGAGCAGAACCCCCCCTCCCACTCCCACCCCCTACGGAGAGGCATTCTCACCATAAGCCATCGTATACATACACACACCTAACACACAGCCATGAGAGGAGGATACAAAAAATCTGCTGAGTAAATAAAGAAGTACAGAAGGCTAATCAGAATGTGTTTACCCATTCCCTGATAATCCTAAAATTATAAAGAACTATGACCAGCCAAAAGAAGTCAACACAGCACATCATTGCTCCTTATCAGCCCGTAAACAATGCTAGATTACAGCAGTGGACTGACTGTGCTATAATGCAGGAGTTCTCAAACACTTTAATTGTAAAATACATTCCACAGACCCATGACACAAGATTTGACTTTATTAGATGACTTTATTATAAACCTACTTGTTTTTGTGTTATTGAGGTTTGGATTAAACCTGTTTCTTTTAAGTGAACAGTCAAACAGAGTAATAACTATAAGGACTAAATATAATACGTAATAACTTTGATAATAGTGGGTTGCGATTTCCACCACTTTAACTAAATTCAAAAAAAAAAAAAAAAGTCACACACCACCTGGCTATGCTCCACACACCTCTGGGAGTCCCCGGGCCCCACTTTGAGAACCACTGCTATAAAGGACTGATGCTAATTTTATGTTTTTGGATAAGGAAGAATGGTGTGAATAGGATAAGTAGAGAAATTGAGTCACAGCACACACACAGTCAGGCAGTCACCATCAAGCTGTGAGCCAATGGGGGGGCCAATCCTTCAAATCTGAGCCATGATCTCAGGAGAGTGGCTGTAAACGTTTACTGGCTGGGAAGTAATTGATAGAGACGTGGTAGCAAAGAACCAAACTCTTACTTTGTAGCTTTAAAATGTAATTCAGGCAAAATAGAGATAAGGTTATATGGAATACTAGATTATTGTCTCTAATTCAATGCCATTCCATTCAATTTTATTTGTATAGCACTTTTAATAACGGACATTGTCACGAAACAGCTTTACAGAAATATATAAATTCCAAATAGAAATTTTAAATATATAAATTTATCCCTAATGAGCAAGACAGAGGCGAAAGTGGCAATGAAAATCTCTCTGAGACGAAATGAGGAAGAAACCTTGAGAGGAACCAGACTCAAAAGGGAACCCATCCTCATCTGGGTGACACTGGATAATTTGGGCCTTATTATATATTAGATGTGATATAGCTAATATCAGAAACAATATTTCACAATACAGTGTAACACAGGCAACATAGAGCTTTGCATGCATAAGTATTCACCCCCTCCCTTTGAACTTTTCCACATTTTGTACTGTTATAACCTGGAACTGAAATGGACTTAATTCGGATTATATGTCATGAATCTACACCAAACAGCCCATGATACTGAATTGGATTGAAAAAACATTACAGTCGGCAAATTATTTACAAAATAAAACCATAAAAGTTGCCATTGCATAAGTATTCACCCCCCACATGTGTGATAAAATGAAACCGTTCAAAGGGGGTGGATATTTATGCAAGGCATTATACATACATTATCCATACTATACAAATGGCTGTTCTGAGATTTTGCGCTTGTCAAATGAATAGAAAGCAGTCTTTGGGTTACTGGAATGCTATTTGAAAAGATATTTGAAAAGATCCTCATATATGGATTGCACAGATTAATAATGAATGGTGAAATGTCAATTTTCATGGTAGTGATGGATAGAGTTGGCTGTAGTGCAGAGAAAATCAGCTTATTACCACAAAGAACAAAGTTTTATCCATAATTTCATTAAATCCCACTCTTAAAAGTCCCATGATTTAATTAAGAAGATGTCACAGACTTTCCATGCTCAGTGTGAATCCCTACCAGACACTATCTTTGATTTCTTCGATCTGGACTGATCATAATCTCTGGTTATTTCAGAGTGAGTTTTATTGCTACAGACAAAGAATGTTAATACAGAGAAATTGATATATTTATATATGATTCAGCTCTAAAACAATCTGACCGAAAAATAAGAAACAAGAAAAAAAAATCATCCACACTTAGCAAATAATAATCAAGGATATCTTAATGACAAATTTAGCCTTGTAAAATCATAGACAGGGATTATTATCAGGTTAAGCATTCAGTAGACAGGAATACATTTATCAATTGCTTTAGCTGTTAACAATTAGGCAAAGTTTTAGAAGAGGGACCCCTTTTAGATATTAACAGTAAATACATCACCAAAAGATGCATTTAGGAACTTAATTTGATTAAATATTATACCATAGTGCTGTTGAATGCTCAATTCTGATTGGTCGGAAGGTGTTGATTAATTTTCTATAACAGTAGTTCCAGAAGCAAGGCAAATCATTCTAATACATTATCGTTTCTATAGCAACAGTGTACACAGGTACTTGTGCTATATGTGAACAAATGAAAAAAAGAAAATATGTAATTGTTAATATGGTGAAGCGTTCTATGAGGAGATGTTTATTTAACATTTATGGAAGGAGTCTCCAGTGGCAGTGCTTTGTAAATATATATAAGATTCTCTGTAACATCACAAGCTGCATTTTTTTCCAAGACAGAGAAAAAAGTGATTATGGTGAAGGAACGACTGTTTATAGCAGACATTCAAGAACATTAAATGTAACTACAAGCAGTTAAAAAGTACATGAAGTATATAAGTACATAAAGATTACTTTATTTAATAAAAAATTGTAATTGTTGGTGAGTTGCAACAATAAAAGGAAGAATAAAACACTTTGGGGCATGCTGTTATTAAAAAAAAAAAAAAAATCCACTTCAGGATGGTAATCAATTATACCACCCCATTACACACAGCACACCTGTGTGTTTTATTCCTTATTACATTATTCATGAAATAATTTGATAAAATATTAATATTAATAAGCAGGCTACTTCCTACTCTGGCTTACTGGCTGCAACACAATAACATTAATTTACATACAAAATTATGAAATATTGTTTAGGTTCCCATTTATTTTTGCACATAATTTGGTTGACAATTTTGTAAAATTTATTATGACCTGCAAGAGATGATGTGAGGCACACATGCATGCTAACACTGCATATGCAAACACACGTCCACACACATACATTTTCTCTGTGCGACTTCTTTGTGATGACTGTTTAATGTTTAGCTGATAATAACAGATAAAAATGAGTCTGAAATATACTTTGGCTAAAACATTATGCAAATAATTATACTTGATAGTAATTTATCGCTATCCAATATTAGGCTTTACAAATTTAAAAGCATTTTTTTTCAAGAACGTCTTCAAACATGCAAAGAAAATCCCTTAATTGAATCAGCAACAATCGTTACCAAGCTCCATAATAAGTAGTTGTATACACTTGTGTCCATATAATATTAGTTGACTGAGAATAAAGTGTCAGGTTGTTGTTTTGATAATTCCGTATGTGGACACAGTTATAAATAATGTGGTAGCTACATTTGCTTCTAACAAATAAATAAACAAACCAAAAATGTTCAGCCGTTCAATCTGCTGCATATTTCCTGCTGTTTTAGGACTCATACTTCAGCCTCAGTCTTTTGTAGTATTGTTGTAGGTCCAGAAAGAGAATCCATGGCATTTAATACATTTCATGCAAAGCACAGTGACCAGTATATTAAAGCTGGTGTGCATTAATCATTAGGCAAATATGTATCGTAGCTTTGAATATCACAGGTGTGGCCTGGGTGAGGGCGTCGCGACAGATCAACTACACCAATGAACCTGAAGCAATGAAAATGAATCGAACCTTTGTCTTTTAAACACCTGCTTATGGTTGCTTTAGGACATTCAGCAATATGTCTGAGTGTACAGTACACAACACTGACTATACAAAGAGGATTTCAGGCCAAATTTAACCAAAACTGTACGCAAGTCATGTGTAAAGAAATTCTGTAAAGAAAAGATGCTTTCAATAATAATTGTTTCTACTTGGTTCACCACACAAAGCCTAGAAAGCAAATATTCATGAATCCAAATATGGAAAAAAAAAAAAAAGGTCACTGCTTGACATTTCATTGTGAACAGAACCGACCTGAAAGTACAAGCAGGCTATTCTACAGACTATTCTCTGATTAAGATGTGTACTCTAGATCCTCTGTTTTTATACAAGATATGATAAAAACAGGATCAACATCTTTATTCTACCCTTTGTGCTACGAGCTACTCGGTAATTACTGATACACATCTGGGTCATTCATGAGCGTTCACTAATTTTATCCGCAAAATGAGTGTAAAATGATGAAAAACAAGCTGCAGAGGAGTATGAGAGCATTTTGGTAATATTTATTGTTGGCCAGCCGAAAAAACTCTTCTGAACATCTCATTTGCATATCATTTTGAAATGAAAAACAAATGAATGCAACGTACTTGGACCAGTGTGACCACCCTTTGCTTTAAAACTGCATCAGTCCACTTAGTTAGGCTGTCAGTGTATGTAGTTTGGAGACAGAAAGCAAACATTTAATACACAAATGATTATAATATAGGGTGTCTAGACGTCAACACAATATTGTACAATTAATTGCTCTGATCTCTGAGTGCTTTCGTGCTTGAGTGATTAAACTTTCTGTTAAGGACCTTTCCTAATATTCCTAACTTTAAACTAATCTGGCACGTACATATTCTCCTCTATCACCTTCTGTGAGCTGTTCTATGACTAGATGTCTACACCAATCATTACAGATAAACAGACTCATTTTAATTAACGTTCACAATGGTGCACTAAATTGCTTTGTTCACGGATTCGTGCACAGCCTTCAAGAGACTCCAGGAGGCTCAGCTCTTCTAAGTGCACTTGAATATTGATGGAGAACCTTCTTTAGGCCTCTCCCTTGGTCTATTGTGTCCTCTAATGTGTTCTTTCTTGCTAGGCAATTACGTTTTGAGGTAAACCTGTGCTCACCTCGGTTACTCATATTACTCTATCATTGTTAGTAGTGCGTATTATTAAACAGCAAGATTATATCATTCGTAGTTTAACTGGATGTGTGACAATTTGACTGTGTTACTTGTAGCAGCACTTTTTGTACTTGTGCTTTCTTTGCAGTTCTCTTGCTGGTGGAATTCTGCTCATTGTTGTATGTAAATGTAAGAATTATAATGTGGTCACAGTGAGAATGTCTCTTATTGTGGGCTGTTTGGATGTTGTTTGCACAGATGGCAGTAAATCAAGTTATTTGAAAGGTGGTGGGTTGCAGCAAAGACACTGGCATTCATCATGGCATCATTGCCAGAAAGAAAACCAAGTTATTTATGAGCACCCACGCAAATATCTATCATAAAGAGAGAGACAGAGAGAGATTGGACGGTTTACCAGAATCTCTGCATGATCCTGGATGAGAAAATTGTTCAGGAAATTGAGGTTCATCATTATTATCATTATTCTCTTAAAGGCTTCCATGAAAGATTACTACTCTTACTATTTACTGTGTTCTCTTATTTAATGAGGTTGATGGAATGAGGCGGACGGGCATCCTTAAGCATTAAGCAACCTAGAAATCCTTTTCTCCATGCAACATTAAAAACATGAAATGATAATCAAGCATATTCAGTGATGATAAATAATAAAAGCTTTCTATTTTGCACCTCAGCCATGAAAGCTTGCTGAATATTACTGGCTTTCATCCACACCGTTCTGTTTGTTGTTCAGCTTCTCTCATCTTTGTCAATACGAGCTATGATCTCCCATTAGCATGCGTCCGGCATGGGGAAATGGATAAAGGTTGCGTACTGTTGTCACGGCAACCAAATAAATGGCACCCGGGGGCCAAACAATGGCCCAAGAGCCTTTTTCTCCCTTGGCCACATCTGCCACTCTGCATTCACACTTACGGGATGTTCTGCTGATTATTTTTTTGTGCTTCCAAGCCCCTTCAAAAACGGACAGGCGGCGAAAAATGGGTGCACTTTGGATAGAAGCCAACTTCTGTTTCAGTCCATTGAATGATTGATTCAAAGCTTGGTACTAAAGGTAATGACCGTTTTGGCCGGGAACTCTTTCGGGTATTCGGGAACAAAGCAGAAAGCACCAAATAATGTAGTTTTTTTTCCTTTACAGAGCTGGTTGAAATGGTGCTATGAAATGGTGCACAGATTGTCAGAGTTTCACTGATCTTGTGTAACACGTCACACTATTTACACTTTTTAGTCAGTTTGTGTACCAAGCGAACTAAAGGCATGCTGTTTCGTCCCCATTGTATACATGCACGACAATAAAGCCTGACTTGACTTGATGTTTCTTTTTTTGCGGGAGGACTTGTTTTTACACACACACAAGCCCTGGGATTATCTGTTACAGCCCCACCATAACTCAATATAGAAGTTATAAATGACTGTGGTACTGGGCAACCACATGCTGAGAAGACAGGGAGGGGGAAAATGCTGGCATGCAAACACTGTGGCTTGTGGCAACATTTTCACCTCAGATTAACTGAGAGCGCCATGGACGAGTCATGTCCATGTAAAACTAGGAAAACCATTTGTGATTTTGTTACAGTTTTCATATCAAAATCACGATTTATCATTCAAACTGGACAATAATAATATTGCAAAAATCTGTGGCCAAGGCATGACTAGTGCTTTCAGCTTCCCAAACAGATGTCCCTATTCACAAAAAGTTATACGCGGTAGGGCAGACAAATGGATCAGGTGTCTGTGCGTTATCTGCACCTTTTCATGTGTAAATGAAGGATCGTGAATGTGACTTTTCCAGCAACAGGTTTTTGATGTCAGTATATATGAGATGAGTGTACTGCCCCCGCTGAACCACAGGAACAATGGCCTGTGGCCATGGTCAATTCAGAGGGAATGGCTCAAGCCTTTGTCCTTATACTACTCAGCTGGCCAGCAGCTTATGGATAGAGAGAGGAAAGAGAGAGAGAGAGGTTGTTTGAAAGGGGAGACAAAAAGATATTTAGGAGTTGTACCAAATCGCATGCATCCATCCATTGTGCTTAATTCCAAGTGAGTGTGGTGGGCAGGCGAAGAATGAAGGTATACAAGCCACCTGCTTTCTTTTCTTAAACATTACACACGTTCAAAGTCAGAAACCTATGACTAAAAAACACAAAGAAGTTCAAAGTAATGCTGTACTTATGCCTGTGCAATTTTTTTTATATGGAACTGCAACATAACTTTACAAAATAAGTCCAGAGGTTAAGTACATTTTACATATTTTCAAAAATATGTAAAAAGGTTGCAAAGTGGCTTTTCATCTGCTCTGAATTATCATTCATTTTGCCATGTGATCTCTTGCAAGGTTCATGAACTCCTTAAGCAAACACGAGTCACCTTAAATACAATCCGTCAAAACCTTGTCTCCCCCCACAATGAAGCTTAGACGCTGATATAACCCAACATGGCTCTCAATCCATCTCTGACCACAAACATGTAGTACAGGTTCGAAGATAGATCCAGTTTTGTCACCGCATGTTTATGCAACTTAGCCTAGTGCTTTTGACTTTAGACGTGCCTAGTCATGCTGAGCCGAGACCAGATTTGCACTGAGGGTGTCCACCCTCTGCTGTCTATATTGATCCAACAAATTTGCCACAAATCATTTCACAAATGCCCAGCGGGGGGCTATAGAAGCCAGTGGAAGTGCCCCATTCAGCCCGCCTGTGCCCCTGTGGAGAGCCAGACCCAGTGCCTGATTCATTTCAGTGGATTGACAGCCTCTGATCATTCGGCCATCTGTGGGGTGGGCTGGCCTACGCTTATAAGCTCTTTATGCTTCTTCAGAAGTAACAAAAAATTAGAAAGCAAACCAGAAATCAAAGAATACAAACTGGCAGGTGCTTTGAGTTCAACCATGGAGCCTTCTAAGTCAAGGGATCTTCTTATATATTACTATAACACTAGAGACTTTCTCTACCGCTTTAATATTCAATTTACAATGTTGTGAATCTACACTTCTTAAAATCATCCCAAAATTCTGGATTTAAACAAAAAAAAAAACTCTTCAAATGATTGAAGATTCTCCTCCTGTGTGTGTATGCATGCAAATAAGAAATGGAAGGTGTATGAAAAGCACTAAAAGCACCAAGTTTTTTTTTTTTAAATATACTTATTTTTACGTATTTTTATATGTATTTTTAAGTACCAGTCATTTTAAGACCTTGTTACTCTCCGTGTCAAAATAACCTGACACAATATTTGTAGTGTAATTGTGACAGCGATCTGTAATGTGATTTTCCATGTTTATTACAAGATTTTTTTTTAAATTAAAAAAAAACATTGATTTTGATTGGTTCACATCATAAGGATTTGGTTGCATAGTTTAACAGGTGTAGCCTCCACTTGTTGAACAAAGTGCAGCTGGAGATACTTGAGACCTGCGAATGTTGTAAGTGGAGTGCAGGGTCACAGATGCACAGCCAGAAGTAACTGACAAAGGCCTTGGCCCACGTGAATAGCCACCTCTGGTGACTTTATTAATCATTAATCTCATTGCATCGAAGTTCACAGCTGCTTGGTGGGGGGAAGATTTTGCAGTCACAATGTAATGTCCCCATATTGTGGGAAAAAAAACCTTAACGCTAAAAATCAGCTAATAATAATACATAACAAAAAAGTACAAGAAAGAGCATAACATATCGTTCGTGGTTGGGCATGCAAAAAATAATACTGATAAATTTAAAAGTTATAGTACATTTTAAAATGCGTATAACCTAAGTGATGTTTGTGTATTTAAAACCAATGATAGAGAGCAGACCAGAAAGAAAGCAGTGTAATTTTGGAGAATAACATCATTATTGACCACTGGCTTTCTCTGGCAGCAGAAACAGAGGCTTGGTGTGCTGTTGCAATGACCCTCACCAATTTGGGTCATAAATTTGCTCCACCCTGAACCCACCCCCTGCCCTCCATCCCCTTTTTAGTGCTCAATGCACTCAGGTGTTTGGGAGTGTGTGTGTGCATGCAAAAGTGAGACCCCTTCTATAGGGAAAGGAAAATAGGACATGAACAAAGGCCCTTCATTAGGCACTTTTACAGTCCCATTCACACGTAAGCAACTGCATAAGCAATATGCAGAAAAAAATACAGCCATAGACATCCTAGACATCATGGTGCCTTTTGTGGCTGTCATGGTGGTAACACTTCTCATAACCTCCATTATGTGGTCAACTGCTATTAATTTAACTGCTTGCTCGACCTCAATGCAATCAACAGAAACTGATACCTTCAAAGTTAGCTAGGGACAGATTAGGTCTCCATGTCTATGGGTCAACCTTACATACTCTTAATGTCAATGTCAATCCAGTAATACATGATCAAACACACAGATTCTTTTTCCTACAAAGAATGTTTTGTCTAACTACTGAAAATCTCCAGTTAAAGATAATACGCTGATACGTCATGTTTGTAGTATGAAGCTAAATCAACTTTTGGATTATTTATTTACCTTTGGTCGATTTGGATAAAAGAACTTGGGGAGGAAAGAAATATCATACATAAATATCTAAAAACGTTACTACTGATAGATAGTTCGGTATTTACAAAGATATTGCTGTCAATCTATAGATTGTAAAAAAGAAGACATTAATTATAAACAAAATTTTTGTTTCTTTGATATTTTAACCCCTTTACCTGCTTCCAAAGCTAGTCAGCAGCTCTATAGCCACTATATACAAATAGCCTAACATATAGCAAACAATACAATTCCTTAGATTGATCAAAGTGAACCTTTCAGACATATCACTGCCACATCACTTGCCTCATTTGTAAAGGAACTTACTTATACCTTTCTTTACTGATGCTTATACTGATAAAGAAATTCTTTATTTGTTCACTGATGCTTATACTGAAGATCTTTTCAACACACTTAACTCTGATTGACTCTATAGTATACAATTACAGTATATACAGTACTGTGCAAAAGTCTTAGGCACCTTATTTTTTTTTTAGTACAAACTTTGTTATACATTTTTATTTTATGACTTCTACATTATTGATTCAGTACAAAAACATTTTAGATTTCCAAACATTAGTTTCCCAGCACAAAATTAAATGTTCCAGAAAAATGTTTGTATGTCAGTAAAGAAAGCGGCAGATTACATAAGAGACACTTTTTAGGCAAAAAACAGAATGAAGGCTGCTGGGTCTCTAGAAGAACTGTGGCTGCTTCTGCAAGATGCTCAGTAAAACTTACAGCTCATTTCCTTATAAAACTGCACACATTGTACCTGAGACTACTATTTTTTTTTAAAGCGAAGAATCGTCACACCAAATATTGACTTTGTTTCATTTATTACTGTTTACTGCTCTTTATATATGTATATACATATATATTTTATGTAGAAACATTTAATTTAATTATTTTTGAAGGCGTCTTTGCTCTACAGCATTTCTTTGCATGTGCCTAAGACTTTTGCACAGTACTATAGTAGACGAGTAATTTATTTATATTCTCACTATCCAGTGTCACCCAGAAGCGGGTGGGTTTTGAGTCTGGTTCCTCTCAAAGTTTCTTCCTCATGTTGTCTCAGAGTTTTTCTTTGCCACTGTCGCCTCTAGCTTGCTCATTAAGGATAAATCTAAATCTATAACTATATCCGGGTGTCTGTAAATCTGTCCATTGTTAATTATTACAATGGTTTCTGATTACTGATAATTGCACCCCAAAGACAGATTAACAACCTAGCTAGTTACTTCGCTAGCTAGTTAACAATGTAGCTTAACCTTGTTTATCACATTCTTTCTAATCAGCTAAAGGACTGAAAAGTATGGACTAAAAAGATGGTTCAAATGGATTTATTTAAAAGGAATTCAATTTTTCCCATCATTATTGTCATTGTGGAAGGCAAACACAGAAGATATAATATCATTAATTGTCCTGACCGCTGCCCCTCAAGGTGAGCAATGCAGTGGAACAGCAGCTTATATCTGTCAAATATCTGTCAAAGTTTTTTTTTAATTGTTGGTCACTCAAAAATATGTACTTCAACTGAGTATTTCAACTGAATTTAAGATGTATGGAAATGGGATTGAAGACTTTATGAAGATTAACATTTGTTGAATGTCTGATATATATATATCGTGGTTATGCTCTGCTCCACCTGCCCCTATGGACGAGCCACCACTGATTGCAGACTACTTTAACTTTAACCCTTGACCTTGTGCTGTTTTCTCTACAGTTTGTCACAGGTTGGAGAGGCAGTGGAATGGGAAGGGTACCCAAGTGGCAATATTTACAGCAGCTGTCACTGACAGAAAGCCCAGCTTCCTGGTGATGATAATGCCATTTACCAAACTGACTCAACTGAGTAGTGTCTGCAGTGTCATTAAAGAGAACTTTAGAAAGCAACAGAATTCCTCTTTGATAACTGTAATGTCTTAAAGAGAAATTTCACAGGCACTTTGTTGTGATATCCCAGTATCAGTATTGTCTTGAGTATACCACAGTGTATGCTTACCACTTTGCATTTGCCTTTAAATGATCATAGGGTGACTTTTTTGGCATATATTGTTGCACAAGCAAATATTAAACGATCTGGTTTGGAAAACTAGAATTTTATAAATAAATAATTATTTTAAATAAATAATTGAATAAATAAATAATGTTCTAGTTAATCAAAACAGTGTATAAATAGTGTTCTGACTATTATCTGCCTATGTTTGTTCTCTAAAAATTACAATTCTTACCACATACACTGTGGAATGTGTGATGTAAAGTGGAGTGTTATTGCCAACCTGGAGTTTCCACTGCCCTTGAATAATTGAAATCAGCTAATTCAAATCAGATTCCTCCTCTTAGTCTTATATCCCTTCCAGGTCTACCCGCAGCATTAGCATTTGAAACTACCAAGCAGTAATTTCCACATTTATTTTGATATTCTGGCATACCCAAAGACATTTCATATCACAAAACTGAGGTCATTTGTGGAGAAACTGGGAAGCCAATGGCCAGGTCAGGATGAGCCAATCAGGAGATAGTGAAATTCCAGAGACCCTTGGGCCCAAAGAATGGTTGTACTTTCTTCCCTGGGCGGAATCTGCACAGAATTAACTCTGCCACTCAGCCACACAGATGACCCTTTTCAATGTTTGCTTGGAAGTGAAGAGGCCTGGGAGGAGGCCCACAGATGTCAAGAACAAGCTGTTCAATGGCATAAAGAGTTTGCTGACCAGTACAACACCAACAGTACAACCTATGAACCAGCGGTTTGTGCTCAATGGCATAAAGAGTTTGCTGACCAGTACCACACCAAGAGAACAGAACAACCTATTAAACAGAGGATAATGTATGGCTATCCCCATTCCTCTGCACCAGATGAAAGCTGATGCCTCAATAGACAGATCCCTTTGTCTGACACATAAATAAAATGATGTATAAACTGCATTGCCACATCAGTATCATCTTTCAGTTTCCACGTCTCTCCACAGACCCGTAGTTTTCCAGGATGTTGGATGAGGCATCCCCAGCTGATATATTATCATCACCATCGGACTTTGATGGACTCCCAGCTTACACAGAGTCATTCTGGACTCTTGTTGCGGCAGAATGTCAGTAACTCATGGAGGATTATGGCCGTGAGGAAAGAAGCTGGGTCCCCCCACAGGACATCTTGGTCCCTGCACTAATCAGAGAATTCCACACATGTCGACTTAACCATCCAGCTCCAAGACCCAGGGCTTGCTCTAGGAGAAACTCCCAGTCAGCTCCCAGAGTGAGCTTTTTAACACTACCCATGATCCACAACCAACCTCCATGTCAACTGATGAACTCCATACTCAGTCACATGATCAATCCGTTGACTCACAAGCAACCTATCCCTGTTTTCTAGATACGTGCACCTGTTTTCGATCAGCACACACCGTTTATATACTCTGCGCTGTCCAACTTTAGTTAACAAGTCTCACTCCAGCATTTGTGGCATTACTGAGCTGTTGTTTTGCATGCATGGTTCTCTGGTTTTGACTCGTGTTTCATTTGTTTCTGCCTAGTTTATGCCCATTTGCTAATCACCCAATTCTTTCGCATGTTTAATGGTTTGAGAGTATTGTCATGTCCTCCTGTCTTCTTTCCTCGCATCCCTCTCTCTACGAGTCATGTCAGTTACTATTTAAGAGAAAAGTAAATACCGCTTCCTGATACTAATAACTGTTACAGAATAATAAGAGTTACATTATAATAATAATGTCTCTGTAATTTTCTCTGAATGGTTCTGCTGTGATTTTGAGCCGCAAGCATCATGACAAACGTTTCATCAGCTATACTTTATAAAATACAGCATCATGTCCTGAAAGGTGACTGACACTATTCTCTATAAGGACAAAAAGTTCAAGTCATGAGTGAAACAATGCCACACAAGACAAAAAAAACAAGACAAAAAAAAACAATGCAAAAACATAAGACTTGGTCAATTTAATGTGTTATCAATGCAAAGATTTTTGTGGGATATTTATATGTTATAGAACATGCAAATGTTTTAGAAAGCAAAATTTGAATTTCTACTTCAAGTTCCAGTTTGGGTCGTCAGATCGATCCACACAAAGAAAGAAATATAGCACTCTTCTCTTGGCTGCAGATTTTTCTCATAAAAAGTCTTTGATAGCTTAGCCATCTGGTCAGGGCCAAGAAAGAAAAAAGTCATAAAAGGGGCCCTCCCAGGGTCAGGAGACCCTTAAAGATTGTTATAGTAGACTTTACTAAACTTGTCGGTCATGATATTGTCATGACTGTCAAATGTGAAATTTTGTCTTTTAAACATTTCTTCCATTACAGTCCAAGCTCATGGCACCTGTTGTTTCAACTGATACAAATACATCCTTTACATACAGATTATTTTAATGCAGAAAATCAAGAAGCCCCTCTTTGCACATTTTGGAGGAGCGATCATTCATCAGACAAGGCTTAGGAAAGGCTTAGGAAGGCCTACAAAATTAATGAATTTCATTCGTTGTAGCTATAGCTGGAACATTTAGGGGAATGATTTGGCCTAGAGAAGCTCGTTTTTGCATTTTTTGTATTCAACATTCAGTTACACTATAATTATAAGAGTGCAGGTAAAACAACAATAGATATTCATGCACATATGCGTGTAAAGAAAACCACAGAAAATTAGCATGTCCTAAATCTATCCATTATTGTGTACATTACTAAGATCTCCTTCCCAGATATTCTTCAAGACTAGTAGGTCTCAAGGTAGTACTGATGTACCGAATATTAAAAAAAGTAATGTCTAATATCGTGCTTCTAGTTATTCCAGACATGCCAAGAAACACTGTTTTAATGATCACTATACAGTCTATGAAAACACACAAAATCATAGCTAAGATGCGAATCATGTAATACTCTTTAAAGAAGGTTAATTAAACATAAAATTAAATAAAACGTATAAAGCAGCTGATCTCTGGTGAACACAGCAAGAGTTCATTGAGCATTATGGCAGAAACACAACAGGTGTGCTGTTATAGAAAAATAATTATACAAGTCCCTGTGAATTATTTGTTACTATAGAAACGATAAAGTATTAGAACAAGTGCATTAATATAAACCTTAGAGGTGGCACTACTGTCAGAGCCATACTGTTCTAGTAAATCAATCATCAGATTTGGGAATTCAACAACACTTAGGTATAAATTTTTAAAAAATATAGGTAGTCTCATTCAGTGATGCTGGCTATCATAAATGAGCAAGTAGTCAGAGCTTGCGTCATAACGAAATGGTTCTTCCTTCTTTCTGCCTGTCCACTGTAGACGTTCCCTAAGGCCTCTTCATCAGTCCAGTTCCTCTTCCTGTTGAAAACCTGAATGGGTTTTTCATTTGGGCTTATAAGCTCTTGAGCCATCAATTTAAAAAATGTAAAGCACATGCTCTGAGATGAAAGCCCATCATAAGACGTGTGAGATACGAGACAAACGCGAGCATCATCCATAATTTTTCTGTTGCGTTTAACTCCACTGCATATTATTGTACTGTTGAGGGAAGGTTGTCCTCCATGGCTCAGTAGAACGCTGTAGAGGTGACAGTGAATGATACGTACCCAAGGGTGTCATGTTTGAGGGAAAAATATGCTGAAGCAATCAGAATGGGATGTGGTCCATTTAACACCACAGATGTACATGGCTGAGTAGAACCTCACACATCCTTACACACCACCTAGAGCCAAACACTAACTGGGAGCCCTATTTAAGTGATCGAGTAGGATTGACTCACATTGTACAGAGACTGCTGGTGAAATTATAAAAAAAATAATAATAAAATTCCAACCCAAGCACATGCAGGAAAATATATTCAGAATAGATTTCAGTCACACACCCAACATCAAGAAATGATTATATATATATATATATATATATATGGAAATGTAAGGAATACACAAATCCTGGTGTTTTCTGCAACCAAGTAGTGTATGGGTAATTAAATAAAAATAATGGGAATTCCATGTGTCCATTCCATGTGGCTCTAGTTTCTCATAATCAGCATGACTTGAGAAAAAAAACAAAAAACAAACAAACACTTTTCTCACAGAACTTTGCCTCAGGGGGCTAGCCAGGGTGGAGGCATCATTAGGACAAGTGGTTATTAATCTTTCCTAATTGTAGGTTTCTGTTTCAACTAAATAAGAGCAATGGTATTTTTATCAAGAGGTCTGAGTTTATAGAAATCCATGCATAGTTTGGCAAATGTCATGCCATGACAGTAATAACCCCAAAAAACTCAGGCACTCAGGCACATGAAAGGGCATTGCTTCTGAAGTTAGATTGAAATCCTCTTGCAAATTGATGCAAATGGCGAGAAATGCTCGAATATCACTACGTGAGATATGATCTTAAGGCCACTATCTGCAGAACTGGCATTATCAGAAAGTAGCCATACTTTGGAGTCTTTGGAGGTGAATGCTTGTGACCCGGCATGCATTCCTCATCTCGCATAGTGATGGAATCCTCTTTTGGGAAGGAATGCATCATGGAGGAATAATTGCTCTCAGCTCTCTATGGGCACTCAGTTAAAAGAGTTTCAGATGGTTTGTGATCTCTCTCCATCACCCCTCCTCCTATGAAGAAGGGCAGGGGGGTGACAGGGGGGGAAGGGTGTGTTTGACTTGGGAGGTAATACTGGAGGGGTGGGTGGGGCAGCTTGGTGCACCAACACACATACAAAAAAAAATACCCAAAAATATCCAAATTAATATTTTGTGCTTCTTATTTTTCACGATCTGTTAATGAAAGCCAATATCAAGTGCTTCTGAAGGCACTGTCTCTACAAGGAAAGTCTCTATCAGATATAAAAGCATGTTTTTCTTTTTTTTTTTGTCATGGGCTGGAATTTCTATGGCTAGCAGAGTAGGGGTCAAACTTCAGATTTTAATGATGTGCTCTTGTTCCAAGAGGTCAGTGTTATGGAGAAAAAATGCAGACATGTTCTTTGGTTCTGGATAGCATTTCCGAGTGGCCACATGGAGTGCTTTCAGATTACATGCTCCTTCATTTCTCAGCCATATCAGTATTTAATCTGATACGATAACATTTTTATATATGAGCTTAAATACTAATCATTGGTTAATTATGCAACGACGCATAATTACAAGACCTTCATGGATCAACATGTTATTAATATAACATCTAAAGCTGATTTTGTTCTTTTCCACTGGTTAATCATACCGAGTAAAAGATTAGCAGGAGTTTATCATTAGTCAACAGAAAGGACATAAGCAATCCTTTACAATCCGTTATTCAAAATATTACAAAGAAATTCACTAACTTGAACAGAGTCAGTATCTCAGCTCCAGACTGATCGCTCTCCACTGTAGCAGCCATTTGTAGCTCTGAGGGTTTATATTTGGCCCTTGTGGCTTTGATAAGGCTGTGTGGCAGCTTTCTTTAGACGTTTGCCCTCTTGTCACCTCCCTCACTGGCGCACACAGTGGTTTGGGGAAGACCCTTCCTTTCTGTGTTTAAAAAAAAAAACCCAATGAACTACAAAGCTTAACACACAACAATTACCATCTGTCACAAGAGTATACGCTTGAGTAGCCAGTGCAATTTGTGAGAATTCACATGAAGCCAGTTTATGAAATGTTAGAGGACTGCATTTCTTACAATTCCCTAGAATGAAATAAATAAATAAATAAATATTTTTAAACAAAATAAATAGTAATATTTATCATGTGTGTTTATGTAAGATGTAATGAATATTAGCATGGATACTCGTTTATTACATATAACATGAATACCTCATGAAAGTTTAACCAAGATGTTATGCCACTATGGACATTTTTATTACTAAACATTAACTATTACTTCTTAAATGATTAATAATGTTGATTTAGGAAGGCCAGAACTACAGGTCTGTGTACTGAAACCATGCAAACACACATAAACTTTTATATATAACTAATTATCTTATGAATTATGATATAAATTATAAATTAACGTAACCAAGATCTAGTTGGTTAAAATTTACCTTCATTTATGTTCTTCAATGGAAACAAAACCCTATTTGATATTGTAGAAATAATCTTTAGCTATGCATATGCACGAAATGGAAAGAAACTGTGATCATGTAGCCTACAAAGATATTTTTGTGTACCATTCGATAAATTACACAAATTATTTTTTGTATTACTTTAAAAAGTTTGCTCTGAGGTCATGCCCTGGCTTCTTTGCATCCGTCCATAGCTCCCTACCTCTGCATTGTGTAGTGTTACGCGCCTATGAATCTGACGGCCCTGTTGAGAAGCTGCATCATTCAGCTCACACTCCCACTCGGGGGATAATTAAAACAATTTGAAGACAATGGAAAAGATTCTCATCCTCCCCCAGCTAAACCATACCACTGTCTTGCTGCCAGAGGGTCACAGTTGCTCAGGATTAGACCCCCACCTTCCTCTAACCAACACACACACATACACACACACACACACACACACACAGCCTCTTATTGCCCTTACTACACACTGAATTATGGACAGCTGGTGTGGATGATAAATAGTTGACCTGTTTGACACATGGTTGATTTAGACATCGAAAATTCTTCCAGTGTCACTGAATTAGCAGAATCCTTTTGGCGCACTATGCAAGGGGTTGTCAAAGATTAAACAGTAAAAAAAAAAAAAAAAAAGTATAAAAAAATCCAAAACCCCCTCAGTATGGATTAAATTACTATTCAAATATCAGGCTCATTACTGAAATGTGAACAATAATATTTTGCGTATATATTGGAGCCACAGTGTTTTTTTTTTTTTTGTTCTTGAACATTCCACTCACAAAATATATTTTTATTAAAATGTTCATTTTATCCAAGTTGACATTATTTATAAGCATAATTGGCTATGTTTCACAGACTCTTGCAGGTCCCCAGACCCCGCTTTCAGAACCACGGCACGATACTGTACCATAGCTCAAAAGTTGTTTACAATTCCAGTCTTCAAACTGTAAACCATAATCGACAGAACATAACAGTAAAATCAGTTCTTTCACTTACACGGTTCTCATGGCAGCAGCGAAAATCCCACCCTTCTTTTGATAGTCAGTTCGGCAGTAATCAGAATAATTTATAATTACTACCCACTCCTGTGTGAACTTTAGCACAAAATGTGTCACTACAAAGAGAACAAGTCGGAAGTAAGAAGCACTTCCCTTCACAAACCGTGCAATTAACACCTTGTTAAATGCGCATAAGACCCTACATATGGGAGGAATTATTCCTCGTAAACTGCAAAGAGTGCACGTCTACTGCAAAGTAGACTCATGAACTTTTTGTTCACTTGGGAAGTATCTTTTTAACAAAATGGAGTTTGAATTTCAGGGAAAACGAACTCGTTGTTATTCAGTTTATTCTCACTTAGCTAGATAATAATATGAAAACCACAACAATGAGCACAATTACTGTCCCATTTTTTTCTTCAATAAGCACACAGGTGAAAAGGATGACAGATCCTCTTTCAGCTTCCTCCTGCTGTTTTCTTCCTAAACAGTGGCCCACAAAGCCGAGAGGTTTCACATCCTGAGGCACAGCAACTCAGGCATTAAATTGATGTTGCCTCTTCAAACGTGGCCCATTTGACTGCATGTTTGAGTCACTTTATAGCACTCATTTGGGCAGTCTAAATATGGGAGGGTCTGCGTTTTTTGTGCCATTAGAGCGAACCTGAGGGGGCACGCTCACTCCGGGAATAAACACTGCTTTGCTCATTTGGCCAGGTGGGAGGTAGGAGCCTTCCAGCTCAGAGCCGCTAATTAGTTTTTACTCTCTAAGGAAGTGTGTTGCAATGTGTCAGATGAAGTCCTTAGCTGAGATTTAGGTACCGAGAGGAAGTCGAGGGCGCACATGGATTATGGTGGATTTACCTGTTAATGGAAGCGAAGGGAAAACTCAGCAATTTAACAAGGTTTTTACTGACCATTAGGCAAATTCTAAAGGTGTAAACCATGATATACATCTTACACTGAACACTAAATTCAACACATGTATAGAATGAATCTGTCCTCAGTATGACCATCCTACATAGACCTTAAATAAACCACACAGCATTAATCTACTGTGGAATTCTATGCACTGAGCTGTTGACACTCCGCTGTCTCCTCGGAGCTTTTAAAGCGACGCTGTTATCTCTCAGGCCAGGTCGTACTTATCACACAAAAGGGAACTGTATGTAACCAGAAACAATAGGAGTGATTGAGTGCATTCCTTCATGGGTGTTGGGTTACACCGCTCCTTTTTAATAGACGATATCTGACCAGGAGTGAGTGTCTCAGCGTGATCCTTATCAGTGTCGCAAAAACAGTACATTCTTCATAAGCTAATTGGCTCGGTACAATTAAAGCTGTGCAAACAGGAAGGGGGCCCAGGGACCCCTCGGAAAAGGAGACGTTAATCGAGGAGGACATAAAGACCACAAGCGTGTTGTGGCCTTGCAGCTGGTGGAGATGCCATGAACTTCGTCGTATAATCTATATAATCTGAGCGATGGAAGTAATGAAAAGAAAAGATGAGTTTTGCATATTTATAAGTATACATATGAACTGACTTGTATTAAAAGTTCTGAACTGTTAAGTGACAAGGTGCAGAAATAATAGCACTAATTTGATTCCATTAATATAATAATTCCACTAATTTGATTCCATTAATAGGAAATCCTACAAATTTGTCATTGTTGGTTAGAAATCCTTCAGTTTCTTTTTCCTACAGCACTGTCATTTGGTCACATGAGTTCATCAGACCACCAACATATTTGAACAAAATGGTGTGGGGGATGAGGGCCGGGATCTCATATGCTAATCTGGCAGATGTCTGCAGTGCTGGACACATTCCAGGCAGCTTATAAAAACAAATTGTTGCCCTGCTCTTGGAAGGCAGCTTTTGACTGTCCACTCAAAGGTCCACAAAGACGTTCAACGGATCACAAACAGCACGTTCTCTTGCAAAATCACTACGTATTATAGCGATTATATTGTGAAATAATCATTCAATTTGTAATTACATTCAAATCCATATTTGTTATGTGGCATTCTTATAAATCTTCTCAGAGTACTTAAACATTGGTTAAAATATTGACTTGATGTAAAATATTTAAAAACATATACAGTATATAATTTCTTTTTTACATTCTCATAGACTAGTAATTTTCTGCAGTGGTCACTGCCTACTTCCAAACTTTTACAGCAATTTGATCCCTCAGGCCAAGGCAATGTTAGCCTTCATGATGTATTCAGTCGAGGTGGGGGTGGATGGGTGTATTTTGTGTCCTTAGAAGACTGTTTATACATTAATGCATGTTTTTCTCAGCACAGCACTTTTTTTTTCAGAAATACTGCAAATCACATTGCATAATGAAGTACAATTGTATATATAATGCTTTTAAAATGCTGATATTTCTTTTTCCAATTTTTGTTTGCTTGACCAATACAGCCAAGAAATCTATATTCTATATAAAATGAAAAACAATACTATCTGAAAACTTTCTAGCGTAGACTCTTAGATAAAGTACATAGATATACAAAATGCAATTTTAGGCGCAGACTAATTGCACTCCTGTACAACTAGCTGAAGTGCTCTCCTTGACTGAATAAAAGCAATCTCTCTTGTTCTCTCATTATAAAGACTCAGCGAGCAATCTTCTGAGGGCCGATTGCAGTGTTTCAACTTTTCTTCCTTTAAATGGAATTCATTCATTGAAACAAGTCCCATATTACAGATAGCAGGCTCGTGTTTCATCTCAAATCAGTTCTGCAGACTAGTCAGATAAAAGCAAATGTGCCTTTGGAACCAAGCACAGCTGCGAGTCAGCTAGCGACACAGTTGGACAATAGGCCTGAGATGCGTCGAGATCATATTTCCATTGTGTTTGTTTTTCTTGGATAAGGTATGCGAGGGCAAAGAAAATATTGGCCTTCACCATTGCCATCTGTCAACTGCAATGGAATCTTCAAAAAAGCCTAATGCTAATTTGTTTGCTTCCCTGCATCTCTTGCATGCTTCACCAAACTGGCCAAGCTCCAGGTCTGAGAGGCTGACCACATGTCTCAGTGTGCAGTTTAGTTTTGCATACAGATATTAGTTTTGTTTATGAAAATAAACTGCAAACGTTTCCCAGTAAACTTGACCTTCCATTAACATGGATATAAGGTATCAGTTGAAGCCTCACGTTTACCTTGACACAGCTGCTGTACGTTAAACGGCACTAATAATCATAACTGACCCTGATAATAATCAATTGGTCCTGAGTCATCAACACAGTAAAACTTTTTTACATTTTTGTACAATGAACATGCCACTGACTCTCTCTGTCTCACACACTCTCACTTTGTGTATTTTGTAGTGATAACAAAGGTGCTCTGTTTTGACAGAAGAGCTTTTTTGCTTAGCAAACTCACAAAAAATCTGCTGACTGGACAAAATAGGTCCAAAGTAAAGGCAGAACGTGAAAAAGCAAATTGTGGACCACTTCAAAGGCAAAATGGGACACAGAATGTAATACAAACCTGCTAACGCAATGCATGAATTTGTATCTCAATGGATATGAGATGGATACTGTAAAAGGAATAAAAAAGGATGCAGATATCGGGGAACAATTGTTGAGGTTTCACAAAAGTATATATTTTACCCACATACATTCACAGCTAATGATTTGGAATATGTTCTGAATGCTATAAACAAACAAACAAACAAACAAATAAAACAACCAGCACCACCACTACCAACATCAATAATAATAATAATAATAGTAATAATTATTATTATTATTATTATTATTATTATTATCCTACAGTTCACGCCAAAATTATTGGAACCCCCCATTCAAGATAATGCGCAAAACCAACTTTGTGAAACAAATACAATTCAAATATTGTTCAATTCAGTTTAACTGAAATTTTCTGTAATCTTTATTATTATAATATTATGAAGACATTTTATAGGCAATACAACCAGTCCTATACAAGATTTTTATTTTGAAACCATAAAATGAGTGCAATGAATTGGGTTTGATTTCTGTTGGCAATATTGGTGCAGATTTATTATATTCTCTTCAAGATCATTCATATTTTCTCAACATAATATATAGCCGGTCTATAAAGACATGTCAAATTCCTTTGGGAGGTGTTGGATGTATTTCATTTTTCATAATAAACTGAAAAAGTAACTGTAGTGTTAATTGGAGAGATTAAAAACTCTGGCATAGTTTCACACAAAACATTTTTCGCAATTTTTTTCCCTGCCTCTTTACTATTGATATAATAAAATAACAACTCTGATAGTATAATCCCTGTGTAATAACGGTAACCTTGATCCTTTTTTTTAAGAATTGACAATAAAAGAGGTTGGTGTTCATATTGAGCACTGTATCCCACTAAAAGGGCCTTTCAAAACTAAACAGAGCCCAGGCCATTCTGAATGCCATTGCTATGCTGGAGTGTGGAATAGCATTCCTTTGTCCATGAAAGGACTTTTATAGGGGTTTAACCAGCACAGTCAGGCCCTATTCATTGTCTGAAAAACCATACTTATTTTTCTACCCCCTGAGCAACTGTTTTAAAACACTGCTCTCCATCTTGAAAGACCACAACAGAGACGCTCACATCCTGACAGCCCAGGATGAGTGCAAAACAATAGTGCAATGAATACACCGGCACACAATAGGTGCAAAGAATTTTCCAAATAGCAAATCTAATTAACATCGCAAAGGAGAATATTTTTGCGATTTTACATTTCAATGTCATAAAACAATCTGGGGCTCATTCATAGCAAGACAACTTTACTTTAGGTTAAAATGCATAATACTTTAAAGCTTATCTTAAATCTTATCAATTAACTGATATCAATTCATCGAAAATGATTAACATAAATAGAAATTAATATAGAACACACCTGGCCTATATGAAAGAAAAAAAAACAAAAAAAAACTCATATATCAATAACAAAGTCCTGAATTTTCCTGTCATATTCCTTTCAGGGATAAATTTATAAATTTAAAATTCAAAAAGCTGATTTGTGACAATGTCCATTGTTAAAAGAGCTATACAAATAAAGTTGAATTGAATTGAATATTAACATAATGTAAATGCAAAGAGTTTACATCTTATGAACATGGCCTTTAATGGGTGTAAATCAATAAGCATATCTTAAAGCACACATGGTGAGCGATGGAATGCATCTTTTGTCATGAGTCAGGATTGTTCCCACACCCAGTGTGACATTGTGTTCCTTTTTTAATAACAATTGTGTCTTTATAACACAGTGCTCCATGCACTGATTAATCCCTTTTACAAATAAACCTCTCTTAATTCATTCAAATGGAAAGCATCCCTTTACAACAGGATCTGCAGTGAAATGAACGCGTGTAGGCCGCCGATTGCGTGGCGAGCGACATGCTTTTGTGAGCAGTCCAGGTTGTTTTGCTTAATGTCAGGAAAAAAAAAGAAGCCGATTTGAAAACCTCTTGGAACATATCAATACTTCAATTTTCCAAGGCAGAAAGATCTTTATATGAAGAGACAGCGAGAGAGAGCGGGAGGGAAAAAAAAATCCATATCAACATTGACCAGACCAGTTAATTACATTAGAAGCCATTCAGTACCTTTTGGTAATGGGCCACCAAATTGCATGCAAACAAAACAAAGGTCAAAAGCATATTGTTATCAAGCTGTGAAAAGAGCAGGGCCCGTGTTGTTGCATAATGCCTGATAAGCAGATCTCCCCCTTTCCCACTGATTCCAAAAAGCCCTGCTGGAAAAGAAAAAAAAAAAAAAAAAAAAAAAAAAAAACTCATTACAAACAAAAAATAGAGATAACATAAAGAACAATACAAAAAGCAATGACAACATGCATAGAATGAAGAACAAACAAACGGTTTCCCTTTCATCCTGCAAAGCTTTAACAGTTCCTGTCATTCTTTTTCCGGGATATCTTCAGGTTTTTGGGCAGCGTTGACGTCAGGCATAAACACAGTGCCAAAACACAACTCTGAGCAGCTGTGAAGAGGTTCGGTTTCTTTTCCGAAGCTGTTTACGGCTCCATTCAAGCACTACCGTTCCACACACAGGAAGGAAGGAACCAAGAAAAGGGGCCTTACAGTATCAAGAGGTCCGTGGTGGTGGTGTTGGTATTTATTTATTTTTTTTTTGCTTCCTGTAACCTTTTTAACCAGGCTTAACAGACCTAAAGCACACACGCTGACTATATATATTTCACATCTGATATTTCCTGCTGGAGATAATCAAAGAGATTGTATTGAGACCAAGAATTCCTGTCCGCGTGACCTAATTTCTGGGATCTGGTGTCTCTCAGTGCTTTGTAATTAGTCATCCTATGGACTATAGTTTGCCAGGACACTTAAGCTCAGTCAAGAAGATCCAAAATGGAACTCATTCAAAGGTGGAGAAACCATCCAGCACCCCATGAGTGTGTGAAATGTACTGTAATTAAAAATATAATACAATTTTTTTTTCCCCAAATCTACTTAAAAGGTCCTCAACATGAATATATAAAGAGTTGAGCAGAAATGTGAGACAGAAAAGGAGAGATGGGAAAAACTCCTCCTCCTTATGGATGCCTGGGATTAGGTGCTGGAAGTCTGCAAGATAATAGATCAAAGAGATGCAGCCGAGAGAACTTCTTGTTTTTTTTCCCCTCATGTAGCAATCGTCTTTACGCTTAATAGTGTTTTACAAGGGTTCAGGGCTGAGTGCTTTACTGCGGGGGCAACAAGCCATTCATCTGGGACAATAAAGCAGAAGAAAGTTTCACACGGATCAATAAGGCTCAGGATTAAAAAAAATAGTTCATTTTATAAGAATATGCAGCAAATGGCCACTCAAAACAATCAATAAGCATATCTTAAAGCTCACTTAGAACTTTTTTGGTTGTCTGTCTGTTATAAATTAAAATACAAGTTGTAAAGACAGTAAACAGCTGCAGGACTCAGTGCTCCAGCAATATGAATCATTGGAAAATACCAAAAAAACCCTAGCAATCTAAAAATTAAAGCATATGATGGGTCACATTCCAACATTTCCCTCCACTCGGAGCTGATCAGTGTGTCTGGGTGAGGAATGTGTTGACAGTGGAGATTCACTGACACCTATAGGCAGATTGGAGTCACGTCACTCATTAGAAGTCTGTACATAATAAAAACTGTGCTAATTCAATCTTGCAGACTTTACAACATCCCAAAGGTTTTCTATTTAAAATAATACTCTACACACCCTCTCATAACAGTAGATCCAGACAGATCTCTCAACACAAGATAAATGTTGATCGTAATTATTATGACTTATATCACAGCGCTGTTGAATTCTCATTGTTGAATAATTTTATACAACAGCACGGCTCTGATAGCAGTTCTGGCTCCAAGGCAAATAACAGGATTACATCAATGCGCTCATTCTCTTACACAAGGACTTCGATGGCAGACAAAATCTAAGCCTAATAATAAACAGATTCGAAAAATGTTAAAATGTTAATAGTATTTATGGGAGGGGTCTGCAGTGTCAGCACTTTGTCACAGTCACTTTGTGTTTTCAGGTTTCTTAGTAACAAGACAAGCAGTGTTTTGTCTGAATAACTTCAAGAGAGTGAGAAAAAGAGATGCTGATGAGGGAATGACTGTTTATAGCTGATAAGAGGAACTAACATGTTTTGCTGATGCTTCAAAAATAGCCTCCATCATATTTTAATCCCTAAATTCTGGAAAAAAGATCATTTCTGTGTATTTAATGGACTGTCAGATGTGTACGCTCCTGGGTTAAAAAAGGCCCAAGCCCAAAATGGCAAAATATTAAGCTTTTAATGGTCTTATCACCAAATCCTTGGTCAGGAAATTAGCAAGAATTAAACAAATTGATAAAGGAAGTTAGTATGGGAGAGTGTTTCCCTTTGATTTCTTTAAATATTTGAGCCTTGTGGCCCTTGATGGGCTGCATCAGGTGTAGCAGATAACCAAATAATCAAAGAAAAAAAACATCCCAGAAAATATTTTTGGAAAATTTTGTACACCCAGACACCTGTTAGCTTGAATTTTACATCAAACATTTTAATCATTATCGTGATTTTACCTTTGCGTACAAGAAGACTATATAAGTGAATTTCCCTGTTTCTAGCTTTTCCCCAAACAGCTCACTGCAGCAAAAGTAAACGAGTAAATGGAGGCACAGGAGCTCTCTGGAGTGCATTTGTTTAACTGTTGCTAATATTCTGACCAATGATTTGTTGTTAAGACCATTAGAAGCTTAATATTTGCCTTGATTTGCATGGCTTGGCCCATTTTTGTTTTTTGCCCAAGAGTGTATACTACACAACAATATCCATGAGCATGACCAATAAAATATATTGCATCACATCACACTGACCTCATCTACATTCACTGTTACATTTATTCACTTCTTGCTATGTGAAACTGAGTGGAAGAAAATTTTAATATTCTAATCAACGATATGCTAGTATATGTCCCATACATTTGCTGTATGTAGGTATGTCAAGGCATAACGCATGCCCTGAGAGAGGGAGAGAGAGAGAGAGAGAGAGAGAGAGAGAGGAGAGACATAAATAAAAGGAAGAGGTCACTCTGAACTGCTACAGCTATTAGCAGTGGTGGAAAAATCAATGCACACTTGTTCCTAAGAGTCTCACTCAGATGGAGCCTCTGTTTCCTAACAAAATTCTGAAGAATCGTTCTGTAGACAGTGGCCACAAGGTCACCAAATATTGACCTTTTTCAGTGCAGAACTTGTGCTTTTAGAAATATAACGAAATTGATTCTTTTGAGCTGTTGAGGTCTTAAAGAACATGTCCATTTTCTATCATGCACTAATAGTTCTGCACAAATATGATCAGACGGATGCAAAGGCACAATCTACCCATTAAAACATTATGCACTGGATATATTTCTTGATTTGCAAAGGAAAGGGCTCTAAGTTTTAATTTGTGTAGTAAATAATCATTTCAATATTTATTTAAAATTCTAGTGAGTCTCAGACAGTCTTTTTGACAGTTTTATTGATCTGGTTTTTTTTAGGTGCACAATTGTAGAGTGACGTGATCATATACTTTGAATCAAAATATGACTGCTCCTACCAGGTGACATTTTTCCAATCTTCAGCTGTCCAGTTTCGGTGAGCCTGAGTCTAATGTAGTGTCAGATTCCTGTTCTTGGCTGACAGAAGTGCAACCTGATGTGTGGTTTTCTGCTGTTGTAGCCCAAACGCCTCACTGTTAGGCATGTTCTGAAATGCTTTTCTGACCACCACGGTTGTAAAGAGCGATTATTTGAGTTACCGTAGCCTTCCCCATTTGAGAAATCTCCTCTGAACTCTCTCATCAACAATACTCAGACCAGCCTGTTTGGCACCAACAACCATGACATGGTCAAAGAGATCACATCCACCCCCCCATTCTGATGTTTGATGTGAACATTAACTGACTTGTATACATAATTTTATGCATTGTGTTGCTGCTACATCATTAATTTTTACCTAATGTAATAAACTGATAAAGGATCCTAAAATATTTTGTTAGGAAAATCTTGATTTGAATGCTGAAAAGAAAAAAAAAAAATCATGACTATCTTACAGTATCGTAGTACTGAAGCTATTCTGACAACACATAGTGGCCCAACACCTTATTAAGACATATTTTCCTTTAATTTGTCACCAGACAGTATGAGGATGTTTATACGGATGAGATGTCTTATTGTCCTAACATCAACCTACCAAACTAGAGGGAAAAAAAATTGTTTACAGCAAAGATCTGAACTTTGTCTCATCAAAGCACAATGTTTTCTGGGACTTGACTGTCACGCAGCCACTGAGAGGAAGACAGGAAGAGGCCACAAACATTATCAAGGAGGATTTGCTCTGCTTGAGTGTGCGCTCGTGGCATAGGAAATAGGTCTGATACGAAGTCTGGTAGTCAGGAGGATGCACAGACATATCGCAGTCATATTTCATGTGTTTGCATCTCTGCAACTGCCTCAGAGATCTTATCTCATAACTGTCACTACATGACATACAGGAAATTAGATACACACATGTTCCTGAGCGCAGACACACAGAGCAACTATTCAGATCTGGAGATGAACTTTTATCAAGGCACCAGATCAACAGCTGTGTTATGTGTTAACAGCTCTGTTAAAGTACTGTCCCATATGGACCAACTTAATGATAAATCTCTATCAGAATATTAATCTCATATGAATTATTGTTTGTTGGCTGCTATCTGTCATTTCATTGTTAAGTAGCCTTATCACTTCAGTACAGGAATAGTGTTCGTATGTTTAAAATCTCACTGCTTCAGCATTATGAAAAACTGATGTACTAAAATACTAGATACTTTCATCACAAAGTATCATCACTCATGTACTTTCGTTTCAGTTTAAACAACTGTAAACAGTTGTGACAGCTTTTAGTAGTGTTTCAAAATCTCTTTAGTGCCATCTTCAGGACAAAAGGAGTTAACCAGAACCAAATGTTGGCAGGATTTATGGAATTAATATTTGAGCTGCATGATTCTAGCCATCACTGAGTAATGATTAGGAAATAAAATAAGAAGTTATCATATATTAAGGTGATTAGATAAAAACATCTAATGGAAATAATACCATAATAAATTACAAGATAAAAATATACAAAGAGGCTAGGTACAGCTTAGAGCCTGAGAATGTAACATGGGGTTCAAATGAAAGTGTGTCATCAAAAATTATACCTAGATTGAGAACAATTGAAGCAGCTAATCCAGGACTACAGAAGGAAAGCCACTCCAAACCAGCCTGTGTACATCAAGGGTATGGAAGAGGAGCTGGTCATCTCATACATGTTCCTGATCCAACACGTCTAACAGCCTGAACTGGTCTATAAACACTTCAGCCAACATTAAACAAGCACTACAGCACCTTAATTTTCGATGTCACCTCAGAAGACTGGACTCTGCTTAACTTCTGACGACTGATCGAGTGTCCTCACCCAATACATACAAGAAAGAAAAGAAAAGGCATGCCAAAACCCCATTCCACTGACTCCCTAGAAACCCACCTCTGCCACAGGAATGCACACACCATCATCAGTGATCTGGAGCACCCTGGTCACCATATGTTCACCTGGAGGGACTCCAAGAACAGCCTCAGGACTGAAAGACCTGAAAGTGTCATCTCCCACAGAGACTGCTTCACCAACTGCTTCCTCTCTGCGTAAGACATACGGGCAGGAATATCATATCCCAAGCCATCCTCAACCTCGTTCTCAGTGTCTTTACAAATCGATATATCTTGTTTTCTATGTAGTTAATCACGTTATCCAGCACTTCTTTTTAACTGGTTGTTTGGCTACACAACAAAATGCAATCGTTGTTTATGGCTTAGATTACTGAACATAATCAGCTGTGATACTGCTAATCTAAATCTATCATCTATCATTAGATAACAATAGATATTGCTTTTTTATTGACTCTGCTGCATTAAATCACCAAATCCCCACTGTTTTTGTATATCCTATGTGTCTATGTTAATGTTAAAAATGAAACATCTTTAAGAATTCTTTTCTTAAATAAATATTTAGCAGATATACTGCTAAACTTAAGCAGGAAGCATTTATTACAGATGTAATACAAGTATAATTGTGTAGCTCTAATATATCCCCACTAGCCATTGTAATAGGAATATCTGTATACCTGCTCATTAATGTTCACATTAAATGTCATAATGGAGAAAAAAGTGATCTTGGTGACTTTGACCCTGGCATAGTGCCAGAAGGGGTGGTTTGAATATTTTAGAACCTGCTGATCTCCTGGGATTTTCACACACTACAGTATCTAGACTTTAGACAGAATGACAGAATGACAGAAAAACAACAAACATCCAGTGAGGAGCAATTCTGCAGGTGGAAACACCCTACAGATGAGAGAGGATCACAGGAGAATGTCCAGAACGGTTTGAGCTGAGAGAAGCCTACAGTAACTCATATAACCACTCTTTACAACTGTGGTGAACAGAAAAGCGTCTCAGAATGCACAACACGTCAAACCTCGAGGTGGACTGGCTACAACAGCAAAACACCATATCAGGTTCCACTCCTGTCAGCCAAGAACAAGAATCTGAGGCTATAGTAGGTGCAGACTCAGGAAAACTGGTCAGGTAAAGATTGGAAAAAGACCAGGTTATCTTTAGCTGTTCAATTTTCCCCAATTCTGATGTTTCAATACTACCTATAGCTTTTGACCTGTATCTGCATGACTTTATCCATTATGCTGTTGTCACATGATTGGCTGATTGAATAATTGCATGAATGAGCAGGTCTACAGGTGTACCTATTAAAGTGACCAGTGAGTATATATATAGTATATGGTCTGGCACCTGCCTGATGGTCAGGAATATCAGTTGGAGCCATTTTAGGCAGTTCAGATGAGTAAACTACAAAAATAAGGATTTTTACTCTTTAGAAATAAAAATTTCCAAAATTTCTACATTCCACAGTCTATCATTATATGTTACTTCCAAGAGCTCTAGATAAGCAGCATGCCATGAATGAGTATAAAAATATCTCTGTTAAACATAAACATATCAAACAAATCAAAGACTTTATGAAACAGAAATGTGCTTTCTCAGTCCTCAATCCTGTCAGGCGGATTAGAGTCGGAGAAGATCTGATGGGGTGAGAGCTGGTAGATGGGAGCCTGTTGATCCTGCTCTGAGATTGACAAGGTAACATTGTGTACAAGAAGGGAACTAGACGGCTCAATGTTTATATCAGGCACAACCAAACCATCGTCCAGAGCTGGATTCCCCTCCCCTGACTGCTTCAGGTCATCCTCAGATGGTGGCCTTTCGACGTCCAGTGGAGGTTCGAAGGTAGAGCTTGCTGTTGCTGCTGTAGTGATGGAGGCGTGGCCCTCGGTGACCACAGTGACCTCAGCGCCGCCCTGCTGGATGAGGGCGTGCAGGCTGTCAAGGTCCGAGCATGCCGTGATGAACGCGTGGCTGCTTTCTGAAGATGAAGTGGAACTGATGAAGGTCTGAGTCTCTACTGGGGCCTGAGAAGAAACATTTGTCTGCAGTAGAGGGTTTTCTTCACTGCCACTGATGTGAGTTAGTAAGACAGTCTGGTGCTCGAGGCTGCCCTCTGGTGGGGTCATGTGTTGCACTGGGGTTAACAGACTAACCTGCTGTATTATAGGGTTGAGAATTACATTCTGCCCTTTTGAACTAAGCAGAACTGTTCCAGGTTTAGAAGATGGGACGTCCACTGCTGCCTGGATGAACGTTCCCTCTTGACCTAGAGGAGGCGCTACAAAGATCTTGAGCTGTGTGTTTCCATAGGAAGGAACTGACCCATTTGTGAGCGTCATCGAAACCTGCTCGGGCCCTTTATCTGTTTGTTTTGCAGTACTATTTTGTGTCTGTGACTGTGCAAGTCTGAGCTGTTTTTCTGTATTGTTATGTTGCCTCTTATGACTCCGTAACGAATCTTCTCTAACAAATGATGCGTCGCACAGGTTGCAGCGGAACGCCCGGGCTGCTTCGAGCCTCACCCGGTACCGTGAACCTACAGGATTGGGTGACTCATCTCCTGTTTTTCGTCGTTTGGCACCTTTGCTGCGCCCCTCTACAACTTTCTCACCATGGCACTTCTTCATGTGGACGAGCAGGTTGGCACGCTGCTTGCTGGCGAAGGGGCAGCGGTGGCAGGTGAACGGGCGCTCATCCGAGTGCACGCGCTCATGTCTCTTGAGCGCCCCCTTGCTGGTGCAGGAGTATGGGCAGCAGGTGCAGCGTAGTGGGCGGGCGGGTGCGTGCTGGCGGGAGTGTGCACGCAGTGCCGCCTTGGCTGTACACCGGAAGTCACACTCTGTGCAGGCGTAGGCACCGTGGCGCAGCCGGGCATGCGACTTCAGGTTGGCCTTCATGGCACAGCGGTAATCGCACAGCTCGCACGCATATGGCTTCTCGCCCGAGTGCACACGTGTGTGACGCTTCAAGTCTGAGTTGATTTTGAATTTGGCGCCGCACTCACCACACTGGAATGGGGCATCACCTGAAAGGTAGAATTACCAAAAACTTCATGCTTTAACTCTAACTAATGCAGTGGCTCTCATATCAGGACACACACTCGTCCAAGTCACCAGTTAAATGCAGTTTAATCTCCATGCATTAAATATATAAAGAAACAAATGAAACATCATATAAAATGTAGACGCTTCAAAACACAAGGCCAAATATGGACCTTATTTTATATGTATGAAACAAAGATTTTCTCACAGTACAGTACTTCCCAAAAGTTTCATGGCTACATATGTGTGAACTCTACCCAATCCACAGCATGTTTAATATTTTTTTTATAAAGGAAACCAACACGCAAACATACACCAGTGTATATGAAACATCAGGGGTGGAGACATGGGGACAATCAACATTCTCTCACCTGTATTTTAACTTAAAACATGGCATAAGGCAGTGGGACAGTGAACAAACTGCTTATTTGTGTGTATTTAGATTCAACATAATTATTGTACACATACTTTATAGCTACACAATCAAGTAAATGAATGTGAGGGATTTCAATGTGTCTATATTGACTTAAATAGAGACAAAGCATAAAACATATGCGAGAGAACCGAATGGACTGAATGGATTTTCTACAAGCACATATGGGTGTGTCATGGTTAGGTGTTCACATACTTTTGGCCACATAGTGTATCTTCTTGTAAGATAATCCCATATAATTAGTACTTTAGTGTAGCTGCATGACTCAGGACCATAATGAGATGAGAAAGTAAATACACTTATGTGAATACATAAGTATTAATAAGCATTAACAAGGGCTCACAAGACCTAATTTTTAAACACATCAATAATATGGTATACTGAGTAACGAACAATGCTGAGATATTTATTATTTAGTTCTTATTAAAACTATATTAAAATCATATTTAATACAGTTAGTGCAATAATTTTTAAAACTAAACACAACAGTATGTACAGACAAATTTATCGAAACATTACTGTAGTCCATTGTGGCAGTGGGGGCGTGGTTTAGGGGGTTTTGTGAATGAAGGAGGGAGTCTTGGAGAAAGACTCATAACATAATATGAAACCTATAAATATAAATAAACAAGCATAGTCCCATGTAGCTGGCTGTTTAAGAAAAATCAATTCACTGACTCATTAGCATTTATAGAAAGAAAAAAAAAAGATAAATGATGAATAGGCCACTATTTGGCACAACCACCAAAAATATTGTGCAACATTCAGATTCAGTGTGTGAACATGATGAGTATAAGCATGCATGGTTAGCCTGAAGGGTGAAACCACAGAATGTTAGGAGCCCCAGACAGTGCACTTTAAATGATGTTTACATTATATGTCTTGTTTCTACTAGATATTATAAGGGAAAACTACTGGTGTCTTTGTAATTTCTGATTATTTAAGAATATCAGATCAGATCAGGTGTGTGCGCTGACCTGTGTGTGAGCGCAGGTGCACGGTGAGTTGGCTGGAGTTGCGGCTGGCGTATGGGCAGATCTGGCACTTGAAGGGCCTCTCGTCGTAGTGCACACGCAGGTGCTTTTTCAGGCTGCTGCTGTCTGCGGCGGCGTATGTGCAGTGCTTGCACTTGTGTGGCTTTTCCCCGGTGTGTGAGCGGCTGTGCAGGTTCAGCTTGTCCCGCCGGCTGAAGCGCTTGTGGCACAGTTCACATTCAAATGGTCTGTCGCCTGGACAAGAATCAATCTTTACTCCTCCTCAAACTCATAATTAACGTAAAGGATGATGAGATGATACAGGAATTAATTTCTTACCAGTATGAGTTAACATGTGCCTTTCCATGTCCTTTTGGCCATACTGTGTTTTGAATGTACAACCTAAGGGAAAGTTATGCATTAGGATTAACGAGATCTCACAGTATAACGTGTCTGCTAACAGCACCTGCACTGCGGAGGTTACACTCACCTGAGAAGCTGCAAATGCGTCGCTTTTGAGTGAGTGCAGGTTTCAGCTTTTTGGAGGCTGGTTTCTGGGTTTTTACCGTCTTCTTCACGGCCTTTGACACACAGGTCTGTAATGCTTCCTCCAAAGGAAACTCTTGCACAGTTTCTGAAAAAAAATATAGATGAAAAAATATTTAAAAAAAATAAAAAATATAGTTTAAAGATGTTTTGCCTCCACAGTATTAATCAGATTATTTATTTGTAGTGGACGGAGCCAAAACATGGACCACGATTACGTTGTAGCAGCTATAAACAGTTCTCTTAGCAGTCGCTGTTTTTTTCTCTCTTAAAGTTAAGGTAGTTAAGTTAATTTCTTTATTTTTAAAGTCCTCTTTGCTCTACAGCATTTCTTCGCATGTGCCTAAGACTTTTGCACAGTACTGTGTGTGTGTGTGTGTGTGTGTGTGTATATATATATATATATATATATATATATATATATATATATATATATATATATAGATAGATAGATAGATAGATAGATAGACAGATAGATAGATAGATATAAACTTTTGGCTGAAAAAGAGGCAATCAAAAACTATCATAAAAAATAGAGCTGTAAAGATAGGAAGAACAGCAAGACTCACAAATAATCACACTCACAAACCCTTGTTTCTCTGGTTCTTTCTCTCTCTCACTATCTGACACTCACACATACACACACACACACACACACACACAATACACACCCTTATATGTATTTTAGTGAGAACTAACCACGAAGGTTGGTGAAATTGTTAATACTAAGGGGTACTAGAGATATCGAGATCAGCCAATACTGAGCTTATATAAGTTTCCCACAAGTTGTGATCTGTATTCATGTGAATGATCTGTTTTGTTTCAATTCAAATCTAATCGCTGCATGAAATACATGTAAATCAGATTGGAAAATAACATCCAGTATCTGCTTCAACATGACTATGTGGTACGGAAATCTAAGTGTCGAAAATAAAGCAAAATTGTCTGAAAAACTGAGTGTTTAATGAAGCAAGCGTGATTGTAGGTAAGACACAGATGCGGTATAAATGATATTTATACACTAAAAGTAAAGCAAATGCTTTGGTTATCATAGAGGATTCTTCTCATCCCCTACATTCTCAAGTTCAGTTATTACCTTCAAGGAGTTGCGTTAGACAACCACGGGCAAGGAAAGATGTGTAAATTAATAGAATAAATATATATAATGTAGAATATTAAATGATGAGTCATAAATGTGGGTATATCAGTAAGTGTGGATATGTATGCATATACAGTATATATATGCATATACAGTATATACAGTATATACAGTATATATATATACACACACACGCGCACGCACACACACGCGCACACACGCGTGCGCACGCACACAGACACACACACACACATATATGCACAGTACTGTCTTAGGCACATGCAAAGAAATGCTGTAGAGCAAAGATGCCTTCAAAAATAATGAAACTAAATGTTTCTACATTAATAAAATACTATAAAGAGCAGCAAACAGTAATAAATAAAAGAAAGTCAATATTTGGTGTGACGATTCTCCGCTTTAAAAAAAAAAAATAGTAGTCTCAGGTACAATGTGTGCAGTTTTATAAATGAGCTGTAAGTGTTACTGAGCATCTTGCAGAAGCAGCCACAGCTCTTCTGGTGACTTTGACTGTCGCACTTGCTTCTTATTTTTGCAGCGAAACCCAGCAGCCTTCATTATGTTTTTTTGCCTGAAAAGTGTCTTTTGTGTAATATTCTGCTTTCTTTAATCACACAAACATTTTTCTGTAACATTTAATTTTGTGCTGGAAAACTAATGTTTGGAAATCTAAAATGTTTTTATACTGAATCAATAATGTAGAAGTCATAAAATAAAAATCTATAACAAAGTTTGTACTAAAAAAATACATTGCCTAAGACTTTTGCACAGTACTGTATATATGAGAATGTATATATGCGTGTATATGTTGAAATATAATGTATATTTTAGTTTAAAATTGTTTATACTTTTTAAATGTAATTTTGTTTTGTTGTTTTTTTAGGTTGTTGTGTTGACGTCCTTGTTCATACTGTATAGAGAAGCCAAAGACAAATTTCCAATTTCAATAAAACTAACTAACTAACTAATTTCTGGCCCCATCCTCTTTATGGGTGTTTCCCAAATAAACACATTATAACCTGAAGACTGAGATCACAATAAGGACCTGAACAATCACAGAAAACACACACACACACTAGTGAGTGTGTATTTATCATAGCAGAAGAAATGAGCAGACCCACCAGCAGCTCCAGTACTTGGGACTGAGATGTTTGTGTTGGGAAGCTGACAGCCATTCTGCTTGTGTGCAAGAAACACTTCAAAATTGTTGTACTGCTGCTTGCAGAAGCCACAGATGTGGATGTCAGGGCTCACCTCCATCAGCAAATGATTCATCTCTGAAAACAACAAGGAGCAGTTCAGTTTGTTAGCCCTTATTTTAATAACAGTAATGTAAAAAGTCATGAACATTCACATTCAGACGCACAACTGAATCCTGTATCACGTTACATCCACCTTTAATACCAAGACATAAATACTGCACCTGACCACGTGACCAAATATTTCTAACTCACACTTCTTTAAAGCTCTCAGCTGTGTCTCTATAACGGTTTCATTAGCCAACAAAAACAAGATTACCGTCTCGGCTGAAGGATGCCATTGTCAGTTCTACACCAGAAACATGCCTAAAACCGGAATATTAATATATTAAAATATCTGCATTTTGCACATATTAACTCTTCAACCCATTTTTAAGTATCGTGTGTTTACATAGCTTAGCGCCGGGATACAGCGGTGATATGTGCGACAACTTTACGACACCGTGACAACTTCTTAGCGGCAAATCTCGGCCAAATTCCACATAGCTAACTACTCTCTATATAAACGCACTACATAGGGGATGAAACAAAGGCTTCTACACAATACATAGTGTACTATATATTCAACAAAGAGGTATTTGAAGTACATCCATCTTTTGTTCGCTGGCTCAAACAAGCGACCCAAGAGCACTGCTGCCCTCTTGTGTTCCGGAGGAATTTATTAGATGTACTTTATGTGTCCAAAGTAGCTCAGTACAGCCATTTAAAATAAATAAATAAATAAATAAATAAATAAATAGCAATGTAAAAACAGCTCAGGAAAACAAATGAGCAAGAAAAAGATGCGAAAAATGTTAAACTTTTGTGCAGAATTAATTTGAAATTGTGGCCTTGTGCACAAGTAGTCCTATATATTAACTTCATAGAAGGGATTGATTAGTTGTTATATGAAATCTGATTGGTCAGAAGGTGTTGATTAATTTTCTATAATAACAGCTCTGACAATACTGACAACTGCAAGCACATCACAGGTTTACTGGATATACAGTTGAGGTCAAAAGTTTACATCCCCCTTTCAGAATCTGCAAAATGTTTATTATTTTACCAAAATAAGAGGGATCATACAAAATGCATGTTATTGTTTATTTAATGCTGACCTGAATAAGATATTTCACATAAAAGATGTTTGCATATAGTCCACAAGAGAAAATAATAGCTGAATTTATAAAAATGACCCCATTCAAAAGTTTACATCCCCTTGATTCTTAATACTGTGTTGTTACCTGAATGATCCACAGCTGTGTTTTTTTGTTTACTGATAGTTGTTCATGAGTCCCTTTTTTGTCCTGAACAGTTAAACTGCCTGCTGTTCTTCAGAAAAATCCTTCAGGTCCCACAAATTCTTTGGTTTTCCAGCATTTTTTGTGTATTTGAACCCTTTCCAACAATGACTGTATCTCATAACTGAGGGACTCATATGCAACTATTACAGAAGGTTCAAATGCTCACTGATGCTCCAGAAGGAAAAAACATCCATTAAGAGCCGGGGGGCTTTCATTTAGTACTGCCCTTCAGAGGCTACAGAAGATAGTTACATGTTTCCCAGAAGACAAAATCACTAAATAAACAATAACATGCATTTTGTATGATCCCTCTTATTTTGGTAAAATAATAAACATTTTGCAGATTCTGAAAGGGGTATGTAAACTTTTGACCTCAGCTGTAAATGCGCTCGTTCTAATACATTATAGTTTCTACAGTAACAGTATTACTGTAATTCACAGGCAGCTGAATGGTGGACATAAGCCTAAAAAAGCAGTTTTAGAAACCTGTTAGGAAAAGAAAAGAAAACAGGGAACACATATAATCATTTGATATGGTGAAGATTTCGGTAAGGAGATGTTTATTTAACATTTATGGAAGGAGTCTCCAGTGTTAGCCTTTGTAATGGTAATGGCCAGAGCTGAGGCTGTTCCTTTAGGTTTCTGCCATGGGAAAATCTTCAGGATAGAGGATGTTATGTCTCAGTAACATGCTGCATTTTTTTTACCTTAAGGACTTCCAGAGAAAGGGAGGGAACAGTTGTATGTAGCTCTAATAATGTAAGCAATAGCAAGAACTAACTTGTTCTGTGAACGTTGCACAACAATAAGTTTAACCACTGTATAAATGGATAAAAAAGTATGATGTTATTATTTAATTATTACCAAATTGTAATACTTGGGAAGTTGCTGTTGCATAAGAGGAATAAAACACTGGTTGCTGTGATTGTAAATAACGTGATGTGGTAACGGCCACATCACAGCACCCATCACACAAACACCTTTCACACAAACACACACTGCATTCACAACTCCTCAAGAAAAGTTTTTTTATTTTTTTTTTTTCATATCTGATTGTACATCAGACTGTTTATCTCTTGGTCTTCTTTGTTGCAATGTATAATAAAATAATAATAACAATAATAATAATAAGAAGAAGAAGAAGAAGAAGAAGAAGGAGGAGGAGAAGAAGAAAAAAGAAGACTGATAATAATAATAATGATAATAATAATAATAATAATAATAATAATAATAATTTACTGTATATAGCACATTTCATACATTTAACTCAGACTGCTTGGCAGTTTGTCCAATATGTAAACAAGATATTTAGAAGATACAGAGAATATTAGCAAGTCTGCCAACTGCCATAAATGTAAGATATGTCTTAACACCCCCTTTAAAAAAATCTTATACTAAAAAGAAATGACATAAACTGGCTCCTTTATGCCCCAGTGAGACAAGAAGTACAATATGGAGGACACCAGTGCTGTCACTTCGTTTTAGTCCAGGTGAGTTTGCCTGCTGTGCCACTGCTGTTTAATGGACCTGGGCTGTCACGCAGCATCTCAGTGACCAGGCCTGCAGCAGGGGAGTTTAATTACAGACTTGAAAAAAAATATATATATATATATATACATATTGTAACATTGCAATGTTGTAAAATATATACATTGCAACAAAGAAGACCAAGAGATAATATATATATATATATATATATATATATATATATATATATATATATATATATATATGTATATATACAGTTACGTCTGGAAGTATTTGGACAATGACAGAGTTTTTGTGATTTTGCCTTTATACACCACCACAAAGCATTTGAAATAAATTTTCAACAAAGTACCTCCATTTTCAGGGGCTCAAAGGTATTTGGACAATTGACTGACAAGAAGTTCATTGACCAGGTGCAGTCCATTCCCTTGTTACTTCAAGACAAATGAAGCAGATAAAAGGTCTGGAGTTGATATCAGGTATTGAGTTGGCATTTCGTAGCTGTTCGACTGGAGCTACCAATATGAAGTCCAAGGAGATCTCAATGCAAGTGAAGGAGGCCATCATTAGGCTGAAAAAACAACATAGATCTATAAGAGAGATAGCAAAAACCTTAGGTGTGGCCAAATCAACAGTTGGGTACATTTTTAAAAAGAAAGAAAGCACTGGTGAGCTCAACAATATCAACATCGGAAGACAACTAAAGTGGATGATCGCAGAATCCTTTCCTTGGTGAAGAAAAACCCCTTCACAACAGCAACAAAAGTCAAGAATATTCTGGAGAATGTAGGTGTATCATTGTCAAAATCTACAATCAAGAGACGCCTTATGAATGTAAATACAGAGGGTTTACAACAAGGTGCAAACCACTGGTAACATTCAAGAACAGGAAAGCCAGATTAGACTTTGCCAGAAACATCTAAAAAAAGCCTCCCATGTTCTGGAATAAGATTCTTTGGACTGATGAAACCAAGATTAACTTGTACCAGAATGATGGGAAGAGAAAAGTATGGTGAAAGAAAGGAACAGCTCATGATACAAAGTATACCATATCATGTGTCAAACATGGTGGAGACAGTGTTATGGCATGGGCATGTATGGCCGCCAATGGAACGGGCTCAATGGTGATGTATTGATTTATTGATGATGTGACTGCTGACAGAAGTAGCAAGATGAATTCTGAGGTGTATAGGGCTATACTCTCTGCTCACATGCAGCCGACTGCTACAAAACTGATAGGATGCCACTTCACAATGCAGGTGGATAATGACAATAAACATACTACGAAAGCAACTCGAGACTTTTTGAAGGCAAAGAAATGGAATATTCTTCAATGGCCAAGTCAGTCACCTGATCTCAATCCAATAGAGCATGCTTTTCACTTACTGAAGACAAGACTGAAGGCAGAAAGACTCAGCAACTGAAGGTGGCTGCAGTGAAAGCCTGGCAAAGCATCTTCAGGGAGGAAACTCGGAATTTGAGTTTTGAGAACATGGGCTCCAGACTTTTTCATACAAGTATTAAAATTATAGTTATATTTACAATTATGTCACTTTGTCCAAATACCTTTGAGCCCCTGAAAATGGAGGTACTTTGTTGAAAATGGATGTAATTCCTAAATGGGAAAGGCCATATTTTTGTGGAACTTCTTAAACTAAAGCAGAAAGTCTACACTTCGATCACATCTTGATTGTTTTATTTCAAATCCATTGTGGTGGTGTATAAAGGCAAAATCACAAAATTCTGTCATTGTCCAAATACTTCCGGACCTAACTGTATATATATATATATATATATATATATATATATATATATATATATATAAAGGAGTTGAAGAAAAACAATAATAATGATAATGTTAATAATAAGAATAAGAAATTAATTCAATCTTGAGCTCGCGTAACTGTGTGTGTAGACTTTCTGTGCATGTTTTCTCCACATGCCCATCTGTTTCTTCCAGGTTCTCTGGTTTCCTTCCCAAAACATGCATGTAAGTGGATTGCCTATTCTAGATTGCCCCTAGGTGTGAATGTGTGTGTGTGTGTGTGTGTGTGTGTGTGTGTGGCATCCCATTCAGGCCATATTCCTACCTATACACTCAGTCTTTCCTGAAAAGGCTCTGGATCCACCAGCAGGATAACAGGATAAAGGAGTTATTGAAGATGAGTGAATTAAAAATATATAATAAAGTAGCAAATCTTTTCAAATGGAAGTATTAAAATTAAAAATAATTATTCAAAGTGTGTTTAATTGGGTACATCGAAAAGGACATGATAACTATAAAGAATTACAGAACTGTATACACACACACACACGTATATATATATATATATATATATATATATATATATATATATATATATAATTAAACAGAAATGAAATATTGAACAATATGTACATTAAAATAAAACAAATTTCAAGTAAAAACTGAGATGACGGAATGTTGAGCAGCCAGAAGAGAGCGCCATTGCCACGCTGTCCACTCTGGAAAACCTTCTGCACTCTTAAACAGTAAGGAGAGGTTTTGAGTTCAAAGAGCTGATCACAGACTGAAGATCTAAAGCACGTATTGTCATTACTGCATCGAAATGTTAGACTTATTAACTTCAGGAAAGAGAAACAAACAGAGGTTGGTGAGGGAAGTACTTTTTCTAGCTGCTATAATATTAATAAGAACAAGAACTAACCAGTTTCACAACATTAAGTGTAACTATAAATGGATAAAAAGCACAGTGCTTTGTTCATTAATAAAAGACAAGATTGTAATCATTGGCAAATTGCTGTGTGATCAAAGGAACAACATTTTTTCTTGCAGGGTAAAAATAATCAATGATAGCACGGTGTGACGCGCGTTGAGTTACTGTTATGAAATATCTGCACGTGACGTCTTTCTGCTTTTCTCATGCACAAATAGAGAGCTGGTTATTAGACAGCTGCTGCCTTCTGGACTGCAAAGTAAAGTAAAGTTCCAAAAGTGTCCAAGACCTCAGTCCCTACCAAGAATTGCTTTTATTTCATCAGGGAAACTAACACAGACATGAAATAGATATTTTATTATTTAAGAATATTTTACTGAAACATGGAGCTGCAGCATCCCCAGGCGTCAGAAGTGCTTTTGTGTGTCTTAGCCAAAAAATATAGATGTATTCAAGGTCGGTCAGGTCAAATATTTTTATCTGTCTCAGCTGCCCAAAGTTAATATGAACGGTGCGTTCATTAACAAATAGCAAACACAATACAAATTGAAATCCCCAGTTGATTTGCTTCTTTGTTTTTTAATTGCTGTGCTGTTATTCTTTCTCTTTGTGTTGATTGTTGTTGTGCTGTAACGATTCCCTATCTTGACCCACAGTCATCTTTGTGTACCGTATCATCACCAGTGCGTTCGGGAAAAGACAGATGTTTTGTCTTATATCAGTCAAATTGAGGTAATAGAAAAATGGGTGACAAATTAAAGGAAAAAACAACAGAATGTGTCTACGATCAGAACAGCTTCAGGACAGGTAGTGGTGTAGATTCTCGAGAAACTGTACTGGAGCAATTCTTCCAAACCATTCTTCCAAAAGATCTTCCCTCAGTCTGTTTTGATGATGGTGGTGGAGAGGTTACAGCTTTCAGACTCTGTCAATAGATAAAATATTTAAAGAGAAGTAATTCAGAGAGGGTGATTATGAATTTTGACCTACACGAACAGTTCTTATACTTCTGAAAATTTGAAATGATGCCTATTAGAAAATTCCCAGTGCACTTTTGCAAAGGTTGACGCTGCCAATTTCACGAGAGTACAATTTACTGTTCAAGAAAATCAGACATTTTTAAGCAACGCACAAGAGAAAATGTAAATGAATGAATAAATAAGTGGATAAATAACAGCAGAAGCCGATAAGCTGACAGTAAGCAATGGCCTCTGCTGGGAGGATTTTATTTTCTGAAAATACTGTCAGTACATCATTTTATACTTCAGTAAGTGGCTTTTAAATGGAAGGTAATTAAATTGGAATATATTACTGAGTTTTGTATAATGATCTAGATTGTATTTCTGATTATCTGCATTATTACTCTTGTACAAATGTAATCAGTAATGGATAAAAATATACATTAAAAAAAACAACTTGTTGGCTGATCCTCTCCGTCTTGACAAGGAAATCATTTCAGAAAGAATTGTTAGGATGGAAAGCATATACTAATAAGATACAATAAGGATTATTTAAGGTTTATTATTTGCTTATAGCCTGATCACTGACATATTGCTCTTACTGTGTACATTACCAGCCATGCAGCAGATGGGAAAGCAGATTTAATCAACGGATTGTCAAACAGATATTTCAAAAGAGCAGTAAAGCTCCCTGCAGGACTGTTTTTAAGCATCTATTAAAGTTCTTGTCGTTTTAACTTTCCATAATTTCTCAACATCCCATAAACAGATGTTATTCAATGTTAACATTATTAGTCAAACAGGCCTGTTTGCCCGGTGTTTATGGAAAAAGAGTGCTACGACAGAGCCTGTTTGAACTCGCTGTCCCACATCACAAATACAACAAGAGCTAAAAAAAAGAGTTCACTATCTGTAATGCATAAGATAAATGAAGCACTTGAGAATCAGGATGAAAAAAAAGAAGAAGAAGAAGAAAAAAAGGTAGAAATAATGTCCGCCATTTCCGATTTCCAGCCCTGCATCTGAATGCTAACAACATGCAGATCGACTCTTTTTAAATTTGTACTACACAGACTACGTCTTACAAAAAAGCATGCCATCAAAGGTTTGGGTTTAACAAGCAGGGGAGATTTAAGATTTGCAATTGTACTTGGCAGGCTGATATGTTTATGACGAATGGAGACACGGGAAAAGGATGTTCTGAAGTTGTTTTAATGTTTGCTCGGAGCTGCGTGACAAATTATACACACGTGTAGCATATGAATTCCTGCAGTCAGCAGCTGCCATCATTGCATCAGATAAAACAGGCAATGTCTGGGAAACATCAGATGCCTCTGACCCTGTCTACATGATTGCACAAAGAGACAAAACACACACACACTCCCCCCCACACACACACATTTATTCTACTGCTTTCTTGCACACACTCCTGCACAGACAAACTCGCACACACATGTGCACAAAAATACACTTGGCAGATTTGGGTTGATTGTCCAGACCAAGTGATGCACATGATATGATTTCTAGCATTGGAACTGGAAGCACAGTGAACACAAAGTAATCGCTTGCGACAACACGCAGGACTGCAAACGGTGTTGAAAAAGACTAAACACGACGTTAAAAATCCACTGGGTGATTCATTATCAACAGCCGAGGTGTCAGACTTCAGTCCTAGAGGCCCACATCACTCCAGTGCTCAGCATTCTACCTCATTTAACACACCTGATTCAACACATCAGGTAATCACCGAGAGCTTCATGTGCTGAATTTGGTGTGTAAGATGAGGGAATAAACAAATCTCTAGAGCCGTGGCTCTCCAGGTCAGGAGTTTGTCACTGCTCATATGCAGTATGTGGAGGTTCATGGCTGTGACACAATCAGGATCTGAGCAGAACCAGAAACTTTAGTTATACACCAATTTAATATTGAGGTACAACCCTCGAAAGGCCAAAATCAGCAGTGGCGGCTTGTCCACTGATACAGTTGGCGCAGAGCCTCACCATTTATATCAGTCTTTCAACAAATGTTAATTTTCATAAAGTCCTCATTCACAACGTCATACATTTTAAATTCAGCTGAAATTATTACTAATTACTTCTTTTAAGTGAACGGTTTAAAAAGAGTTTAAAATGTTGCTATTTGACAGATAGAAGATTTTATTGATTTGCTCTCCTAGCTAGATGTTGCTCACTGCTCCATTTAGCACCATAGAGCGTTTTATTAAGCCACCTAGTGGTCAGAAATGGGAACTGCAACAAGAGCTAATGCTTCATTCATAGTGCCTTGTAAGTGCTAATTTGCAAGCTGTAATAAAATCATTTCCCGCTCCAGGACATTCGCTGTGCGAAGTAGAAAGCTTCCACGAAAACATGTCTTTTGTTTGCGCTGTCAAAACACGTAAAGCTAATAAAAAGCTGCTTTAACCACACTTTTACAGTTACAGGCCTGTGTGGCTATTGGTACTGTTCTACTGTTCTAGTTAACTTTGTGCAACATTTTGGACTGAAACTGCAGCACAGCAACAACAGCGGCCAATAGCGAGGAGCATTAGCAACAAGCTAGCCAGCGGGCAATAGCAAGTAGCATTAGCAACAAGCTAACCGGCTACCGTTAGTGATAACTCTAATGTACTCTGTGTGTATATTAACTGACCTAAAGACAATACTGCTGTAAACTCATTTAAAAGTCGAGAAGGGGAATGCTATACTGTTCACAGTGTGAGCGGCGGCCATGTTGATTTGATGTCACTCTGTAAATGGGGAAGGACCTAGTAGTTGCAAAGTCTACCCCAAGAAGATGAATTGAAATTTCAGTTTGAGGAGGCTTTTTCTGTGCTTTTTACTGGCTGTAGGTGGAGAATTAAAAGTTGCAACTTCACCTCAAACACAGTATAATCATGGGCAGGAATCATGGTGCCCCATGCTTGAGGGAGGAGCAAATGATAGGCTAGACTGGGCTAGTGGTTTTTTTTTTTTAATACTCTACAACCTCCAAGAATTTGTTTTATATTTCTGCAAACAAAGGCAAAGTGTAAGTGCTGACACTGTGTCTATGATGAAAAGAACCATTTCTACTGTAAGATATACTGCAAATGCTGATACTAGCACCACCAAGATGCCACTGTAGGGCCCTTGTGCAAGGCCCTTAACCTCCTCTGCTCCAGAGGCACTGCATCATGGCTGACTTCCTAAGAAGCTGAGATATTCGAAGAAAAGAATTTTACCATACCACAATGTACACTGTATATGTGACAAATAAAGGCATTTGTTCTTCTTTCCTTCTTTAAAAAAGAAGTAAAATATGACCCTTTTCCAATCCCCAAATTGTTTGGGCTAGTTTTAGTTGTTTTGTGTGGTTTTTGAGATGTAGTTGGGCTGGAGATTTTGCTGAAACCTGGCAACCCCAGTTAATGATATTACCTCAAACACAGTTGAACAAAGGATTGTCTAAAACCGCTCAAAACGAGTTGCTTGACTATATGCTCTATGACTGTATGGTGTCCACTCTCAGCTTCTTGTTACAGGGTTATGCTAAAAAAAAAAATCACTAATTGTGGCCTATAGCATAGATCAAGTGCGATAGCCTCTCGACTTCATTTTGTTAGAGGCTGTGTTGTTATTTATGTCATACTGGCTCACCGAAATCTATAGTCAAGAGCCCCTGCTGCAAATCAGGGCCTATGTAATGAGCTTGATGACCCTGATGTCCTACTTATAATCACTTTGGCAATGCAACATAAGATTTAAAAAATTATTCCTATTTATATCACAGTGCTGTTGAGTTCTCAATTCTGATTGGTCAGAAGGTGTTCATTAAGTAAGGAATAAAACACAACACACTGTGCTGTTGTAGGAAAATATAAGAGTTGACAAGCTGTGTTTTTTTAAACTTATTGACGTATTAACTATTAGGGGAAGGAACGACTGTTTATTCATCCCCATTGTGATGTAAGTCAGGGGTCATCAACTGTCAAACTGTGGTCCAGATGAGGATCCAGAAAATGATTTCATTGGATCAAACCAAGCTCTACTATACATAGCAGATCGATGTAAGAAAAAACTAACCATTGTTCAGTGACTGTAAAGAACCAGTGCAGCTGTTCTAGCAGATCCTCTGTTGCAACCAATCTCATGAATTTATGTCAGTTATTTACCTGAAGGAAAGAGTTTTCACAGACTTCCAGAGATTTTTTTTTTTTTTTTACATTTTATTTACTCTCTGGTCTGATTAGTGAAGTGATGACATGGCTTAATGATGAAAACAGAATGTTTATAGACGATTGGACAGAGAAGTATGTGTTTATTCTCCCTGCTTCAAGTTCAAAACACATCTGCTCAGAGCCCAGTGCGAATCAAAACACAACTTCAAATTGCGAAGTTTTATTTATAGCCATTTACAGCCATAAACTAATGTTTAATGGGTGAACATTAAAAGGTGACCGTTGTCACCATTCAGCCATGTTAGTTGCTTATCTGGCTTTGGAAGCAAGAATTTTAATGTAACTGGAGCTTCACGATTTTTTTTTGTTGATGTAAGTAATAACAAGGACTTGCTTCAGGGACATTCCACAATGTTAACTGTAACAATAAACAGATAAAAAGTATGACATTATTTAATAAATAAAGAATTGTAATTGTTGGAAAATTGCTGTGGTATAAGAAGAATAAAACACTTCGGAATGTGCTGTTATAGTAAAATAATAAAGAATAAAATGACAGTAGGAACACAAAGATTGGGACACAGACACTCAGACTTCTTTACGCACCCTCTGGTGGATGTTTCCTGTCAAAACAACAATATCAGGAGTATATATTTGTGAGTAGGGATGATTACTCCATGCCTCTTCTGTGCTTGATGTCATTTTTGGAATACCTCACCTTCAATGTTTTGCCTTCCACATAAATGGTGGAATAATCAGAATAATCAATTTTTCATTTCCATAAAATCTTAATAATACATTTTCTAGAGCAATGCAGCTATGTAAGTAATGTGTAGCTCTGGGATCTTCAGACGGTGGCTCTACAGAAGGCTAGATATCTAGCTATTTAAACAGACACGCTAGCACTGAGGTTGCATGGCTGAAAGTAAAACAGACGCGTCACGATTACAAGTACACGTACGTTTGACTTTCCCCAGTGAAATGTAATTTGAAGTACAGACAACAAAAGCCTTTCAGATAATCACCACCTGTCTCAGCACAGCTCCACTTAGTGTGAGATTTACTCAGTCATGATTACCACTCAAAAATAATCAAGTTAGCCGAGTTGTTTCACGGCATACGTGAATGATATGCTGATAATGTATGTAAATGAAAATGTATGTGTTTGCTATGATGACATTGTCCTTCTCACTCTCGCCTGCTACCCTCTATCCCACACACACACACACACACACACACACACATGATCGGGACTCTCCCTCTAAAGTGTGTCCACAAATCTGCAGAAATCGAGGGTGGGCATACTCTTTTTAGGCTTTTCATGCAGAAAATATTTAAAAACATACCCAGATGATCCTCAAACTTGGATGTCATATGGATTTCGGCTTTTTCTAAATATCACTCATGTTAAAAAGTACATGGAGGGTCCATGTGTAGGAATACCATGAGTAAAAAAGATAAAACTAAAACTATACCTGAAATAAAAAAAATCTTCCAATTTGCTCATTCAAGTCTAACATAGTAATGTGATGTTGATGACCAAAATTAGATTATAGAAAATATCATTTTTAACCAAATATAGCAATATTACATGATTTAGGGCTGTTGGATGAAGCCGCTGATTTCTGAGGTAAATATATGTATACATATATATATTTTATATAAAATATCTAGTTTGTAAAAAGCTAAGACATTCATTGGAGTCACAATTTTTTGAATTAAATTAGTGATTTTATGTAGAAACATTGTTAAAGATATACCTGAGACATGCTGCACTGATACTGACAAACAGTCTAGAGAGCAAGAGAAATCAGGATAATGATTTACAATGATTTATATTTTATATTTTCCGAAAAAAAGCTGCCCATAAATGTGGGCACTATGCATGAAAGGGTAAAGATGCAAAGGGTTAAGCAAAAGAGCACATGTCAATAGAGTCTCATGTAAAGTCTCTTTATTTAGGTACGTCCAATCATCATGGTCAGAATCCACAGTGATCCATAGGGAAATCATAATTCACAATCCAGATAGGTAAAAAACAAAACAAAACAAAGAACTAGGCTAAAAACAAGAACCAGCACTAGAAAACAGGAAGAAAAGAAGAACTGGGTATCAAAAATACATCAAAAATACACACACAGAACACAGATGAAACACACTGCTCAGAGGTGACGTTAATGATTAGGAGGTGTGGTCAGAAAAAAAAGGAAAATATGAAATAGGTTGGTTCTGTGACAACAAATACTGCTTTCCTCATTTATCCAACTTTAGAATTGAATCTGAAGTCTAGGACCTAAAGTCTCATAAATCACTTGTTAGTCATGTTATTGCAGCGTGTTAGCAGCACTGTAATGAGAGAATAATGTCACAAGGCTGATTGGCTCTGACAGAAATATTGTTCAAATTTAGGTCAGATAAAAAGAAAGAGGTTTATTTATCCATGCACCAAGCATTTTTTTTATTCCTTTTTTTTTTTATCATGTCCCAGTGTAATAAACCTTTCAGAATTATTTTGCACCTGAGTGCCAGTATTCTTTTGTGTATGAATATTTTAAAGGCAAAAAAAACCCCCAAAAAAACCCACAATTGTAATTCATGATACCTTATCTGTTATCATTTATTTGAAAGGCAAGTACAAAAAAAACATAACACAAACCATGTGCTGATTTTAGTGTCATTTACTTCGACAAAATTGGCAACCAATTATCAGTGCAGGCTTAATAACAGACTATTATGGTGTTTCTGGTGTAACCAAAATGGAGATATAGCAAAAGAAAAAAAAAAAGGTGTCACTTTCACACTTTGTCAGAAGAAAGTTCTCTGGTATTTACAAGTGAAAAGAGATGCAATTGAGGGATTTTTGGTGAAGCAAAACTTTAAAGAAAATAACAAGTGAAGCCTAGGCCACCCAGGAATAAGAGTGACACACACACACACACACACACACATATATACGCACACTCACACAGTCAGGTTGTCATCACTGAAGCGCGGCTCATAATTGGACGGAGGTGTTGGGAGATAATGAAGGCTGATCCCACACCTGCCACACCGTTGGGATTTCTCTTCACTGGCCACTTATATCTTCTGCAGTCCCTCTGTCTTAAGGGCAAGAGTGTGAGAAACAAACTAATGGGGGGAAAAAAAACAAGGTGCTGCAGGGAAGTTCCCTTTTAAGACTACTATACCTCCCCTCCACCCTCACTCGAGTATACAGGAGTCCCGAGATACTGTCTGGTGTCAAATATTTCAGACGAGCAAATGCGAAAGTGCTGCAGCAGCAAATTTAGTTTGAGATTTCTTTCGTGAGGCGCACTCTAAAACTGGGTTGTCTTCAGTGACAGCAGCATGTGCAGAATGATTTAGATGACTACCTGGAGCAGGTTACGCATCCGAGAGACGAGGGAGTTGGACTGGCCTAGCTTCCTGCAGCAGCTGCGGTACACACTCCAACCATGCTTCAACACACTTTGCAAAAATGAGTAGAAGGGAACTGCTGAAAAAGAGTCGGAAAAGGCTCCAAAGGTTTTGCAACACTGTGAAATATAACTATAACCCAAAACTACGTTTACTATTACTTGTAATATTTCCGCTTATATAAGAAGAAGCTTATATAAAAAGGTTAATAGGAAAGAAGGTCTGATAAAGTATTCAGCACATCTCTCTTTCAGATGTTACAGCTTGGAGGAGCTTCACAACCTAAATGGAATTCCACCAGTTCCGAGCTGAGACAATAAGCAGACAAAAAAAAAAAGTCTCTGGCGAATGTTTAATGGGAGCTTACTGACCTGTAGGCACTGCTGTAGAAAGCAGGTCACCACACAAAGGCCGTGTAGCACACACACACACACATTATTCACTCCTTTAATACCACCCTGCTAGCTCTGCCGTTCATCAGAGGTCACATATGCCAACGCATGATTCTGGAAAGACTTCAGAAAATGTTGTGAGCTGTTTTAAAATGGTATTTTTCAAAGGTTGCTAAGATCTTTTGCACTTGCTTCTCATACTGCATAAGACACAGTATACAGTAGAGATTAAGGGATGTTTTATTTAATCAAAAAAAAAAAGAAAAATTGTGAAAATAGTGTGCAAACAGGATAGTCAGATCTCAATCCCAATTTCATCGAAGGATATCTCAAACAGTGAAAAATATACACTCACCAGCCACTTAGGAACACCTGTACCCCTGCTCATTTATGCAGTTATCCAATCAGCCAATCAGGTGGCAGCAGTGCAATGCATAGAATCAGGCAGATACAGGTCAAGAGCTTCACTTAATGTTCACATCAAAGATCAGAAAGGGAAAAAAGTGATCTCAGTGACTTCGATTGGGGCATGGTTGATGGTTCCAGATGGACTGGATTGAGTATTTTAGAAACTGCTGATCTGGGATTTTCACACACAACTCTGGAGTGTCTAGAGTTTACACAGGATGGTGTGAAAAACAAAAAACACCCAGTGAGTGAGCGGTAACTCTTCAGGTGCCTTGTTAGTTGATTAAAGAGGTGAGAACGGCCAGACTGGTTTGAGCCAATAAAAAGGCTACAGGAACTCTAATAGTTACTCTTTACATCAGTGGCGAGCTGAAAAGCATCTCAGAACACACAACATGTCAAACATTGAGGCTGGAAAAAAGAAATCTGAGGCAGAGAGAAATCTGAGGCTGGAGAGGGCACAGGCTCACAGTCTCAACTGAAGATTAAAAAAAAAGACCAAGCAATGTTTTTCCAATCTTGTAGAGACTGTTGTGTGTGAAAATCTCAGGAGATCAGCAGTTTCTGAAAAACTCAAAACAGCCTGTCTGGCACCAACAACTCTGCCATGGTCAATGTCACTGAGATTTTTTCCCCCTTTTTCTGATGTTTGTTGTGATCATTAACTGAAGCTTTTGACCTAGAATTCATTAAAAATCCAGGATTTTAGATGATTTCAAGATTTTGGGCAATAAAGAGACTGAAGTTATAATCAGTATCAGTTATATATCTATGAGCAAACTCTGCCTTAACAAATGAAAATCGTGGCAAATCCTATATCTGCAGCAAAGGCAGGCTTGTTTTAACTCTGCAGCAGAATTTTAAAGTGCATTTTGTATTCCAGCCTTGTCTGCCAGGTTTACCACGGACACGGTATTGGTTCATTTGCACGCTTCATTGTATTTGCTCTCCGAGAAGTGTGTGAAACTACAGAGGCTTATATCACGCGCAGCATATTCAGTAACCATAAATCCTCCCTCGTGCTGTCCCCTCTGGCAATACGTCTCTCTTTACGTTTGCTTCCATTTGCTAATGTGGATCTGATTTCTTATAATCGCACTGATAAGCAGCGGTGCAATGCATCTGGAAATAACCGACACCCAAAAGCAGGGGCCTTATCGAGATGAATCTGTGCACTATTACAATCCGGAGTTATCCATCACCATCCATCACAGATCTGGCTGCAAGAAACCGATTACACACTCCTGAACCTTTATGGAGATATTATATTGCTTTCATCTGCATTTTTTATAGGGTTCTGATTTGAATCTCATTGCATATATACTGCTATCTCGTGCATCGTCGGATTGCGCTTCCTCAAATGTGTTTTCGGTTTTGTTATATCGTCTAAGAGAGGAAGATCACATTTCTTTCTGAGAAAGAAAGAAAAAAACATGGCTCAGGCCGTTTTAATACTATTTGCTCTTGGCCCGCAGAGCAAAAAGGAGCTGTCAATCGGCGCTGCCGTTGCTAATGAGTCGGCTGGTAAAATTGAGAGTGGTGGGCCCAGCTGTCATCCACTAGGTGATGGTTTTAAGACCAGGCACTGATACTTCATTAATTAACCTTCACATTCTATGTAGATCCGCTCATCAAGATGCAGTTAATTAAAGAAAGGTCATTCCAAGGGCTGCTACGAGGCGGCATCATTACAATGGAGAGACAGCACTATTCACAGAAAGAAAGAGAAAGAAAAAAGAGAGAGATGAGAAGACAAGAAGGAGAAGGTTGGAAGATGGAGGCTGAAGTACCACAGACATTATCTGAACTCTTAGTGTGGTGGGAAAGCTAGGCTCTCTCTTTGCAAACACGTTTGTTTTTATATGCCACCCGTTTTTTTCCTCTTCCCTTTTTCTTGCAAAAAGCCCTAATGGATAGAGTAAGTGTAAAATATTCATCATCGCCAATCGACAGCATCTATCTTTCAGAATCCTTTTTCCAGGCATGTTTTCCTCCTTGATTGCTGAGGTGAGAGGGACTCTCGCTGACCTTGTGATCTTGCTACAAAAATGCCATCCAAAGTAAATAAAAGGCCTAGAACATCAAATAGTTATGTTTTATATCTGAGGCAGCTTCACTTTGAGCTAGTAACTTATTTATTCCCTTATAAAAAGGACTATCACTACCTCTGTGGCCCTCTGCATGATTTGCAAATAGATATTCTATGGTGAAATTGCACATCTTTTTCCTAAACACACACATACACAAACACACACATATACACATGCACATACAGAAATCCTTATTCTATTGGCCCAGTGAGCAGCAACCTATGTTTGGCATGAATAGTTCACACTGAGAAACTATTGCCTATATCTGGTTTTATAATAATAATAATAATAATAATAATTACTATCCTTTAAAGCTGAGGAACTATCGCTACACCTTTACCCTTATCCTGCGAAAACCCTGGACACGGTAATATTTTACATTTTAAACTATGTATTTCAGAAAAGCACAGATTTCTTGAACTTAAATGTGTTTCTCTTTTGGGTGTATCCCAATATTAAATAAAGTTCTAGCATTTTAAAATCCAGTAATCCCTAAAAGTTAAAAAAAATGAAGAAGATGGCATTTAAAGATTTCATTCTAGTTCCAGTGAAAAACGTTACCATGTTGTATAGATCAACTAGAATACACTAAATTAAATCGCATTTAATTAAATATGTAATTTTGTTGTACTGTGTATGATGGCAATAATGAAATGCTATACTATTCTAACAAGTAAAAAGATAAAAAATAATTCATATGTCCATTTATGAGGGGATATGAGTTAATGAGTAAACACTTCAAACAAAAGCATTATCCACATTCGTCTCTCTCTAGTCTCTTCTCCTGAGTGAGTTTTCTGAAAAATGTTCATCTTATCATCAAGAGGCCAAGAGAACAAAATTGGCCGTTCTCTCTGTGGGAGGGATGGAATTACTCTTTCCCATGTCAATCACAGAGGCACTGATCAATCTGTGAGCTCTTGTATGTGGAAGAGGGCAGACAGCCCTTTCCTCCGAGTGTGTTACATTGCCCTGTGAAGCAGCATGAGCAGCACTTCAAAGAGATGTAGCGGTTGTCTTTACCTGTCTCAGGTAAAGGAAGGATGTGTTCGCCTTCACCCTTCCTGGACAGTAGCTTTTATGTGATAGGGGAGAGTTAGCTAGTGGATAGCAATTGGCAAGACCAAATTAAGGGAGAAATTTTGATTAGTATTCAAACTTTACAGCTTTGTCTCTTACTAGCTCAACAGTGTAAGTGTCAGCGCTTGTTCATCGGAGAGAACTTGGCAGCTGGTATTTATACCATTTACAAACTGAATCTTATGTCTGGCTTATGTCTGATTCGCTATGGCACATATCCAAAAATTTGATCAAAGCATAACATGTAAGAAAAGCACTCAGCTAGCAAACTAGCAATTAAAGATCTTCTTTAGGCAGACTGACTTTTTTTAAGCATTTGTTTAATTGGCTTCTTTTTAAACGAACTTGATCTCTGCAGACAGAAAGCATTAACAAGGTTATAAAGTAAAAGATTTTTACACTTCGGTGAAATTCAGTTAAGCTTTTCTTAAATCTGAGGTATGAAAGTATGGTCTAGACTGAAAAACCTATTTTGGTCACAATCTGATGTTTTAAATCATTTTAGGCTTCTGAAAGTTAGCCGCAGCAAAATCTGACAGGTTTTCCCACTCTGCAACACACTCATACGTAAATATTCAACTTGGAAACAAATGCAAAAGCTGCCCAGTAGCTAACAGCTAGCAAAATAGCTTGTATTTTTCACATGTGGACTTTCAGTATCTGAGCCTTAGTTTGGATTGTTGAATTATTTTTAGTTAACAGCCAAATCTGTCAAAAAAAAAAAAAAATTACATAAACATTCATGGTTTTGTTAGTCATTAATATTAGCTAGCTAGCTAGCTAGCCGTCACTTATCCTAAATAGATGTGAGAAGGATTTCAGTATCTGAGCCTCTATTTATGATGTTATATTTTTATTCATAACAATTTATTTACCAGTAGACAGAACTGTTAAAATATTTTGTCATCATCTCTAACATTTGTTCATGACAAACTATTTTTAAAAATGTGTTATGTTAGCTAAGTTAGCTAACTAGCTTGTCTAGCATGCAGGCTGCATGGTTAAACATTTCTAGGTTCTGAGTCATTTTTCTAATCCAGGATGAGCTGGATTAGTTTAGCAACATCTCTAACAAAGCTGATTCCGAGCTACTCAGGAGAAGCTATTTTCCACGAACTATCCAGATTCTTAATGAGGACACTGACCACTGTGGACTAAGCTGCTCCCTGTTCACACATATGACCATCACACAAATCACAAACAGACTGAACTTGTGCCTCCTCATCTCATGTCACCTTTACACACACACACACACACGTTGTCAACTTCATACAATTTCAGAGTCACTTGCACATACTAGTATACATATTGTTCTGTTGCATATGGGTGTATTTTGTATATATTGCATCACTGTATTGCGTTTGTGTATTTGCGTATCGTGTATATTTTAGTGTATATTGCTTAGCATATTGTACAATGTGCACTGCTAGTTCTCGTGTCATGTTGCAATCTGTGTGCACTTCACTTTTGTCTCATGTCTCTGGTGCCATGTTGTAATACTGTATGTGTGCACATCTCTGGAACCAGATACCAAAAATTTCACTACAAGATTTACACACTCTATATCTCTTGGTATGCGACAAATAAAACTACAAACGTAGTGCAGCTCAAATCAATTTTTAATGCGTGTACTGAGAAAATCTCTGTGGTAACACTTTACGTTAAGGTTCCCTTTAGTAAGATGATTTACTACATTAGTTAACAGCAAAGAAACAAAATAAGTTAGCACATAGATTGCCATTTGTTTAAACGTTAATGTAATACACCTGGGTTCACTAATGTTTATTCAATCCATGACCAAAGATCCAAATAAATTACAACAATTAAATTATTGCATTTTCCTAAATGTTGATATCTTACTGGACCCTTGGCTTTGAACTTTGCCAGTTAACAACTCATTGGTAATTAAGGTGTTTCTTCATACTGTATTTGTCATCGTGGGCTTTGTTTTACTCACTGATGGTTAAATACAGGTTCTGAGTATTTGGCTTAATTGGTTTATTATAAAAAACATATCATTTAATTAATATTACTGATGGTGTATTAATGATGATTAATGATGTTTTTTCATGTTAACTAATGTGGTAAATAATGTTAGTTAATGTAGGCCTAACTTTTTGCACTCTTATCAAATTTGACTTAATTTGACCAATCTATATACACTATATGGCCAAATAGTGTTTGCATATACCTGACCATAAGACTTAATATAATATATGCTTTTTGAACATCCCATTCCAGATTTAGTCCCCCCGCTGCTGTTATAATAACCTCCACTCTTCTGGGAAGGCTTTCCACTAGATTTTGGAGCGTGGCTGTGGGGATTTTTGCTCATTTTGCCACAAGAGCATTAGTGAGGCCAGGCACTGATGTTAGGTGAGGAGGCCTGGGGCACAGTCTGTATTCTACTTCATCCCAAAGGTGTTCAGATCATCCACTTCAATCTTGGCAAACCTTGACCTTGCTTTGTGCACAGGGGCAATGCCATGCTGGGACATGTTTGGGCCACTTAGTTCTAGTGAAGGGAAATTGTAATGCTCCAGCATACAAAGACATTCTATACAACTGTGTGCTTCCAACTTTATGGCAACAGTTTGGGGAAGATTCACATATGGGTGTGATGGCTATATAGTGTAGTTAGTATCAGCCATTCAAGATGAAATTAACCATTTAAAAATCACACTTTTTGGGGCTCCCAAGTGGCACAACAGAAAAGAGAGAATAGCCATCCATGGCCGGGGGCCCAAAATTGGTCGTGCTGTCTGCGTGGGAGACACTAGCCAATCGTCTGATGTATGTGGAAGAGGGCAGATGGCACTTTCCACCAATTTTGTTACACTGCTCTGTGATGCAGCATGAAAAGAAGCAGCTGGCTGGCTTTACGCATCTTAGTGTTAGCTTTCATCTCCCCAGTCAGTAGCTGTTGTGTGATAGGGCATAGCTGGCTAGTGGGTGGGAACTGTTAAATGACCAAATTGGGAGAAAATTGGGTAAAATAAAACACACACATACACACACACACACACACACAATGCCCTTATTATAGGCATGATGACAGTAAATCATCAAAAGCTGCTTCTTTTCCTGCTGCAAACTATTGATTAATGCTACATCTACACTTAAATCTGGATGGTTCTGCTTCTTGTGAATATGTTAGCCTTAAATCTCAATTTTGTTTCTAATACAGCATTTACTACAGGGCTCAAAGACTCCCTCAGATCTCATGGGTGAATGCTCTGATTGGCACTTGGAAGGAAATTATGGCTTTGCAGACTAAGCAAAGCCAACAAACTGCTGAAATTGGCCAAAAAGAGATTAGAGAATTAATTTTGCCTTTGGGGCCCAGCCAAAAATGAAAATGTAAGCTCAGTAAACATCTCACCAAAACATAACACATCACGATGTATTTACTGGCATCTTAACATCTTAACAAGCCCTAATAGTCAACATCAGCATATACGTATCCAGTTTTTTGACGTGTAACTGAATGAATGCAGGCCCTGTGTACAGTGTCAACTGACATTTATACTGCTTATGACTCTCACAGCGGAACATTAAGGTCTTCATTTTAGAGGTTGTTTAAAAAAAGTGCTATGAATAACTTCTTAAAACACAATCAGCAGTCTGAAATATGCATATGGCTTTTCTCTTTCTCAAATTGTGAGGGAAATTGAAACAGCCCGCTGTGCTCAAGGGTGTCTGAGTTTTGGTGAAAGCAAGTGCACTTATTTCATTATCAAACTGAAAAAAAACTCTCTAACCACAGTGTGCTTGATTTTGCAGACCTGACGTAACTTTTTAAAACTTTATGGACAATTGTAAACTTTATTATTTTTTTAATGAGAAATGCATCTGTGAAGAAAATGTGAGTGGATTTGCTTGCTCTCCCATGCAGAGTCTCTCACACACACACACACACACATTAGTAGTCCTTGAGCAGCTTTGATAGACAATACTGCCAGTTAGACACATCCTGTCTGGACAGAAATCTGCTCGACAGAAAAGAGTGGCACTGATAGACATGTTGATTAGTTAAAAGCTAGGGATTTTTTTTAAAAGGGATTCTTGTCAGCACAGAGGATAAAGCAAAGGAAGAGATGATGGAATGAGGCCTATGAAGCTGCATGGTGATGTGCCATGATGAAAGATGAAGAACGAGAAAGAACAGAGAGAGGTGGGTGGGTGTGCCTTTTCCCACCTCACTACAGTAACTGCTGACCCTGGGCACAGGACATTACAGCAGGTGCAACTGCTTGGTAGGCGATGTGGCATTATGGGTAATAATTCTTTAGACGAGCGTCATGTAGAGCCCTGACAGAGAGCTGCAGTACTTTATCAGCAGTGCTGTAAATCAGCCAAGCAGGCAGGGGAGAGGAGAGGAGAGGAGAGAAGGGGGGCAGACGGCAACATTGTTTGATCTCTTTCAGACACTCTAATAATCTGCTCCGCTCTGATTGATACCTTCACACAACAAAGCGCATTATGCCAGTAAAAAAAATGCCTAGCTGAGCCACGTGTGTGTGTGTGTGTGTGTGTGTGTGTGTGTGTGTATATATATATATATATATATATATATATATATATATATATATATATATATATATACACACACACATTCATACAATGTACACATGCTTCAATTTTTAGCCTTTGGCATTTTTGAGAAAGAGAAAAGCGTTTTTTTTTTCAGCTGAAATGACATATAAATATATATATATGGAGAGAGAGAGAGAGAGAGAGATAGTCATCAATATTATGACGGCAAGAGGAGAGAGAGATAAAGGGAGATGTGTCTTGTGCCTGTGTAGGCACCCAGGGTCATTCAGAGCATTCCCACAAATGACGGTGTAACATGTCTACTGAATGATCAGATGAGGAAAATAGCTGGTGTCAGACTGTCCCCACCTAAAAGAAAATAAATCACCGAAAAGAGGAACAAAACAAAAAAAAATGACACCATCACTGAGTAATCTGACTCATCAAGGATTTGCATGATGGTTTGGTGACGATAACTGCAGCACTCAGAACCTTTATTAATCATGGCTCACACTTATACTGTATACCAGAATAAGAGCAGTTCTACACACAGTATTTCTGTTATGTGACACGTGTAATGTACCACTATATACCGTATATATAATTATCATAATATATGAAATTCAATTAATTTGCACTTCTTGTTGAAAGCACTAGCTTCAGTCCAACAAGGTCAGCCTTTTCCATTGCACTTCAGCTTAAGATGGCAGTGTGAGCAAAATGTGATCACACCTTTCTTTCTTCACATCCTACAAGCACCATACATCACAAGTTTTCTCTACTTTCCGTCCAGTCCGTCTGTATTGTCCTCATGTAGATGACGAAATCTCAAACTTTTGCTGCCAGGGTGAAAAAAAAATTGCACGACCAAGTTAGGATGGCAGCATAGCTTTATTTTATGAATATAGTATCATATTTATTTGTGTTATTCGAGCATATTGTTCCTGAACTGAGATTTCGATTATAGATATTAAATTGACCAGTAAATTAGGCTTTTGACAATATTAACAAAATAACAACAATGAGAGCTACAAAAACTTTGATAGTGGCCAAATGATCATTTTATATTAATTATAATATGAATATTTAAAAATAAATACAAAGAAATTGTCATCTTTAATGTCTTTAGTGGGCTGTTTTTGCTCTCAGTATCCAGAAACTGTAATTGTAAAAAAAATCTGTTTAACTGTAAAAAAAAAAAAAAATAAATAAATATATAATAATAATAATAATAATAAATCATTAAAAAATTTATTATAACACTCCTTCACTTTCTGATGTAAGTACAGAATTTATTTAACATTTGTATTGGGAACTGGATGTGAGCATCCACAACTTCACTAACAAATCTAAAATGCAAGCTCCTTTCATTACTAAGGACTAGGCCTGTGTTGTCGGTGCCCTATGGAGTGTATTTATGGATTGGAGGTGTACACTGGGACTGGGTTCCTAACAAAAAGTTGCAGGAGCGGGTGCTTATCTGATGTGGTTGTTAGAAAATATAACTGGCATGTAGAAACAAAAATAATATCTGTGGAAGCAGGCAGGATTAAAAACATATTGCCGTGGGTGCAACAGAAAAGTTTTCACCCTGTTGTTGGGAGATGGCGAGTACAAATCACGACGAAGCAAAACCTTCCGTGTTTAGGAGCCAAGGGAGCAAAATTGGCCGTGCTCTCTGGCTTTGAGGGATACTTTCATACTCTCTTCTTTGTCAATCACAGTGACACTAGCCAATGATGGGCGTCTGTGAGCTCATGTATGTGGAAGAGGGCGGATAGCGCTTTCCTTGGAGTGTGTTACTAAAACATACTAAAACTAAAACATCTATTTTCCCAAATTTGCAGAGAAGTCAGAGAAATTAGGCTGTAGTGTGCCTCCTCTCCCATGCATCAGCGATGGCATGGTGGGACAGAGCAGCATGAGGAAACGATGCTCTGCATTTCAGCCTTATTAAAGTTATAAATTGAGGCATGCAGCATGTGTGTCAGATCAGACTTATTCGACACTCCAGTGTAAATTCTAAACACACTTAGATGTGCACTTAGATGTGCTTCTTATGGTTGGTTTTATTTAGCTCCTGTTTCTTTTTTTCCTTGGTGTGCTTCAGTATGCGCTTTAGCATTTAATTAACTTAATATAATGGTGGAGGTGTCTTTTAGAAACATCTTATAGAGCTAAAAAAAAAAGGGAAGGCAAAATCTTACATTTACTAACATTACTTCCAGTTGCGCTGAGAATAGCTAAACTTTTACAGGTTACAGTTGCTCTAAAAGTAAATCTAGGTATAATCTTTCCATCACTTAGCACAGCCACCTGAGTGCCTCGATGCAGAAACACTGCAGGCCTGAAGGCTGATGTAAATATTACCTTTCTTGTTATCTCCCGGACCTTTTTTTCCGGTAAATGTTGAGAACATGTAACACAATACACTTCCCGGGCAGTTTGCTTTCCGAGGACATTGTAGGTGACATGTTATATTGTATTTGCGGCTCAGGAACAAACAGTCAGATTAATAAGTAATGCTGATCTTCAGATAATAGGTTAACCCAGACTCCCTGATGGTGAGTATCTGATTCTGGGTGAGATTGTAACTCTAAACGGCATCCCACTAAAACCAAAGTGCCTTTGTGCATGATAAATTGGGTGAGGTGTTGGATTGATCCTGTTCTATTCACAGGATCAGCAGACCAAGAACAGTGATCCAGAGATCTAACCTCAAACCAGCGTCAAAAGGCCACAATAATAAGTTTTACCCTCAAGCACAGTGTGGTTGGCTAGCTGAGTCGTGTCAGGCTTCACATCCTCCATTTTGATCCTCGATCAGTTGTCAAAGGCCAAATTGAGCGCACGTCATGATGGATCTGTCAGCCATTTTATGTATCGCATAGATCAAAACATGGGTTGATGTGAGGATTGGCAAGCTAACATGAAGCTTGATCTGAACGACACAGATCACAGCTATCCTTCAAAAGCGATGCTAGTGATGTGCAGTGAAGGGCACGGCGCACATCCATTTGCATCCCCTGGCTCATCCATGATGAGAGGCCATTGTAAACATAATTATTGCGGCTAATGATAACGGCAGATAGATGATGAGTTTCTCTCCAGCTCATTTACCTTTGGCAGCCGTTGCAGGTGTACTGAAGATTTTTCATTCTGCTCCAAAATAATGCTGAAGTGCTATTTTTCTTGGGAATGGCGAGACAAAAGTCACACTGCAGAATACTAAATAGCCTGCACTTCCCACTCTGTGCATATGAGCAGAGAAAGCAAAAAAAAGTGTGTAAGCGCAAATAATTTTGAAATCTAGGGCATTAATCCATAAACAAATTCAACAAGAATAGCCACTTGGCAAAATGAAAACGGATTTGAATTTATGGATGTACCTCAGAGGCTTAAATTCACTGATCTACAATAGAGAGAGAGAGAGACTGAGATATACACATCGCAATCTTTTTGACTGTAATGCCATCTACCCAAGGCAATGTATTATTTGTCACATTGGTTGGGTTCTCTTGCACATTTTAATATTATCTTTTTTTCATCTCTGCCTTGAAATAATTCTTTATTTTTTGTTTTATGGGATTAACCGCGAGGCTTCCGAGTATCTGGAGGTATCTTGTGTTTTGTTTTATTAGTGAATTATTTAGACACTGGTAAAGCAGCAGACAGAGTGAGTGAGACAGAGTGAGGATTGAGGCCTGCTGGATTTTTCCATTCTCCCTCAATCACTTACTTAATTTGGTTTGCTACCGTGGAACGGGCAAAAAGATTTCGCTATAGCTGTGTTTCTCGATGTGCCGGGGTGTGGTGTGGTGAATGATTTCCCAGAAGGCAGAGCATGCTGAATTGGTACATAATGATAAAGAAATATCAAAACATTAGGGGTGAAGAGATTTGAAAATGGATTTGGAATGAAAAGGCAGAGGACGCAGAGCTGGGTCTAACTAAAGTGCTTTCACTCAGCATGGGTTTTTATGTTCCAGCCTCAGGAATAGTGCAATATCACATGAGGCAAAGTTAAAGACACAGCTCCTTTTTAACCTCCTTTTCACACAAGGTGATTTATGTATGTCCTATTTATATGTATAAATCTTTGCTACGAAGACTTATATTTTCCTTTTCATGCTATCACTTGTCATATCACATTATTTAATTTCTCATTCATTCATTTGTTCTGTTATAGTTTCTTTATACCCTTTTTTTTATCTCTAAAAACAAGTTAACATCAGGCTCATTGTATCAATGATTTTAACATAAATCATAAAAACCAGACACTGGATTTGTCGATTTTGATATGATTATGGTAAATTCAATTCAATTCAATTCAATTTTATTTGTATAGCGCTTTTAATAATGGACATTATCAGAAACAGCTTTACAGAAATAAATACATTCAAGATATAAATTTTAAATGTAAGGATTTATCCATAATGAGCAAGCCAGAGGCGATGGTGGTGAAGAAAAACTCACTGAGACGATATGAGGACGAAACCTTGAGAGGAACCAGATGGTAAAGAATATAAACAAAGAAACTTCCAGTCAGAGAATAAGCATTAGGCTGAGTAACATAAAATAATAATCCAAACAATTTCTATGAGATAGCATAAAAATGAAAAAAGTATAATCTCACGTTTCTCATATCCTAAGCAAACACAGGAGAAAAAGACATGCTCTTAAAAGCAAAAGCAGCTCTGTACGCGCCCTGTGATGGACTGGTGTCCTATTCAGGGTGTATTCCTGCCTCGCACCCAGTGTTCCTGGGATAGACTACAGATCCACCATGACCCTGACCAGGATTGGGTGGTTACTGAAGATGAATGAATAAACATTTTTTGCTGTCTGACAGCTATAGCTACATGTGCAAAGAAACTGATAAATTCTTTGCATGTGTCAATAGCAGGCAAGCATTTTGCTTATATGGATAATTTATGGTGCTAGCATAAAGCTGTGGTATGCAAAATTCAAGAGCTGGAATATGTCTGAAACTTAACAGTGCACAAAGCTAGCATAATGCTGTGTTATACAACGTGCAAAGGCTAGCACAGAGCAAACAATCGACAAAGTACGAAACTAGCATAAAGCTGGAATATTCAAAAAGGATGATGGCTTTTAACCGGGACTGAGGTGACGGGATTGAACGTGCCACTATTGTCTCCAGCAATCTCTCTTTTCTTCAAATATGATGATGCCATTCCTGATCTGCCAATCTCCACATCTGATCTAGTTGTCTTCTGGGAAATCCGAGAGAGGGAGGGAGAGAGAGAGAGGTGTACACATCTAGAAAGCCAAAATACGTCCATGGATGTAGCAAAATGACTTCACAGTTCACAGTTCATATCCTTTTAAATGCGATTTTAATTGCTATTTCCGATGCTATACTAGTGAAGTCTACTGGACATCCTGACGTTAAATTCAAATGGCCTAAAACATGTTCTTGAGTGAAAAATAAAGTGTCCTAATTCCTGTTCAAAAGGTCATGGCTATGAGTTATAGGAGAGTAAGCACCTGAAAGCTATTCCCTTGCTAGCTTTGACAGAGAGGCTGTCATTTCTCCCTTTAAAAATAGTGTAAGGTAATAAATGGTCATTTGTGAATGTCTTAGCTACTGGCAGTAACTGCTCTGAAACTTCCACACCCTCCTAAGAGAGATTAGTATGGTGAAATATGATCCCTTATGTGAGGCCGGCATCAGACAGATTTTTGGCAAGATCAGCAAAAAAAAACATGCTTATGTTTTTTTTTATGTTAGTTTGATTGCAGATTCTGTCCTCTTTTGGTTTTAATCAGTATCTTAAATTTTAAAATATGGTCTATAGTCCAAATAAGTTTCAGTTCGTCATATGAAAGTTATTTGATTTGTAATGGACTGGCCCTTACAGGAAAGATACATATGAACTTCACACATGAATAATCACATGATTTACATATGTTACATATTACACATTTAGATACTTCACATATAGTGAAGTTTTCACAGTGCATGTGTTTCTATTTTCACATGTGATTTTTTACACACGTTTCATGTAATTTTTCCTTATAAGAATAATTCATTTCATACTACACATTGGTCACATGATGTTTCATGTTTACTTGAGCATTTTCATAATATAACATGTTGAAATGTGCCTTTACATATTTTTCATGTGATCATCGTTACTCACATAATCACATGTGAAATGTAGGTGGTTTTTCCATAAGACGGGAAAATTTATGGCATAAATACTAATGCAGATACGCATATCAGTGTGATTCAGTTACATTTTGCTTACTTCGCTAACCACAAATCCTACTCTTTCTCCCATTATTGTTGTACTTTCAGTAGATTTTACCCTCAGCAGCAGATGTGGCGAGGCCACAGATTCGAGGATCACGGTGACAGTTTTAGGTGGAGGAGTCTATTATTAGTTTACCTCTCCTCCATGGCATTTTATCACTGCTGTGTCTGATGGCCTCCCTACTTTAAAAAAGAAGAGAAGTTGTGCATCTCAATCCGCCCATTCATATTTCATGGAGCTTGGTGTCATAAATAAAGCGAGCACGGCTGACCCGGGCTATTAGTTACACACCTAGCGGAAAGTGTTGGATGCTTTATCTTCAGTGTGGCACCACTGGTCTCTATCTGGAATGACTGGAAACAGGATAGAGAAATAAACAAAGAAGACTGACACCCTGAGAAACTAACAAACATTGACATGATATTTACACAAGCCAGCGCTATGGCTTTAGGTTTGAAAGGGAAATATCAGAGGACAGCTAAAGGTGAAACTGATCCATTGTAAATGTTTGCCTATAAGTGAAAAAAAAAGTTTACAGTATGTGTGTGTTGGCTTCCTGTAGTTGTTCTTTGTGTGTGTAGTAGTAAAACAGTGGGTCGATTGTGTAGGTCAAGGCTGTCCTGTAAAAGATCACTAAACTGTCTATCTCTGCTTTGACACATGCATTTGTACTTGTATATGGGTTTCTTCACCTGTGCGTAATATTCTGATAAATATCTGAAATTTTGGCAGTAATTTGTTTAACACATTTACATATACTTAGTTATCTGATATTGTGGCTGTGTCACTCAGTAATCAGATTTCCTTTAGTAGCGTTATCTATTTTTCCAATACTGCGTCGCTTTCATTTTCTTAATATCCATATTTTTAATCAATCAGGTTATGTATTTATTGGATGGAAGCACTATTGCCATGACGTTACTGACAGAGGTGGAAGGTAATAAAGTACACGTACTCGTTATAGTACTTGAGGACACGATTCACTGTAATGTCATAGATCTTCCTTTTTTTCATAATAAAATATTGAACTTTTATTGTTGATCACCATCAATACAGAGTAAAAAATAATAATGCCTCTAACTCTGGTGAACAGTAAGCCAATTAAAAGACAGTATGTGCAAATTTGTGCAAATGTTAAACTGAATTCTGTGACCCAATCAAAAATAAAGCAGTTTCCTGCCAAAAGTCTACACTTCAGACACCAAACTCTTAGCAGTATGTCTGAGACAGCATGTCTGGCCCCAATTTATCAGCTATCTTCAGTTTTAAATGCTTCAAAGGGAACAGTGTGATAATGATCTGCAAAGTATGTGAGCCAAAACCTATAGAGATATCAGCCTTTCACAGCTCAACATCCAACCTGAGGAAATATGTATAGGTAAACCATTAGCCATCTGAGTGAGCTAGACAAGCTAGTCAGCTCTTTAGATGTTTTATAGCATGAAAGTTAAAATGTCACTTCGATGTTCAGTAGTGACTGTCCGTTGTGTTAAATATACCTACGTGCTGCTACAGCATATAGGTAATGTGTAAGAGGCGTCTTTGCTAAATTGCTAACTGTGTGGCTAGAATTATGTATGGCTTAACATTAGCTATCTAGTGCAACCAAAACACTATAAAAACACTATAAACACGTTATATACTGTTGATAATGGAGGTGGTGTTCGGTTCAGCATAGCTCACTTGGTTAGCTAACTTGAGAACAAAATAGAAAATAGAACATTTTCAGATTAGTTGTGTCAATTGAAGATATCTGAAATTTTTTTTAAATTAATTACTCAAGTAGTTTTTCACCAGACAACGTTACTCTTACTTGAGTAATTTTCTCGATCACTACTTTTACATTTACTCAAATGAATTAGTACTACAGTAACAGTACTTTTACTCAAGTCAGTGTGATTTGTACTCTTTCCACCACTGGTTACTGACTTTCTGGGAATTAAATAATTGAAAAAAGTCACAAAAATGTGCAAGGTAATTAATTTGTTAGCATATCAGTGAGATCAGAAACAAACTACCTTGGAATTTGATGCCATATATGAATGAGTTGGACATGGCTGTTGCAAAGGGTGCTATAGTGGGTGGAAGTTGTTGGGTGGTTCTCTCTCTCTCTCTCTCTCTCTCTCTCTCTCTCTGTCTGTCTGTCTCTCTCTCGCTATCTCTCTGTATCTCCCCCAACACCCCCCACCTCCTGTGAACTGATGGCAGAGTAAACAGAGGCCTTTCACTCTTTCACCCCTCTGCCCTGGTCTCCATCTGTCCTGTCTGATAGATAACTCTAACATGTTCAGCTTTGTATTGTACCGCGCTGTGACTGGAGCCCCGTATCAGCCCAGACTACCACACAAAGCATGAGGAAAAAGATAAATACTGTGTGAGAGAGACATGACTCCTGACATGATGAACCTCAAGTGCACTACTAGGAAGCATCTGAGTATGAAACGTGAGGAAGTGATATGTTAAGTGTTTGGAACTTTGAGGTCCTTAAATTTGTAGCTACAGTGAGAAAGGAGCCTTACCATTTTACTCACAAACCAGTCCAAATCTGTAGAGCTTCTACTGCTACTGAACTTTAAGACTCATTATTTATGGCAAGAAGCCACAGGTGAATGAGATATATTTTTTAAAGTTTATGCAGAAAGGTAGGGACACATAGGTTATGCTAGCCTATATAGGTTTTGTATATATATATATATATATATATATATATATATATATATAAAAATCTAATACAATTAGCAAATAACTGTTCCTGTGTTCAGTTTGAAACACATAACAGTATCAGTATGTGTTGAAATACAGACGTTCCAAGCCATTCCATGTGTTAATTATTACTGCACTGTTTATTTTGCCCAATCAATTTTCCTATATCATGGTTTTTGGAATCAACAATCAAGAAAACTATTGTGTGGAATCGACTTCCATCACTTGGAATTGGAATCAACCTTGACTCCAAAATTTCTGGAATTGAAGAACCCTACAGAATGGTTTGTTGGAAAAGAATTTCTTTATTTTTTTAACTTAGAAAACACCACAGGCTGTTATGCAATTTAAAAAAAAATCAATTGTAAATCTAACAATAATCAATAATTTGGGAAATTCCTTAGTAATAGAAATAAACATGTGGATTTTCATTAATGAGCTTTTTGGTTCTGAATATAGAAAAAAACGCCCAAATGGTTTTAAAAGTACAGTGTGACTTCATATGTTTCCACTCTACTGTAGTAAGTGCTGTTTATAAGGTTTATATAGGAAATGAACATCTGTATGATAATGACACATAAATTGACTTACATATATATATATATATACATGATATGTAATTTATACATGATATGATTGCACTAAAGCCTTCTTCAGAGTTGCTAAGTTTCAGATAATACAGTAGTCACAATTGGACAAAAACATTGAAAAAAAAACTTTTTTCTGTTGATATATTTTGCTACAGTTGAAGAGAAGACTTGTAATGCACTTTATCAATAAAACCTGAAAAGTGATTGACATGACCAAAATTGTTGTTTCTACCCATTTCCTGTTTCTTTATGGCTTGGTACAAGTTACATAGTTGCAATATCACTAAAATGGAAAACCAGCACAAGCAGAGCAGAGTGAGAGAGCAGCTCAGGCTGACGTCATTTTTACATCAACTGTTTTAAAGAGAGCAGGTAAAACTTTTGTAAATGAAAAAAATATCTGGCAAGAATTCACTCCAGCTCAGGTTTATCACAATAAATCAATTCTACTTCAAAGCACAAAGTTCAACTCATCTCCCATCAACGTGACTAGTGGCCACCTGAAAATCAGCAATTGACATTTCTTCTCTGATCTTGTCTCATCCATTTTTTAATTGTGATCATTCCCTTCTTGCCAGTCCCATGGGGCCAGAAGACTGCCATGGTGGTCACTGTCATCCGTCTGGGCTGACAGGAGAGAAGAGAGACTGAGAGAGAGAGGAAGCGACAGAGAAAAGAGAGAAAGAGAGCGAGAGTGGCATCACGCTAGTTCCAACCCCGGTGCTGATGTGTCAGGCTTATCACACAGCCGAGCGCTCCTGAGGTGACATCCTCCACTGAATCAGTGACATTTCACGGACGGTGCAAATCTATCTGTCTTTGTCACCAGTCCTAACCCCCTCCTTGCCAGCCCACACACACACACACACACACACACACAAACACACACACACACACACATGCACACGCCACTTTTGCATTCCAGAAGTTAGCATATTGATCACGGTGAAGCCAGTGGACTGTGCATGTTTTTTTTTTGTTTTTTTTTTTGAAAAATGGGCATCTCCACTGCCTGGTCACTGTCACTTTGCATTGAGCTGGGTTTTAATTCTAGACAGGGTGTGTGTTGTGCTTCTGGATCTTGCAAGTCATTGTGTTTGGTATTCGGCAGCGTGCTATAATGGCTCCCCAGACATCAGGTTAGAGTTTTTACTACTCTTTTATAATATATCACACTCAGATTACAGCAAGCAACAGGAACCGTAAAAGAGAAGGATGTACATATACAGTTCTGAGCGCACTACCTGTCAAAAACTAATGCAAAATCATGCTAGTTGTAATACAATTTGACAAGATCAAATTAGTTTTCCAGTTAAATGAAAACAGTTCTTGACACTGGACTTAGGGTCCTATGGTATCAAAGACAGTTACTCAACGTGACCCAATATTATCCAATCAGCCAATCATGGTGCAGCACTACAATTCATAAACTCATGCAGAGACAGGACAAGAGCCTGAGTTAATGTTCACATCAAGCATCAGAATGGAGTGAAAAAAAAAGTGATCTCAGTGACTTTGACTATGGTGTGGTTGTTGGTGCCAGACAGGCTGGGTTGAGTATTTCAGAAACAGCTAATCTCCTGGGATTTTCACACACAACAGTCTATAGAGTTTACACAGAATGGTGTGAACAACAACAACAACAAAAAACATCCAGTGATTGGCAGTTCTGCAGGTGGAAATACCCCGTGGATGAGAGAGGAGAATGGCCCGACTGGTTCAAGTTGACAGGAAGGCTATAGTAACTCAAATAAGGACTCTTTACAACCACGGTGAGCAGAAAAGCATCTCAGATCGCACGACGTGCCGAACTGTGAGGTGGAAACCTATGATAGCCTCAGAATCCTGTTCTTGGCTGACAGGAGCGGAACCCAGTGTCGTTTTCTGCTGTTGTAGCCCTTCTGCCTCAAGCCTAATACTCAAATACTCAAACCAGCCCATCTGGCACCAACAGCCATGCCAGGGCAAAGTCATATTTAAAGATTACATTTCGAGATTACACGTTTTTTTTCCCCCGTTCTGATGTTTGATGTTAATATTAATTAAGCAGGGGTACAGATGTTCGGATTAAAGTGGCTGGTGAATGCATGTAAATTTACATTATATTTAGTCATTATATAGAGCAACTTATAAAATGTGCAAACAGTGATACATAGCACCTGCAAATGTGCAAGGATTAATAACCTGACACAAGTGCTAGAGCAGTCTAGGTGGTGGCAAAAAGATCATTTCAAACCTGAGTGCATAAACTATAATAAATTCAGGATACCAAGGAGTAATACAAAAGTAATGGAAAGGGACAATTTCAAACCTAAGTGCATAAATAATAATACAAATCAAGCTGAGAAGTGATACAAAAGATAATTAATGCAAGATTTAAGTGCAGAGAAAATGAAGGCACTTGTCTGAATAGGAAGGCCTTTAGGCATTTGTGGAATAAGTTTTGTGAAACACGGCATTGTTCGAAAGTTGAGATGTTTTTTTGTAATTAATAAAAACTGTTATTTTTCTACTTCTTGCACAGATGTCCTGTGGTACCTATGGTATCACTGATAGCTCCTTCTGTGCTTGGATCAAATTTGTCATCACTTGTCAATCATTTTGGGCAAAACAGTCTGCCAAATGACCAAATGCATGATGTATGATACACAAAAATGTAATCATTAAGCATTCGCATATCATTCAGTCTAATGACATTAAGGTGACATTTTCACACAGTTTGTTGGCTAACATCTGCACCAGCGCTAGATTTTTTGTAACACTGTATGCCTTTTATTTGATTTGATTACTTTAAAATTGCATAGAGTATTCATATGGTACATTGGTCAGAAATTCAGTAAGGCTACCAGTGCTCAGTCTCTTTCTCTTTCTTTAAAATAAGTTATTGCACTTGTCATAACTGTGACCATTCACATGTTTATATCTCCTGTTAGGATAATATAAATATGGAAGTAGCTATTATAGTATCATTACTAAAATATCAATAATACAGGTTTAGAAGATTATATGTTCCAAATGTGGTAGTTGTATTCATATTAAAAATTGCTTTACTTACTATCTTTTCTAGAGCACTGATGTAGACATTCTCTTTCTGATGTGCATGTCTGCAGGAAATAGCAAACAGAAAAGTAAATTTGGTCATGTGACCAATTGTACCATCCACATAAAGTATACATATGTATACAAATATACATATACTTATACATACATATGAAATCAAGAGAACCTATAATTCAATTTATAGCTTACCTTTCAGCAATAATAATAATAATAATAATAATAATAATAATAATAATAATAATTCAAAAACCTTTTAAAGCCTCATAAACTCAGTTTAATAAATGGGGTAAAATAAGTTATATATATATATATCAAATATTTGTATTTTGCTTGAGGCTTTTTTTTCACCTAAGATTTTTCACTTTTAATCACTACATTATTGAAAGTAAATTATCTGCTTTCCGATCAATGCATTTCCAAATATATTGGTTGGTACACAATTTGAAATCAGGCAATCTACACAATTCAAGACCACAAGAACATTTTTTTTTAATGTTTGTTTTGCCGTTTGTACCAGTACACACAAGCGCAGTGTTATTCACCTAAAACAAAGGAAAAAACATGAGTTGAAATCGATATTGATAAACCTGATTTTCAAGAATTCCCTTACAAATCCCACTTTGACGCATGATCTAATATCTATCCATCCATAATAAGGTTGATATGAAAACAGGTTAGTAATGTCTTTGTCTGCGGTGGCATGTTCACACCTGTCAAAATGAAAGAAAAAGTTTCACTGAGCCACACAAAAATAAGGTAGAAGTGGAAACGCTCTTAGTTCATAGGTAAATTTGTTTTCTGTTCATCCTGACAGATCATTTGTTATAGTCAGATTATAGTCAGATTAATTATCTGATCAGCTTCACATCTGTTTAATAATTTAAATGCTGTAATACCTTTGGAGTCTCTGTGACTTTATTTTAGGTCTATGCACCATATATAGTACTCTCCGTGGCTTCAAATGGAGGTGCACCATATTGATTAGTTATTCTGTTAATTAAAGTCGGTCTCCAGAGACAGAATCTGTTCCAGAATTAGAGCTGCTCTAGCAGACAACGGGAGCACCAGGGACTGCAACATCTGTAGCACGTAATGTCGGGGTTAAACTTGTCCTGCGCTTGCACATGTAAACTCCACCAGCAGGTGTTATGGTGACACTATGTACACACAGTCACACAAGCAGACACACACACACACACACACACATACGCACACACAATCAAACATACTGCAGTAAGTGAGGAAATATGATGGTGAATAAACAGCTCTTCCTGTGCCATATGTTTGTAGCAAAAAGGCCATGAATGAAAAGCCTGCAAATCAATGGGGACAGGAGATGAGGTGTCTGGCAAATCCAGTGGCGACTGACATGTTCTCCGTGTAATCTCCTGCATTGTGCTTGCGTGGGGAAAGATTATCCTCCAGTGACGGGCTGCTAAAAGGTTGCCTCAGGAAAGGGCAAGTGATACTACCCCTCCTCCCTTGTCATACTCCAGATTAGGTTGGGAAAATTTCTTCTCCTTCCTCTCACTGAAGCCTTTTCCTATTCACAACCCCCTCTTTTCATGCAACACCACTGAAGCGGTGACACTGGATCGTGTCTCGGATTCTGCGCTAATTCTGACAGGTTGCTAGCGGGATTATCAGGCCTCTCCACAGGCCTCCGCCACTGTACGCTACATTGCATTGTGGTCTAGTTATGAGCAGAGGAATGGCCTCAGGGATGCAGTTGCCTAAAGCATGGCATATTTGCATTCCAATCTCTGTCTTCATGATCAGAGCTTGTGCTGCTGTGAAGGAAATGTTGCGTTTGATTTGTTTTCACCCCTTTTTGCCCCCTTTCCACTGCCACTCGTTTGATATCCGACAGGGTCCAGTGTAATGGAGCAGTAATGACCCGCGTTGATGAAGTGGCACGAAAGCTGTAATCTGTCCGCAGCAGAATGGCTGCCGCTCTCTGTGACAGTAAATTGAAACTTAACTCTCTGCCACAATTTACCAAGGCATAATAAAAGGCAGTGAGAGTCTGGTTGAGAGGGCTCTTGTAAACGAGTAGCACACATTGCTGTAAAATATAATGAAATACAGAGATGACTTTGCATGAAGAAAGTTTGTAAAATCCTCTGACCTGATTGAGAGTTACTATGTTGACAGCATAGTGATAGTGATAGTGTGTTTTTCTGTGTGTGTTCGTTTTATGTATTCATAAGGGCACACATATCAGCTTTGTGTCCCAGATGCAAAAGGCGGACAGCCACCTTTACAGCCAGGCCCTGTGTTAGTGTAGATCATTTTTATTGCACTGGTCTGTCACTGAATTTCTCTGGGTGTCTTTGTGTGCATATGGATGTGTTTGTCTTGCTGGGAATGCACCTGCAGATATATACGCTATTAGCCAAAAGTTTTTGAACACCTGGAGTTTCTTTTGTTTTATTACAATTTAATTAAGTAAATAAAATGACCAAAAAGAAGAGCAAATACACTCTCAGATCCTGATTTAGTAAGACCGGGCACATTAAAGGGTAAATCTGATAAGCCTACAGATAAAAGACTCATAGACAGTGCTGGTATTAACTCAATTCATTTTCACATTCACTTCCCTTCCATTTTTCCTGGTGGGTGTTGTGGTAGCAACAGGCTGCGAAGGTCAGCCTAGAATTCTCTATCCCCAGCCACAGATTTCAGCTTCTCCTGGGGGATCCCGAGATGTTCCCAAGACAACTATGAGATATAGTCTCTCCAGTGAGTCCTAGGTCTGCCCCAGGGCCTGATACAGTGCCAGCGAGAATCAACCAGGGGCAGTCCTGAACTGGCTTTTCCCAGTTCAGAGGATCAGCAGCTCTACTACAGGGATCTCCTGGATTATTGAGATCCTCACTCTATCATGGAGAGTAAGCCCAACAAACCTGCAGAGGAACCTCATTTCAGATATTCACCCCGGTCACTTCAGACTAGGTGGAACATTCCAGTGTCTGTCGAAGGTGCACTTGGAAGGTGCCAAGAGAACATCATCTGTATATAACAGGACTGTTACCTCTAGCCAACCCACTCCCTCCACCCTCCACATTCTGAGATGCTTTTCTGCTCACCATGGTTGTAAAGAGTGCTTATTTGAGTTTCTATAGACTTCCTGTCAGCTCACTAGTCTGGTCATTCTCCTCTAATCTCTCACATCAACAAGATGTATCAGCCTGCAGACCTTCCACTCAGAGGATGCTTTTTGTTTTTCGCACCATTCTGTGTAAACTCTAGAGACTGTTGTTTGTGAAATTATCAGGAGAGCAGCAGTTTATGAAATATTCAAACCAGCCCATCTGGTACCAATATCCATGCCATGATCAAAGTCAGAGAGATCACAGTTTTTTTCATTCTGACGGTTGATGTGAACATTATCTGAAGCTCCTGACCTGTATCTGCATGATTTTTCACACTGCGCTGCTGACACCTGAATGGCTGCATAAATGTACAGGTGTTCTTAATAAAGTGGACAGTGAGTGTATATATATACATTTAACAATTAACATTTCCAAGTTCACTATGCCTATTCTTTGGTTACATTTTGAAATTCTAGTGTATTTAAAATGTGGCCATTTAAACAAAAATGCTATAGGGTGTTCAAAATGTTTGGCATGTCAAAAGTCAATGGATGTATATGGCATCAGGTGATTCCACACTGCCCTGAGGTCGGTTGTGATCTCTAGTGTGAATAAGAAATATGAATATGATTATGTTTAGCTGGGGAGGGTCAGCTCTGAGACCTGGGAAGTGGACATTTTGAGTTAATAAAGCTGGGGCCTGTTCACATAGTGTGCCCTTGGAGATTGCTTACATCAAAGCACCAATCAAAAACTGGTGCAGATATAATTTGTCATCAGGGATTTCCTGCAGGAGAATTATAGAGAAGATACAGGGACCGATCGATACTATGGATTTTCGCTGCAGTGGCTGATTGTCCAATTGCCGTGAAACATGTGGCGAGATAGAAGAGCCGTTCTGAAGCAGACTGCCGACTCAGCATAAGGCCTGTCAGATACTTATAGGCTGGTCGCGATAGAAAATTATCATGCTGCAGTGGCCGAGTACTACTTAACCCGCTCTCTCACCCCATGTGCGGCATGTGATTCATTGGATCCTGTCCACAGAAGAGAGAGAGACCGTGTGAGAGAGGGAGAGAGAGAGAGAGAGAGAGAGATGGCTAACACTGCACACAATCCCTCCCTGGATGTCAGACTAAATTAGCAAGAAGCTGCAATGAACTGCTAAATCCTCTACTAAAACTGACCCCCTAGATTTAGCTCACTCTTCATAAACCCTGTAAACTTTAAAGCCAAGACAAATTCCATTGCACAAAACACATGACATTTTAAATATATATTTGGATGTACCAACAGAATCGTTTCCTTTTCATAGATATGCCACTTTTTTTTTTTTTTTGCAAGCAACTAGTGACATTTCATCTTATATTTATACTACATTACTGGCACAAGAGGTGAAAGGATAACTTGAAATGTCAGGCATGCATACTTCATATACATAATCTGTTTTTAAAATACCAAACTAATAAAGAATCAAGTAGGGAGTTTTCAGATAGATCCCTTACCAGTTATTTAAGTTAACCACTACATTTAATATGGTTGGCACAGTGGGCATAGCATTGCTATCTCACAGCTCCCAGGTTCCCTGATCCTGAGCTCGGGTTACTGTCTATGTATCGTTTCGCATGTTCTCCTTGTGTCCATGTGGGGGTTTCCTCTGGGTTCTCTAATATCCTCCCACCTCCCAAAGCATGCCAGTAGGTGGACTGGCTAAGATAAAATACCCTTAGATGTGGATGAGTGTGTGAATGTGTGTGTGCATGTTGTCATGTGATGGACATAACCAGTCTTCCTAGAATAGGCTCCGGATCCACTGCAACCCTGACAGGATAAAGTGCTTACTGAAAATGAGTGAGTGAGCACTTTACTATTCCCATTAGACACTTTTGAAGCCTCGATCTTCATTTAATCTCAGCTAAGGTGAAAAATTTGTGCTCTAGTAAGGTCAGATCTTAGGCCAAAGCCCAGAGTGGACTCCAATCCAGAAACATTAAAAACACTAATGCACTAATTAATAATCCATTTAGTCCTTTTCACTAGTGCAGTATTAACATTTTCAAGTCTTTATTAATATTAGTTCACTTTCAGTTTCCCATGTTGGTTTGATGTTAGAAGGGGGAAGTGTGACCATAACGTATGGCTTTCTTCCTAAAGTGTTTTTGAATATTCGAAAGATGTATACTTTTGCAATACTCCCACAATTGTAAGACCACAACTATGGTGGTGTATTGGTTATATTTACATTTACATTTATGGCATTTGGCGGATGGTCTTATCCAAAACGACTTACAGAAGTGCTTTGAAGTCTCTATCAAAAAATACATCCTGATACTGGTTCACTAGGTCACAGACTAAGAATACCATCAATCTAAAAAACCTGCTGTGGAGGTAATATAGTAAGAGAAGCATACAGACAATTTTTTATATATAAAGTAAAAACATTCAAATATATATATATATATATATATATATATATATATATATATATATATATATATATATATATATATATATTGTTCTTCAGGAAGAGGTAGGTTTTTAGAAACTGTTTGAAGACTGCCAGTGACTCAGCTTTTCGGATTGTCATTGTGTAGAATATTAATATATTAAACAAAACCACAACCTGTGATGTGTTGTGGTTAAAGTTTGGCCTCCATTTCTTTGACAAAAAGTGTTGTTTTTAAATCATTTATGACTTTTATCATAAAATTTACTAGATATTCAGGATGGTCACACAATACCCCCAAATAAAAAAGACAAAACCTACTTACCTATTATAATCTCCCTGGTTATAAGCATGATATTTATGATGATGATGATGATGATTATTATTATTATTATTATTATACATTTTAAATTTATTGGCACCCTTGGTAATAATGGACCAAAATGGTTATGAAAATATGTCTTTGTCATTAAATAGTTTAATTTCACACTGGACATATGAGAGAAATTTAACATCTAATTGAAGTCAAGTTATTAAATTTTTTTTTTAAATGTTATAAAAATATATGGTTTTAATGCAATGACAATTCACCTGTCACTGGAATTGCATTAGCTGCTAGGCCTTCTTGGTATAACACCCATATGTGAGCCTTCTCCAAACTGTTACTACAAACTTGGAAGCACACAACTGTATAGGATGTCTTTGTATGCTGTAGCATTAAGATTTCCCTTCACTGCAGCTAAGGGAGCCAAACATGTCCCAGCATAACAATGCCTCTGTGCACAAGTGAGGTCCATGAAGACATGGTTTGTCAAGGTTGCACAAAGCACTGACCTCAACACCACTGAACACCTTTGGGATGAACTGGAACACTGACTGCGCCCAGGGCTTCTCCCCCGACATCAGTGCCTGACCTCACTAATGCTCTTGTGGCTGAATAGCAAATCCTCACAGACATGTTCAAATCCAAAATCCAAAATCTAGCGGAGAGCCTTCCCAGAAGAGTGCAGGTTATTATAACATCAAAAGAGAGAATAAATCCGGAATGGGCTGTTCAAAAAGCACATACGTGTGTGATGGTCAGTTGTCCACAGACTTTTTTTTTGATTGTTACTCATGAATGAAGTCTTATTGGATGATGGTTTCTATGAATTTGTTATGAATAATTGTTAAGCCATGTATTCAGTCCTTCTGAAATTCGTGACTACCACACAGTTCTTCAGCTGCAAGGTGGTTTCATACACACGTGCCATGACCTGATGTCATACAAATTGCTATTATTTTGTTTAAAGATCTTATTTTTTCCATTTAATACTGCCCTTCAGAAGCTACATAAAGTATTTACCTGTTTCCCATAAGAAGCCCCCCCGCCTCCCCCCCCGCCCCCCCCCAGTTGTTAATGTAGTGTCTTGCCTTCTTGAGCATCAGTGAATGTTTGCACCTTTTGTAATAGTTGTGTATGAGTCTCTCAGTGTGAAAAGATAAATCTCAACATCATATAGCCACTGTTATATGATTGGAAAGGGGTCAAATATGCAAAAGATGCTGGAAAAGCAAAGAATATGCAGTACCTAGAGGATTATTCTTAAGAACAGTGGGCAGTTTAACTGCTCAGGACAAACAAGGGACTCATGAACAACTATCACAAAACATAAAAACAGTCGCTGATCATCCAGGTAACAACACACAGTATTACGAATCAAGCGCATGTAAACTTTTGAACTGGTTTATTTGTGTAAATTCAGTTATTATTGTGTCTTGTGGACTATATGTAAACATCTGTAATGTGAAAAAGTTTATTCAGGGCATATAAAAAAAATTTAATTTTTATGATCCCTCTTATTGTTGTTGTTTTTTTTTTAAATTATTTACATTTTGCAGATTCTGCAAGGCATATGTAAACTTATGACCCCAACTGTATATGATGCAGTGGGGTAGAAACAGTAACAACTGCCAAAATTTAAGTAGGAATTAAGTTACTAATAGGCAGCAAATATTTCACGTTGATGTGCCCTTCAGCCCAAACAAAAAACCAACTACACCTATCCTTAGACCTAAACCTTATCCTCATATAGCTGACTGAAGAGTGTTTGTTGTAGAAGTCAGCTCAGTGATCTTACACTGTCAGAGAAATAGACTTCAGGCTCAAGCTTATAACTAAAATACTTTATGAAATGATAATGATAATGACAATGATAATAACTATGACGGAATCAATACATGCTATAGACAAATGTGCAGTAATCCACTCTGAAAAGATGAGAATGTCCACGAGCACCTATTAAAAGAAATGACTTTCGTGAATGCATCAGACATTGGATGTGTTGCTAGCATCTCCTCCCAGATATATTAGCTCATTAAATCTAACAAGAACGTCTTCTTTGATGTTATTTGCTCGTTTAAGAAAAGTACCACATATGTATTTATCACATCTCAACCCTCTGGCTTACTTCTTGTAGAAAGATGTCTCTGCCGTACAAGCGGTGTCATAAAGATGATGTTTCTCAGTCAGGGATTGGCTTGGCGTGTTGTAAACGAGGAATCGGACAATAACCTCACTTGTGCAGAGGAGTGGACCTGATGATGCTTGAAGCTTTAGTGGCACTAGAAGTAGTGTTGGATAGAGGCATTATCTTCACTGCTAGTGATGGAATGGAGTAGATATTTCTCAGCATATTTTCAGGAAGCTTGACTTAAGAACACAAGCCTGATATTAATATCCAAGTTATTTCAGATATGCTTTGTTGCTGTATCTTTGGCGTCGTGATTAAAGTATAGCCACTAAGCTGCGTGTGTGTGATCAGACTACTGTGGTCACATCATCTGCCTTTGTAGAGCTTTTCTTCTTTCACTGTGTGGCTTTTCAAAGACATGCCTCTCTTGCAAGCTGGGGATTTGATCCACTGTGTGAGGTGGAGAAACACAAAACAAAAGTAGCATCCATGGTGACAGATATTCTTTTTTTTGTTGTGTCTCTTGGCTCAAAAGCTGATAGCGCATTTCAGTATTTTAATTTCTGTGTGATGGCATGGTACAAAGTATTATTTGCTCAGACGTGATTAGACACACTTTAATTAAACACACAAAACATGACTTTTTGTTGTTTTTTTTCAATGGATATGGCCTTGGATAGATAATCAAACAGATTTAACAGATTCTAATGAAAAGAAGACATAAGATTTCTTTAAAAAAAAAAAAAAACACTTAGACTGGTGTAAACACTTGCCCAGTCCATGCTAGGAAGACTAGCTTAGTGTTTTGCAAAACTTGGCTTTAAAAACAGAGCTATGGACTAAACCAATTTTTTGAGGGAAGAACAGGGGCATGGATTGGAATATTGAAATTTGTGAACATTGCATAATTTGTAGTTTTGTTATTTTACATTATTATTTAAATTGAACAGCATGTGTGTTTCAAACAGATATGAACAAATACAGATATGAATAGAAAGTACACTAATAATTTTTTTTTAAAAATTCACAGGGCATCTGGTTGAGACTAGACATGTGCATCGGGACTAGGAAAGGTTTTTATTTCCCTGCAGGCGTGAGCGAGCTGTCAGATATGAAGCATGTGGGATGAACATACAGCATTCATTCATTCATCCTTAGTAACTGCCTAGGCAGGGTTGCAGTGGTTTAAAGTAGGCTACTAGTTTGTTTATATTCTGCAAAACAGGACCAACTAAATTTGTTCAGCCAGGTAGAAACAAAAATAATATCTGTGCAAGCTGGATTTAAAAAAAGTGCTGTGCATTTCTCTCTAGTTAAGACAAATTATGAACTGGAGTGATGTAGCTGAGGTTGAAGAACTGTCAGAGCCATAATTCACAAAGCATACTGACAGTGCTGGCATTTCTACTTCTGGGTTTTTCAGGGGTAGTGGTAGGGTTCATATTTCATTACTACAGATACATATACAGACAGTGGCATTATGTTACCCCTCCTCTAAAGTATTCTGTTGCTTTTTGTGTTCTGTATAGCATACACTGAATTTATTTGTACATCCAAATAGGAGCTGTGGGCTCCTAGAATCATCATCTCCTTTCACAACCATAGCGATGACCCTTCATGCATGCCTGTAGCTCTCGCTCTCTCTCACACTGTCTCTCTGTGTGTGTGTGTGGTGTGTGTGAGTGAGTGATTATGTAATGCTAGTTAAGATGGGAAGAGGCACATGAAGGACTGATACTCAGCACTGAACAGCACTCTATATTGGAACAGCCACTGTCTAATGATAGAGATATTGAGGCCTGTAATTGTTATTATTGCCAAAGCCAAATTGAAACTCATAACCTGCCTGACTCCAGCTATCAGTTGTCATTAAGTAAGAAAACAGGCCTCTCTATGGCATGCATTCAGTGCCGCGAGCTGTCTGTTGACACACAAGTAATTGAGCAGTCGGGCCGTTTTGAATGCACAAACAAAAAACAGCACCAAAATGAACACTTGATTGGAGCATTTTTACATCTTTGGAGGTGATTTGATTTCACATAACATCTATTTTATAGCCCACTACACTATTAATTTGCATGGAAGAGAGTCAACCATTTTATTTTGATATTTTCACCATGTCTGGAGAACAACTGGCAACGTGTTTGTGTGTTGTTGTGTTATCTCATTATATCATATCTAGCAGAGAGGATGAGGCGGTGCTGCCACAGACACACACCATGATGTGACAGGTCACTGTCTACTTTAACTCTATGTTTAGCGACAGCTTCTGTAGTCTGTTTGTTTAACCTGGGTGGTGATTTGAAGATCTGAAGTTCATTCCATATATGCACTTCTGTTACTGATACAGTATGTTATTGTATTAAGAACACATCTACAGATGTCAGAAGCACTTTGCTCACACAGCTGAATAATCTGAAATGTCCTGTCTTTCAATAATATCTACAGCAGAATATTATTCTGACTTCTACATGTGCTGCAATGTTTGGTTTTGACCAAGTGTTTTTATTGCCCTAGCTGCAATAAAACCACAGCTACAAATCTTGACCGTTGTTATCGTCTCCGCCCTACATTTTTTGTGTCACACTGTGAAACTAAATTGCAGGCCCTTTATCAGTGGCCTCTTGGATGACATCTAGAGCAATGAGATAGCAGCGTCTTAACGAGTCCGATTCTTCACCTGCTGTTAATGCAATCTACGCCTGACATAAAGGAGTGCTGAGTTTCTTTAATATGGAAACAATGCGATTGAAGATTGCAGCAACAAAAATCCCTATATTTATAATGATCTGTGAAAGCATTCATAACATGCTATAATGCATTCGTCATCATCATTATAGACAAAAAGGTAATAATTATTTATGAAAATGCATTACAGCATTTTAGCAATTTATAGCAATGCTTTAAGGCAATTAGTAAATTAATGGGATTAAGTAATAGTATGATATGCATGTCAATAATCTATCTTAAATAACATATAAGTCATTCGATGTTGCAAAAATATACTACAACTGTACTATAAACCCAATTTATATTATGTATGTTATGCATACTTATAATCTGATTATAATATGATTGGTCAGAAGGTGTGTATTATTTTTGTATAACCACATAGCATAGACAGTAATTCTGGCCGTAACATACAATACATCTATATTAATATACTCATTCTAATACATTATTGTTTCTATAGTAACAGCTCATACAAAGGGACTTGTATGGTGGATGCTCTATCTTATCTGAGACTAATATTAAATGTGTTTTAAAATAATCATATTTTTAAAAAAATGTTTCCTGTTTCTTGGTAAAATGACAAATGAGGGAACAACTGTTTATTACTGCTATAATGTGAAAGTGATAAAAGGAACTTCTCGCAGATATTCCACAACATTTAATCTAACTTTAAACTGTTAAAATGCAGGATATTTCATTCATTAATAAATTAAACATTATAATCGTTGGCAAATCGCTGTGGTATAAGTGGTACAACATACTCCGAACTATGCGGTTCTAGGAAAATGATCCACTTTGGGGTAGTCTGTTGTGTGTTACTGCTTACATAATGTATGCATGATATAAATACCACTTCTAACAAATTATTATGTATTATATATTATACCATAGCATTGATGAATTCTTGATTCTGATTGGTCAGAAGATGTTGATTAATTTTAATATAACAGAAGCTCTGACCATAGTTCCAGCTCCAAGGTTTATATTAATACACTTGTTCTAATAAGTTTTCATTGCTATGGGGACTTGTATGGCACTTCACATAAACAGATTAAATAAACATTTCTTTGTTTCTTTGTTTTTCTTTGACAAGATTTTTATTTAGCATTTTTGAAAGGAGTCTCCAATGTCAGAGCTTTGTAAATCTTCAGTAAAGAGGACTTTGCGGTAACGTGACATTCTGCATTTTTTTTGTTGTTGTTGTTGTTGTTATTAACTTCACTAGAGAGAAAAAAGAGAGGCACGTGAGGGACCTTACAGGTGCTGTAATGTTTCATGGACATTCCACATTCTTAAACATAACTATAAATGGATAAAATGTATGACATGTCATTCTGTAATAACTGTAAAACATTGTAATCATTAGGAAGTTGGTGTGGTATAAGAGGAATAAAACACTTCAAGACATGCTGTTATTGGAAAATAATAAACTTTTGGGTGGTAATGGCTCTCTGTGTCATTTCAGAGCCACAATGATTATTTTCCTATAACAGCATGCCCTGTAATGTTTTATTCCATTCTTAATGCAATGCATAGGAAACATTGCTCAAACAAGTAATTCATTTTCATAAATAATTATAGCAACGTGTATAATGCTTTATGATTGCATTATACTATTATAATTGTATTCCTGTATATCCTTGTAGACATTGTCTTTCTACAAAGTGTTACAGATTTTTTTTTCGCTAGATTTAGTACTATTAACTGGTTAATATCACGTCACCGTGTTTTTGATGGTATTTTCACAAGCACCGTGCATGGGCTTAAAGGGAGCTTGAGGGAAGCTCAGTATTAACATGTAAAGTTATAGGAGTTATAAACCTATGAAGGGATATTTGAGCTTTCAATATTTTTCCCTCTTCCACTATCCGAGATTCATCATTTTCAAATTAAAGGGGCAGCTGGCCCGTGAACGTTAGACTGTCACAGTCTGGTTGGTGTCAGCAGCAGTGGTGTCTGCACTTTGAGCTGATTTAGCAAGTGCTCAGCTGTGGCAATATCATTCATATATCTCACAATATCTGGACAGCTCAATATCTCAGGCATGGGGGATTCTCCATTACCTATCGGTAGGGTAATGTAGTAACCTGAAAATCCTTGTAGATGTCAGAGTAATGATGTCTACATGATGGCAGTAAGGAAAATTGTGTATCTCTGACTCATCAGAAATATCTATAACATGTTTTTACTGCAAGACCAAACAAACAGGCATGTCTCAAATATGGAGACAAGTGGAGACAACCTCATACACTCCCAGCTTATTATTAAGTTATTCAGCTACTCAGTAACCAGTGATGAATTATTCAGTAACTACAGTGAAACTAATACCTGAGGTGTGTAGTTATGAGGAATTTAAGTCTTGAGTCACCAACTGGTCATGGCATTTTAAGGGGCTTCCAACAACATTTCTGACTTGTTGTTGTTGTTGTTGTTGTTGTTGTTGTTCTTCTTCTTCTTCTTCTTCTTCTTCTTCACAGGTCCATGTGGGTTTCTTTTGCTACTCCTGTTTCCTCCAACTTTTTCAAAAACATTTCCATAGTTGAACAGGCTACTCTAGATTACTCCTAAATGTGTGAGTGTGTGTATGTGTGTGTTTATACAGTTAGGGTTAGATTTAGGCGTAGTTAGGTGTAGGCATAGCATTAATTAGCTACATTAATAATTATGTAAATGGAAGGTCCTGACGAAGACACACGTGTATGTGATGCCCTGCAATGGGTTCTGGATCCACCATGACCAGAAAAATGTGGTTAGTAAATAGAAAGAAAATATTATTATTATTATTATTATTATTATTATTATTATTATTATTATTGTGATATTAATTTGATCAATATGCTGGCATTTAAAAGTATAGTCAGTAGAAGTTACCTGCTTTGAAACTCACATTTCAAACACATATGGCCCCCTTCTTTCAGTATTCACTTCACAGCCACACCCTGAAACACATATACACACCCTGTCTAGACTTGACCAGCTGAATGCTAGTGCCAGAGGAGGAGCTTTCTGGTTTAACAGGAAACATGATTGACAGATGAGTCTGGACACCTCCTTGTCCTGATACAATGGATATTGGTCCACACATATTTTTTCTCTAACCCCGCCTTTAAATACTGTATGAGTCACACCTATTATGTAGAAAAACTTGAAATCTGTCGGATGAGTGGAGAACTGTCCAGTCCAGTCGGCTTAATACTACTAGACTTTCAAAAAGTCCTGGATGAAAACCTTTATAAACACTCTATTATTAGTACAATCTCCTGTTCTAAGTCTCCAGCAGACAGAAAGAGCTGGTAGATGTTGGCCCTCTATAGCCGACAGTGAGCAGTGAAGCTGAAAAAGATGACTGGAGGGATAATGTGTGTGTGTGTGTGTGTGTGTGAGGGAGAACTGAGGGCCCTTGCACCCCTCCATGATCCAGAGCTGAGCAACAGTGCTTAAGGTGAAGGGGCCGAGGCGGCAGCAGAGTAATTTAATCGGAGGTTTTACCCAATTCCCCGGGTGGCTGAGTTGAAGAAAGGTCACAAGCGGAAACAGGCCCGACTGACCCCTCTCCCAATTACGAGAGGCGCGACGGAACATAGCGGAGCGAGTGACAGTCATTTAGCAGCTCCTCATCGGAGAGGAAGGAAGTCGCAGATGGATGATAAGGGAGTAAAAAATGATTTGCCAGGACCTGTTAGCCAGGCCTAGAGCCTCAAGCCCCCCCTCAGAGCTCCTGTCGCCCATGCGCACACACACACACACACACACACAAACACACACACTCTCTCTCTCTCTCTCTCTCTCTCTCACTCACTCTGTGTCCCTCTGCCTCTCTTCCTCGCTAGCCAGCTCCCTCTCATGGCTCATAGACCGTCCTTGCTGTCTCCCTACTCAATTCACTCCCTCTCCATCTGTCTATCCCGCTTTCTCTTTCTTCTCTCTCTTCTGTACTCCTCTCTCTCCTGCTGCATCCCCCCCCCACCTCTCTCTCTCTCTCTCTCTCTCTCTTCCCTGCCCTGGGGCCACGTGACGGCCCTGCATGATTATTGGCGCAATCACTCATGTAACAGGCTGCCCAGCTTTCCGTGGGGCCTTGCGTATTTGTCACTGTCACTTCCCCCAAGTGCTCCACCATTGTCTTGGAAATTGTATGTGTAAGGCAAGAGATGCCTGTGACCCAGTTCGACAAGGGAGCCTGCAATGTGAGGGCGCTCATCACTGCACAGGAAAAAAAAATGGAAAGGGTTGGGGGGACAGGGGTGTGGGGTGTGGGGGGGTGGGGGTGGGGTGGTTGGTTGAACAGAAAAAAGAGAGAGAGGAAAAAAACAGCAGTTTGATGTGTCCTATTATGTGCCTCGGCTCGAGCCATAAATAATTGTGACAAGTTTTTTGTTACGCGTGAAAGTCCTTGACTCTGCCTCCTGTTCCAGAGCCTCCTCTCTGGCACGGAGACACTGCCAAACCCAACCGCCCCCAACACACACACACACACACACACACACACATACACACCTCCCCAGATGATAGATGGCACAGCGCAGCAAATGACAACAGGATAGATTTTTAGTTTGTGCTTTGGAAGGGATCAGTAATGGTGCTTTGCTGTACAAAGCAATAAATGGGAAGGACGAGTAAGAGAAAGAGAGGGTGGGAGTAAAGATTCATGGTTGCACCAAGGGGAGAGGGGGGAGGGATAGGGATCACTCATATTTGAAAGACTAAATATGTACATTTGCGCATTTAGTCAATGTTTTGTATTAGAAATGCATAGCTTCAAGGGTTTATCATCCATTTCAACATATAATTCAAGAAATCAAACACAGTACAGTAAGTGATATTTACTTGGACCTTTATTTTTACTGAAGTGCAGGACAGTTACATTTCCTCCTAGTGGCTTGTGACATCATTCGAAAGACAAATCTGTTCGAGGCGACTTTGAATATTCATCAACATAATTACAATACGCATGCGTATGCACTGAACTTTGCATAATGAGAATGGACAGGAGCGAAATCGCTCTCCCTCTCATTACAAATGGATGTGACTTTTACCTGGTTAGCTGTGTGGTAATGAAGTGCCATCCACTCATCTATTGCCAAGTGATGGATCTCTGGGCTTGGTTAAAATACCCACAGTAGATCCTCATTGCCAATTAGACGACTGATAGATGACATTATCAGTCATGTTAATGAGGACAGAGTGACATGTGTGCCCGCTGTGGTGACCAGGCCTGTGGATCCAACAGCACTCCCGAGCTGAGCAACTTTTCTCAAATATTAGTACTTTTTTTTTTCAAATCACATACACACCTATAGACATGAGCTATCTATGCGTCAATTTCCAGACAATGCTATTATCTGGAAATGTTGCACCAGTGAACTGGAATAGATCTGTCGTTTGGTTCTAGTGAATTAAACACCCACTTAGGTGTAATAAGGCAGGATTTAGTGCTGTCCGTCAATCCTTTTTTTTTTCAGACATCCCAGATGAATTCATTTCACTCATTTTCTATGTAAAATGACAAAATCAGGACACACGTCCTGAGCTCAGGATGAAATTGAGACTCGATTTGGTATAACTTCTTTGAGTCTTTGAGTCAGAAGTCTCCAAAGTCAGATGTCCATTTTATATATACATAAATTGTACATATTAATATTCTGTACATACATAAATACATACATACAAATTATTTTTTAATAATTTTTTAATAATAATTTTACTTGTAATCCATACTGTTATTCTGAAAGAGCTTTCAATTTCTATATTAATATGTCTTTCTTTCCCATGTAAACACATTTATGAGACAAAAGAGAGAAGCAGAAATCATATTATTGGTGCATATTAACAATTTCCTGTAATACAAATCCAGCTATACAGACTGTATTCACACACACATACACACACACACACACACACACACAGCTTTTCATTTCTTTTGGTATTAAGCTTCTGTAGGTTGCTCTGGGCAAAAACATCTGCCAAATGATTAATGTAAATATAAATGTATGTATGATTAAAATCTAATGTAATATTTAGCAATAAGAAGCCCAGTCCATGCATGTACTGTAATCAGACTGTTTTTTTTTTTTTACTGCTTTATTATTACTCACTCAAAATTTTTTAGTGGAATGTTAAAGCACACAGTGTTTGTGTAATTGGCATTTCCTGTGCAAACCCAGCAACACCCAGGCGCTTCCTCCGGTGGACATCCTAATTAAACAAACTCACATGAGCATTATGGCCAAGGTGATAATTTATGGCATTGCCTTGGATAGTTAAAGTTGGCTTCCGTAAAAATCCATCATGTACATCACCGGACATTACCACCCTAATTAAACACCCAAATGCCTGCAGACATCATAAAGCTGCAAAAAAAAAAAAAAAAAAAAAAAAAAAGAAATTAGATCTGCCCTTAATAAAGCACTACATGTGCAAGATCAGAGTGTAAAGGGGGCAATATAGGTGCAGGAAAATAGGGGAAAGTTATCCCTACAGAAATGTGTGTGCAATTTATCTATTTTAGGGGCAAATATTTCTCACAATGTGAAGCTGATTTATTATTTGAAATATACTGATTACAACCAGCCGAGAAAGTGGCATTAAAATAATGACTCCTGAGCCTGCTGCAAGATTGTACATTTAGCACTGCAACAACCATTAGGAATAATCTGTCCAATTAAAGGTTGTGTAATTAATTAAGTGCACGTTCTGTGAGAAAGTCTAGAAGGAAGAATTTATCAAGCCGCTGAAATATGACCTATCTTGTCCAAAAGACTAATATGTTTAAACAAAAGATGAAAATTGATGACAACATTATTTGGAACAAAGTGCTCACTGTGCAACTGCGATGCATTTGTACTCGCTTTCAGCATCTTCGCATTGTCCTTACAGAATTCGTGATGTATTACCCCAGGCATGCTGGCAATACCTTTAGATGAAGGCCGGCTCGCTCGTCTGCAGTCTGGATGTAGCCCATTTGATATCGGGGCTGTAAAGTGCTTACAAAATATCTTAATAAAACATGCTGAATTAGTGAGAGCAGTTTAGGTAAGACATCAGCGTGCAGATTGATGTCATGTGACGTGAATGTATTAATTCATTAATTAGAGCACGTCTTCCATCAGTTTTAGGATGACAGCAGCGTGTTAACATGGTAATCTGTCAGAATAGGTGCGTGGAAAATGAATTGATATTGAGGAGAGAATATTCATTAGAACTTAGAGATGAAGCTCCTCGAAAGCATACAAATGCTGCTATGTTGTCTTTCAAAACCTGTATGATAAGAAGCTGTAGCTGTACAAGGAAAGCTTCAGAGAGCATATTGAGAATGTTTCAGAGGAAGTGTGATGGCTTGACATTATTTGCTACACAAGAGGACAGGAAAGCCTCCTGGTGAAAGCGCAAAAACCTGTGATCTCTCTTCTACAGCATCAGTGCCAAAGCCCAGTGTGTGTGGGCCTTTTGCAGTGTGTGGGCATGTGGGGTTTGTGGAGGTGTGTGGTGATGGAGTGATAAGCATGGGGTGAGGATATCTGCATGTTCGCGTGAGTGCAGGGGCATCACGGTGTGTCCGTGTGAGGATATGTCTGCACATATTTTGAGTTGTGTCCCCTGTATATCCAGGTGAATGCTTTATTGTTATTTAAAGTCATTCGTGTGCAGATCTGCGATTCAGCTCGCCATGCTCATTAGAGTTTTGCCGCACTGTCTCTCTGAGCCAGCATCCCATATGGCCTCAGAAAAGCTGGCCAGAACTGCGCCGTGTCCCATTCCAACACAGGAACACATGTCGGTCAGCACTCCCAACAGGATGCGGCTTGGAGGACATATTGCACGGAGGCGCGCTGCAAAAAGCAGAGAGGCCTCATAAATCAGCAGCGCAATCCTGACGTGCCACCCACGCTACTCACGTTAAACAGACATACCATTGTTCCGCCGCCGATCTCAGAGCACTGACGTGTCCTCGTTCCTAGCCGAGTTGAGCAATGGACTTGCAATATCTGCCTGTGCTGCGGCATGCCGTGGGATCTGTGACGCGTGTACCAGGATATCTGAAGAGAAATTGCCCTTAGATTCTTGCACAGGTTCACACACACACACACAAATACACCTATAAGATGAGAAGAGCCCTATGAGGTGTGAGTCCAAAGGATCTAAACTGGAATGACTGGAATGATTGTTCTTGACAGAAAAGGAATATCATCATGTTTTATGTTTTTGTTGCACTTACTGAATAATTAGGGCAAGTATGCTGATATTGGAATGGAACAATCACTGATTAGCTTGAGGCAAAAAAAAAAAGCAATCTTAGCATGTAAGAACTTATTCCTTTAACCATTGTAAACATTTACAATGACAATTTACATTGTCACTGTAAACATTTATAGGTCATAAGTTATTTTTACCACTTTATTTCATTTCTTTATTTATTTTTACAATTGGCAAGCCCAAATATTAGGAAAATGTCTGACTAGCATGGTTACTATTAATGCTAAATCTATATTAATCTATACTAGCAGCAATAGCAGCAATATCAAAGCTGCAGTAAATATAGGTATATATGGCTGGTATAAATGGGCTAGCAGGACTAATCCATCATTTTTTGTTTTAAGGTGAATTATTTTCAATTTTTGTGGAGCCGAGCACCATAGAAAAACAAGTATAAAGAAGTGGGGCTGAGGCTGATTTCTTTCTAGCACAGACTGTAGATTCAGTCACAGTCATGTCAGGTGATTACAAAGAGTGAAACACAGTCTAGATTTGATCTCCATTTGGGCTGATATTTTGCAGACACCTCTGTAACATATCATTAGCAATGTTTGAGAAGGTGCATGTAACATACAATTGTAATGAACCCAAAAAAAAAAAAAAACTCTTAGAGGATAAACTAAAAGGAGATGGGACAGATGACAGATTTTTTTTTTTGGAACAAAAGGGTTACAACTTTTCTGTTTACCATGACTGGTATTGAAACATGGCAAAAATAGAAATCATGAATGCCTAACTGCCTTTAGAGAGAGAGAGAGAGAGAGAGAGAGAGAGAGAGTATGTGTGGGTTTGTGTGTGTAGTAGTAGTAGTAGTAGTAGTAGTTTTCCCCACATCATTCTTATTATGCAATCGATAAGACCTTGTGATATAATGCACTGCTCAACTTTAATAGTTTCATTTCCAAGCTATTAGATTTTAGCCCTCCCATCTTATATCACGACCAGCCGTCACTGTCTCTAAGAATTGGTATAAAGGTGTTAATTCTCCATTTTAATGGCTATTATTAAAAACTGACATTCAGTAAGTATGATAGTTAACTCTTTCCTTCAATATCCATCACCATGGGGTGAGAAGTGTGTCAGCCTAGTGGCTGTCATCTGCTGTCAAAACACTGCGTGGCTTGTCACAATAGTGCACGGGCGCATAGACAGGCTGCATCAAGTGCTGCGTTATTGAATCAAAGCCCTACACAGCAACCGCACCTGTAGACTCGCCGCTACAAACACACCTAACAACCACCAATATGCACACAGTGTCACGGAGATTTCAGTACTATTCAAAAAATTGGATCTATATAGTCTGTGCTTTGTGTTTGAAAAGCCCTCTTGGCCTTTTTAGTGGTAGGGGATGGACATGCACACGTGTAGAAGCATTCCAACTATCCCCCAAAACTGTCATGAAAAAGAGCCAGGATGACAGCTACTAGTCCTGAGATAGTGAACAGCAGAGAGCAGGAAAAAGAGAGGAAGAATTGAGTGCCGATAAGAGAGAGAGACAGAGAGAGGGCGGCATAAATCCTTTGTCCTATATAAAAAGAAATACTATCCATGTCAAGGAAAGGTGGGATGCCCTAAAATGAATGATAACAGACTCATTAAAAATAACGGCCGCCTAAATGATAAATGACCTGCCTCGCGAGAAGAGCGGCATGAGGCGGCCTCTACAAATTAAGACCGCAGTGCTCTGTTAAAGGTGTTATTTCCCCTGCCCCTCTGCCACCAAAATATCAAGCAGCCATGCCATTATTCGCCCTTTATTACCACCCAGCCGGCAAGTCCATAGAGATTTAAGGCTAGGGCCCACATCATCAGCCTCTGTTATTTTGTTAATTATCCCGATCTCTGATTTATGTGGCATTGAGGCTTAATTAAAACGTGGAATTGCATCAAATTGTTATGGGTTTTATATGAAAGCGCAGTTCGTTTCGAAGCTATGTGTTTGCAGAAAGGGGTAGTTATTTGATTGTAGAGATAATGGGAATGACTACTGTGGACTTGATTACACCATATGGATCAAAATACATGGCCGGGATTTAAATGTGCAGCTTATACACACTGTATATGCTTGAACATTGGTGAAAGACAGCAAATAATTATGCAAAGACTTCTCTCTGACACATCCTTGTCAAATTGGCATTATTTCTGGAGAACCATCTGTGCTGTTTAACTTTTTTTTAACTGTATAGCACTTTTGTGACTAATAAGAAAGCAGTCAGATATTGTAATGTGGACAGCAAGAAATTGCTCTGAATAGCCACCTACTAGCAGGTAAATCATAATTAGCATGTACAGTCAAGCTATTCTTATAACTACAGTGTTACTGCCATGTAGGTATAAACAAGGCCATTTAGAGGTATTTATGTTATTTGTTCACTTTGTCTCCCGGCTACGAGAAGACATTATTAGAATGTTATCTTGCAACATATTTAATTTCTCCTAAATGGGTTAGGCTGCAACATTCCAAAAATAACATGAGCTAGAAACATTTGCTTGACATTATTATGGGAATGTTGCTCAAAAATTGTTCCCAAACTGTTAGTGTTAAAAATGCAGACTAGGGGTGTATTACAATGCCCTTATGTTTATATCTGTATCTGTTTAGTTTTAGATACAAATTTATGTATCTGTATTCAGATGTAAACCCAAAGTGGGCGTGGCATACACATGAACGTTTTTTTTTTTTAAATTTAGGTTTTTTTATTTCTTTTTTATTCTGAAATAGAGATGTATGCAGGAATTTTTTTTTTTTTAATCCAGCTTGTGCAAATATTGTTTTTGTTTGCGTCTGCACGTGATATTTTGTTTAGTTGGTTGAATTTCCCAAACTATAAACAAACTAGTAGCATAATTTAAACCACTAACACTGACCAGGCAGTTACTAAGGATGAATAAATAAACACTGTAACCACTTTCATGAAATTAAAAAACCTCCCACCCGGCTGACATTTTTTTTTGTTGTGCCCCACCCAGATGACCTGTGAACCTTTCTGTCAAGCTTTCTACAAACAAACAAACAGTGCACTATGGATATCTGTATTTGTATCTGTTTAGAAAACATGATCTGTTCATTCTGAATAATATATTCATATTCGAATACCTAATGCCTTCCAAATAAAAATATTGCAGGAGCATTTCCAAGACACTATAACCCAAAGGTTTAAACCATAAAGTTCAGAAAACAGAGAATTATTAGCGGGACTGTGCTCAAACCTCCATCTGCATGTTTTCTTCAGGCCTCAACATCTTTTCATTAAGAGCATTACATAAGGTTACTGTCTGGGTAATATTTTCACCCTGTGAAATGACAAACATTCAGATAGTCTGATAGCTTGACTTTCCATCAACATGTGAGAATCAAGTGCATTTTGTTATATAATACATAATACGTACATGTCTCTTTATTTCACACATAGGTACAGATATCCCATTTCTGGAAGCTGGACATCACAAAGCAGGCCAGCACTATTATAAAAAGATGTGGTATAAATGTCTTAGTGGTGTGTGAATGGGAAAGTGTTAGATCTATGTGTTGTCTAGCTGCAGAACAACAAGGCAAACAGCCCAGCGCTCATGTCAGACTCTTGTACTCATAGATGTCAAGTCCAGCAGAGGAGAAGTGATATTGCCTTCTACTCTCTCTGTCTCTCTCACTCTCATATATATATATAAATATATAAATATGTATATATATTTAGCTCTGCAAACGGGCACAATCCTCTGCCATTCCAATATTCACTCAGAGTCCAGCTTATTCAACACTTTCTATGTTGTTTAAAATTTGTGAAGAAGTATGATCTGGCCTTGGCTTGCTTTATTTTGGCACCTTTTGCCCTGATATTGATGTCGGAACCGCTAGACAAACCATAACAGCAGGACATGTCACAGCAAGAATTTTAATGGTGCTGAGATTTAACAGCTTTCTTCTTCCTATTAAAATAAAAAAAGGTGCTCCGTGGCCTCATTCAGCGTGGCTTGAAATCCATGCTATCTACTGTAAATCACTGTAGTAGCTGCTATAAGTGTGGTGTATGATTTCTTTTTCTTAGATTTATCCATTTGGAAATAGGAACACTGTGTGTGTGTGTGTGTGATTCACATTCCTACTTTCCTTATCTAATTAATGAATACGTTTACGACTCACGGGTTAGGCCTAGTCCTTGACAACACTGGATTTGAAATGGTGAATTCCCAAAACAGTGTGTAACTGGGTCAGTTCACTAGGTTTAACACATCTGGTCAAAATTGCCCATTTTAAAATTTTTTATAAAAATGGAACAATATTAAAAAGTAGTTTCTCATTATGTGTCTTTTGTGATCATGTTCCAGATTTTTTTCAATTTAGACCAGAAAGGTAGCCTTTACTCTTTGGTCTTTTAACTGGTCTTTGTAAATATTAAGCTGAGATATGAGCTTTACTTCCTGTCACATTCTGTCACAACTGTGCACATGTTGGAGCTTCCCCAAGCATGGGACATTTTGTGTCTGTTTCCATGGAGTAGGTTTGGTATCTAGTTCTATACATATTGTTCATATTGCAATGTTTCGACTTTTTTTTCCACTGCTGCCTGAGAAGTTTGTAGAGTCACATTTAATAAATATTGTACATTTTAATGAAATAATTGAATGCATTGCTGAACGTTTACATTTATCTGCATGTATATTTGCACCTTTGGAAGTATATCTGTATATTTAACAGAATTCACTTTTTACATTTACTCAGATGTATATTCATTCAGATGTTTACAATATATTTTTCACTCTGTTTATTTATATCTATTTATTACAAGTACACTGCTGTTACCTTCACACAAAATCTGTTACCTTCACACAAAACCTGTTCTATATTGCACTGACTGCATTGACCGTAAACACTTGTTAAGAGAGAAGAGAAACGGCATTTCGATTCCTCTGTATGTATGCACATATGGTGGCATTGACAAATAAAGAACCTTGAACCTTGAATCTTGAAATACTGTATGATCTTTTAAAGGGTTTGTTTGTAACTTTTAATGCCCTCTGCTGGCAGTGAGATGAATTGCTACTGAAAACACTGAAGTGCCTTTCCCTTCCCCTAACCAACCACGTTAAATTTACATATGCATTATGAGTTGCATTATAAGGATAGTGGGCACCTCTATTGGCTGGGGGGTGAGGGGGTGGAGCTAATATATAAAATATAAACCAAAGCCTGAAATAAAGAAACCAGCCACATCCATTACAGATCCATTTTTAAATATAAATGACAGCAACAAATTGTTCAAAATAAAAGATGTCCTGATTCACTGGGACAATTATAGCAAAATAATGAACAGAACATAAGGTTTAAGTTTTTTACTGAACCAAAATGTGAGAGCAGCAGTGTAGGTAGGTCTGAAGATGTGTCTTTTTATGCCAGCCTGCAGATATAGGCAAGAGTAAATGGAGAAATCGCTTAAAGTAGGTCAGTCCTCTCTTTCTCCTGGGTCAAACACGCCTCTGTATCTAGGCTGTGTTGGAGTTGACATGACAATGTCAGATATGACAGTGCTCTGCTGCTGGAGGACTGGAGATGTGAGAATGTGGTGCATCAGGGTCCACACGGTCAGGGTTCAGGGGCGAGAACATCACGGCCAGCATAGGGATTAGGAGTTTGTATCACAACCTGTCTGAGAGTGAACATGGCATGTTATAAGACTGATTTTAAGACTGTTTGAGGCTTTTTTAAATGACTTGTGAGCAGCTCCTGGACTGTGTGTTTGGGTCCACAATTGAATATTTCATTGGATTTGTTGTTAAAAAATAGTATTGACTCAGTGCACTAAAAATACCTGAGTCTCCCTGACAATTCTGTAATAGTAATTCACAGTGTGTGCTGTGTCAGTGGTATCAGGTCAATGCTAGTGGGAAATTCGTATGTATACGTATCATATGCCAGCTCTGCTACATCACACATTATCAGCCTCAACTTTAGGCATGAAAGAAGTCCAACTACACTGACTGGCAGAGCTGGCAGCCAATAAGGGGAGAGGGAGAATAAGAGAGCGAGAGCATAAGCAAACAGGAGGCTGGTGAAGTTTTAGATTTGTTCTTGCCAAAAAAGTAAGGCATTTGTTTGTTGGCTAATTTGGTGGGAAGCGATTAAATGGTAAGTCAATAGATTTGACTTTACTTAACCAGTTGTGAAGTTGTTTTAGCTAGAGAACTCATAGCCAGCTAGTGAGGTGTTCTTGTGTTTCTCTGTATTTTTGTATTTCAATCCTGGTTATTTAGGGCAGGAGTGAGTCATGCAGTGCGTCTGCTTGCCTTCAGTGTGTAACTTATATTTATAGCTCTGTGTTTTGGCTAGTGTACTAACATTATCCGGCTTGTGCCTAATGTGTTTCACAGGCTGAAAAAAAAAATACAGATTTGATAATGAAATAGATGGAGTAATGAACACGGATTGGGTAATAAAAATAAACAAATCAGAAGTGACCTGTCAAGAAGAAATAAGAGATGGATGCAAGTGCAGGTTTTCTGGTTTCATTAAAGCCAGGTACCAAAGGGCTAAGCAATACTCAAAACTAATCAACCTAATTTGGCAAAGTTGAACAAAGTTTTGAAATTTTTGAAGTTTTGAAGTTTTTGAAGTTTTGGACACAGAGCGAAACTTTACACAGTTCTTACACAGTTATTTAAAGAGACTATGCAAACAAATGATTGTCATTAGTAATAACGTGACTTTGAACAGGGATAGGAGCTAGACCATGTGATGAGGTTGTGGGGTGAGGATCATGGGGACTTAATAAATTGCAGACATGGATGTAATAGTTGCGGTCTCTGCATTGTATTTTAGCTAGCTAGCTAGAGTTCATGGGCTCGTTGATGTGCGAGCCACTTCTGATCCCAGGCGATTGCTTTAAGACTACAAAGAAAGCACGTCTAACCATAAAATTTCATTCAAATGCTGCAATGAAATGTTTACCAATGTTTGTATATTATTCATCACTCTTGGTGAAATTCAATATTTTGGCGAATCAAATGATCAAATATCTGACTGCAATATTGCGCTGTTTGTTCATTTAATGCAGACTGTTTTCAGTGGACAGCGCAGCCTGCAGGAAAATCTCCTTCGAACACAGCACTGATAGAAACTCAGAGAGAATCTGCTATAGACACTTCTCTGGTGGTCTATGGCAGATTCAAGTACACAGTGTTTTAATGGGATGTTCATTGGACAACAGGCTTTTACTAGGTCATTTTGAGTCCTGCCTGGAAGATGTGCATCTCTGGGAGTGAATGGAGTATGGGTATGTGTGTTTTGCATAGAAAAAACCCCAACATCTCAACGCTTATTGGACAGTGCGCACTTTGCTTGTCCCTCCTGGAGGCATGTTTTATACACATGATGTTTGGGTGATCTCTCAACAGTACAGTATGTTATTTTATCTTTGTCATTTGTAAATATTATAAATAAATTGACGTATAAATTTTGTTTGGTTATTTGCAATCATTTGTTTTATATAAGTCTGGCTAGCTAGTTGTCACTGCCTTCTTCAGCTAGCAGCTTAGCTACTTTTTGGCACGGAATGGCAGATATATACGTATAAACATACAGATGCCTCTTTTGTTCTCTGACCTGCTGTAGACCCCTAGACCTTTAGCTTTTGCTAGAGATTATGCCAATAAATATGCCCAGAAACTACAAGTAACAACCTGACTGACATAGCAAAGACAGATCGTGAAAAGAATACAAAACACAATGACTTGAGTAAAGTACTGCTAATGTAGTTGTAATTTACTGCTAATGTAGTAGTAATTTACATGTCTACAACTGACACAACTAATTAAAAATGTTGCATTTCTGAGGAATATCAACACCATATACTGTAAAGAAAGGTACTGTTAGCTGGCTAGCTAATGTAGCCAAATGCTGCTGGGGATTGAGTAGCTTGCCAGGTTCATTAGCTAGCATATATTTTCCTTGCTACATAGTTGGCTATCTAGCAAAGATGCCCCTTACACATTACCTATAGGCTGTAGCAAGATTTTTCCATCTTATTACGTAAGATACCACTTCTCAGACAAAAAAACATAATGAGCGCTGCAGGGTTTTAGGCAAAAATAAGAAGCAAGTTTCCTTATAAAACTGCACACATTGTACTTGAGACTTTTTTTTTTTTTTTTAAAGCAAAGGGTCATCACACCAAATACTGACTTTGGTTCATTTAGTACTGTTCATATAGTACTGTTCATGTTTATATATGTATATAATTCGCCAGTACATCATTGGTGTCATTCCTGTTTAAGCATAGTACATAATGTGCATTATGCATTTTGGGATGCAGCCCTGTAACCCTGTGTGCATTCACAGCTGTGAGATTAATTCGTGCCACAGGAGAAAGATCCAGCACAACCCACATTACGAACTGTTTTTCCGCAAGTAGCTTGCAATAGCATTTTTCTACCAGGGAGGGCGAAACTTCAAATTCTTACAGCCTGCCTGCGGCATTAAGCAGTTTATAGCACACTTTCATCATTACATTAGAACCACTCACTTCCTGATTTTTTTTTTTTTTTTTTTACTGCTAACTTGGCACATTGTCATTTATGGAACTGGCAGATGCTATAATCAGGAGCGACTTACAGAAGTGTTTTGTTGCCTGGAAAACATATCCTTATGCTAGTGCAGCTCAGCTAGGGCTTAATGATGCCAACTAGCTATGGCACTGCTAGAAAAAAGAGATGTTGCTGATAAACTCATCTAGAGCCCTATGTTAAGTCTTCATTTTGTCTGTCTGGGGAAACTATAACAAATTCTATGTAGAACCCTACAACAGAGTCTTTCCCAGTCTGAGAGGATTTTAAGTATAAAATTTGTAGGGAGCTAAGAACCTTTAAGAATCTTACGTACCCTTGAGCAGCGCCGTTTTTCAAAAAGTCCACATACAGTAAGTGCATTAATACACAAATTAGAAAAATCTAACCAATGGGAATACAGCAAGTAGAAACTTCGCTGAATTTAGTTTAAATTGTAATCAACTATTCATACACATTCATGCTTCATATGTAATGTATTAGGGATGCATTAACACCGATACTGGCATTACTGTGCTCATCTGCTCATAAAAATGCTCCGATACAAATATCTGATACCACACGATACTATGTGGTGTAAGCCAAGTGAACAGGAAACATGAAATGACAGCGATCTGGAAATATTTCACGATTAACGATGACAATCAAAGCAAAGCAGAATGCAAAAAGTGCTCTGTGAAAATTTCTAGAGGAGGAACTCCTCTAGCATCTACCTCCAATACAAGTAACCTGATAAAACCTCTTAAACATAAAACCTAGCATAAGACGTTCATCGCTAGCAGCACACAGCAGCAACTAACACTACAGACAGTGCTAGGTGAGTGAAAATAAATAACAGCCAGCATGTTGCTCTTGATGATCAGCCACTAACAGTCATTATCAACAAGGGATTCAGATGCAATGAAGACAAAATGTGCTTTACTTACAGCTGTACAGAAGTGTTTTTTTCTGAAATGAAAAAAAAACCTTCTCTTCTCCACAACCCTACTTAATCTACAGTAGCTGATATAGCTAGCTAAGGCACTTCATTTAAAATCAACATTTAAAATGTTATCAAGAATGAGCCTAGTAGTCTAACTGCATGAACACATATGTCTACAATTTTCATGGCCACTATGTAAACTGGGGAAACATAAACCGAAAAAAAAATGCCTGAATAAAATGTTCTGTGATGTCCCTGATTGATTACTACTAAGTAGGCTACTCGTTTTGGTATCAGTACCAAAAAACATGCCCTCGTACTCTGTCTAGGAAAAAAAAAATGGTATTGATGTATCCCTAATAGCAACCGTTAATATGCAAATACACAAGTTTGTAGGTTTTAAAGTATCCCTGCAATGATATCATACCTCTGTTTATTATCATTTAATTTTACTAATGTAAACTCTTCCTCAGATGTGAAGTATTTTCACTTTTACTCTTGTGTTAAGTGAAGCTTATATAATCGTATTCAGAAGGGGGAAAAAAAGAAACCTAATGTACTCACTGCTGTTTTTGACAGTTACCATAAATTTTTGGTAAGGAACATTTTATACTGGTCTTAAATCTGACCCATCATGAATACAACTATTACAATGTTCAGAAAATGTCTTTCTTGTAAAATATGATATATTTTGTATCATGCAATAGTGAGGACTGTACTGGAACATATTTAAGTCAACTTTACTAGCTCTAAGGTTACGAACTACTTCCTTTATCTGTACCTAAGAGACTCCAAAGAGTTATAGCTCTGTAAAGGACATACATGCATTAACTCCCATGCGATAAACCCACATCTTGATATAGTAAACTCAACTGTCCTGATGGTCATTAAAAGGTCAAAAGCATCATATGGTTCCTCAGTCCTTAAAGGAAACAGCAGCCAAGACCTGCAAAGCAAACCTAAACCCTTCTTCCATTCGCGATGAGTGCAGTTAGTTTCTTCTGACATGACAAGTGGAACGGTTTTCAGGTTAGCCCTAGTTCCCATCACCACTTCTCTCCATTGGAATGTAAAGTACAAATACAGACAGCCTCTCATGGGAAGTGTAGAGCAGTAAATTTTGCACTAGTGTAGTGTGCGCACGCACACACTTTTCAAATAAGAGTCTTTCTGTCATCACTCACCGTTTCCCAGGTGGACACCCACACTGTCCAGAACTGAGCTGATAAGTCACCTTGGAGCTATGCAGCCTCTACATACAGCGAGCGTTCTATGTTAACCAGTTGCATCATAGCTATCACTGACTGCATCCCAAGCTGATTTAGTGATCTCACGTGATCCTCAGCTGGCAGGTGGAAACTCTACGTGTCATCACTTATCTGAGAACGGCAGTTTTGTATGTCGTCACTTTGCACACAGCACATGAAGTCTGTGATCTTCATTTCTGTGAGTTTAGAGTAGAGGGCTACTTGTAAACTGCATTCATCGTCTAAATAAATCATTTAAGTTTGCTATATTTTTCTGATTTTTTTCTCTTTGTGAAGCTGATGTTATTCCTCAATGTAAAAGGAGACTAACATGGATTTTTTTTTTTACAACTTAAACAGAACTGAAAAGCATCCCGTAAATGTATCCTTGAAATAATATGTGTATAAGACTAGTCCAGACATGTCCTGTCATCCTGAATCAAAGACTGATTCACAGATAAAGAACATTTGCCTTTTCATTTCCACATCAACCACTGGCTATGCATAAACCTGCATTTTAGAGCCTCTGCAACCTTTCTTCATGTCATAAGCTACATATGAACTACAATTTTGCACAGCTTTAGATAGCATATTGTGCCTCAGAACTCCAGTACCTTAGGGCACCAATAAAAACCATGCTATCAGAGGCCATCAGAGTGTGTGTCATTCTGATTTATGTACATGAGATGGGTCTCTTGTTTTGCTGACAGCAAGATTGCAAACAATGTGCTCGGTTTCAGCAGCTTGCCAGCTAGATGGAGTTGAAAGTGCTAAAAAATACACCAAGCTCCCATCTATAAGAAATAATGTATAATTTTAAATAATTCTAAAACACAGATTAAGTACAATGTAACTAACTCTGCGATTACATAGAACGTGATTCTGTAAATGTAAATCTGGAAATCCGGACCTATATATTAAATCCTCAGGCGAGTGTCATCAGCGTAATGCTCTTAATTAACATAACCATTATGAAAGATCTGAATTTTGAATGCATTTTAAGCCGAAATGGTTTATCTGGAGGAATAGTGAAGCCTTAGATAATCAGATGTACAGTATACTATTGATGCACGAGAAGATAATTGAGGTTTATAGACTTAATTCCAGTACTTGTACTGCTTGATTATATGTATCCGAGCTCTGATAAGACTTCATTGAAATTTACAACAAGTAATCTCCTACCATATGGACTCACCAAATGGAGATCACAGACTGGCAAAAGCAATCAGCTTTTTAATTAACAGAATTAACAGTGCGATGTTAAACTATAATGACAGCAATAAAAACACTTGATGTGACAATGGCAGCGCCGAGAAAACCATCCATAACTGTTATTTTCCTTTCACAGGCGAGAGTGACAATAGACTTGAGCAGACGCGCCTGAGCCCACAACACTCACCCACGAGTCGCTGGCTGATATTGACATTGTTCGGAGGGGCAATAAAACTAGGACCGAGACATTTTGTTTACATTGATGTTAGCGGGCTTTGTTCTGCTTCGACGCTTTGACGTTGTCTTTGTCGTCGTACAATCATGCTTTTGTAGACTTGTTCATCAACTCTCTCCCCGATCATGGGTCTGCCTTCTCCATAATTATCAGACGTGTTCATTGTTATTACTGACAGACAAAAAGAGATTGGCAAATCACTGACGCAGATCATGTACATAGTGTTGCCTATACTAGGGCACATAATATATATACAGTTCTTTTCCATTCATGTACATATCTGTTGTGTGCATTTTGTTGCTGTTGAGATGACATGGTCCATGACCTACTATGAACTACAACACTGAAAAGCAGCAGCAAAGCTGAAAATGCAAGGTTACCTAATCCCTTCTCTTTATGCGTGTCATTAATCAATTAAGACCTGACAATCTGATTGGCTGCAAGAAGTCATTGAAAGCTGACAGCAGTACACTGACCCTGTCTACACACACACATACACACACACACAAAACCTCATATGCACACACACCTTTTTTTGTGACATGCACATCTACCACAAAGGGTAATAAAGTATGGCCACTGACCGCCGCAGCACACAAAAGAAAAGTCGAATTATGAGAAGTAATGAAAAGACATCAATACGAATTCAGCGGAGACTCGTTTCATTCTGTTTTCGACAGCGCTTTTCACTCTGTAATTTTCTGTAAATGTTAACATCGCCAGGCCTGCCTATTGATTCTATTATTTTTGACCTTGCATTAGTGTCGGGCTAATCTCGCATGCCATACAATTTCATTTCGTGGACAGAAATGCTTGTGGACCCTGAGGGTGAGTGAGACACAGGTTGTGGCACCCTTGGGAATTGTAAGTGCACACACAGCCAAGCAAACTATTTGAGTTGATGCTTCTTAGGTGAGTAAGCAGCCATGGAATTTACATTACTTCATAAAAACTTATTTCTTTCCCTTTTTTAAAGTGATGTGTTGGCTAAATTGCGTATCATTCAAAGATAAATGCTGGCTTCCCATGGCCAGATATTGTTTTTTCCCCACTCCCTTCAGTATTGATGGTGAGGAAGGTAGTTATTTAGGAAAATCAGAGGCCTTCTCCAGTGTATCATTTAGCAGGGCCTATTTCTGAGACTGAGCTGGAGAAGTTGCCACATTCGATCACTCTCTCTATGTGATTTGTGAATTTTTATTAGGTTTGAGGGATCATATGATCTCAAAACCAGGAGTGAAGCCTTTATTCAAGCACCTTGATCATTATTATTATTATTATTATTATTATTGCATTTTTAAAGTATCTCATAAACACTTGCTATTCTTTGGGAGTTTTAAATGCTCATCCTCTTATGGATCTCTATAAGCAATATTAAACTACAAGAGACTTTGGTAGAATAGGATTTTCCAATAAAAGGAAAATATGTAATTTAACAAACTGTTATGGCAGTGTAATCAATGAAACTCTTTAGCTAGCTTTTACTATACATATAAAGAAGTTAGGTTGGGATTTAGGAGGTGGGATATAGGATATACAGTGCATCTTTTCAGGTGTAACACAATGCCAGTATCTGCATCTGTATCTGTTTAATTGTTCTATATATCCACATCTGTATTTGCATCTGCCCAAATATCCATATCTGTATTCGTATTTAAACCTGAAGTGGCATGACTTTTTTTTTTTTTTAAAAATCCTGCTCTTGAAGTTTCTTTCTTTGTTCAGCCAGCTTCATATCTGTTAAGATCACAAGTTAAGACCTTCCACTCATGTGACTTTTTTTCTTGCAGCTTGTGGGATCCCTGTCCAGATGCCCTGTGAACCTTTCTGGCAAGCTGTCTAAAAAAACTGGTATGTGTATTTGTATCTTTTTGGAACACATGATCTGTTCATTCCAAATAACGTGTTCATATTTAGTTTCATCAATAATCTGATGTTGATTAACTATAATTGGTTGACTAGATGTTAAGTTTTCAGTGTATCTTTTTTAGTTTTGGCATCAAAACATCTTTGACTATTTTCCGGGAATGAGCTTTTAAAAGCCTTCTTCAAACGTTGTATAAGAGGTCCAAATATGTTCTAGTATGACAACGCCCCTGTGCACAAAGCGAGTTCCATGAAGACATGGTTTGCCAATGTTCGAGTGAAAGAACTCAAGTGTCCTGCACAGAGCAATGACCTCAACCCCACTGAACACCTTTGGAATGAACTGGGATGCCAGTTGCACCCCGGGCTTCCTTGCCTGGCATCAGTGCCTGACCTCACTAACGCTCTTGTGGCTGAATGACCACAAATCCACACAGCCATGCTCCAGTGGAAAGCCTTCCCAGAAGAGTGGAAGTTGTTATAACAGCAAAAAGAGGACTAAATCTGGAATAGGATGTCCAAAAACCACATATGGGTGCGATGTTCAGGTGTCCACAAACTTTTGGCCATATAGTGGACAATTACAAGCAAATCACAGAAAAAAGTTATTTGCTAGTATGATTACGCATCTGAGATGACTGGGCAAAGATATGTATTTTGTACTGTTTTGCGAATAAGTAGTGTGTTATACTTAGGTCCTGAATGGGTATTCCCTAATCTAGGACAAGTTCAGAATGTATTTTTCTGGTCATTTAAAAAAAAAAAAAAAATTAGGCTATTGAAGATGCATTAGGGAAAATGTATTCCAGCATTGTTTTTCTGTCTTCTTTTATCTGTGGTGAGAAAACAGAAAGAAGATGTGGGTGACCTCCTTCCTAATCTTGATTCTTGCTGTTGTGAGTTTTGCAATCATGCTGAGGGGAAAAAAAGCAGGATATTGCAATAGGATTAAAATGCTTTTGTTCAGGGGATGAAAACCATTTGACAACAATATGAATTAACTTGGAATTCTATACTGTCTGATGAACACATATCAGATTCCCAATTAATATTTCAGGAACTTTGATAATGCGTGGAATGGGTTGAGGCCAACAGTACCACATATTATCTCTTGAAAGTATTCCTAATGTGGCGTGTTTATAACTTTTAGTGTGCAGCCTGTAAAGCTGCATTTGGTGAGGTGTGCAGAAATATTTGCCACTTTCCTTCACTCAGACATGTGATTTTGGCATGCCGTTTTTGTTTAATAATCTTCTAACAATCCTTTGACGTGGCTGCACATTCCAGAAGCTTCAAAGCATGAAAACAGCTGGCTTTGAGCAGCCCAACTGTCAGGGTCTCCTTCGCTGTCCGTGATGGATATATCAAACCAGTGAGCTGGAAGTGGACAACTCAATCCTCGCCATCAACCACCACCACACACCCTTCACTTCCCTGCATAATTCATACAGCTCTTACTGCATACTGTTTGCTCTATTATTGTTACCATTTTCATTTCCTTTCCACAATCCACATCGCGGTTAAAACGTTTAAATCTTTCAAACGATTTGTACTCTCCTTACATGTTAGCTGGATCTGAGTTCAGCTCTATTTATGTATTGTGTGGGGACACTTTGGGGGATATTTCGTTTTTCACATAATGGAATAGTCCATTAAGAAAGCAGAAAGCTTTTTCATCCTCAGTAGCCTAAATAAATATACTGTAGATATCTTCAAACCGTACTCAGACGCCACACATGAGCAGCATCAATGTTAGGCGAATGGGTTAAATATTTCAATGTTGTAATAGAAGCATTAAAGGTCTGACATTTAATTCAGAAAGTGGTCTTTTTTGGTGCAAGACGGACTTGCTCCATTGCTTCTCAAATAATTCGTCCCATCCTAAGGACAGACCAATCAGTTTAATATGAGGCTCTCATATGCTTATAAATTGTGTACATCTAAAGGTTATATGTACCTCTACAGATATTTTCTGCAGATAAATGAATGAAAACAGAGGAATGGAATTGCAAGGCTCAGTGAAAAGCATTCTCTATGGTGCGAGAGAATGGAGTGACTGACATGCATTTAGTTGATTTGCCGTTGGCAATGAGAAAATGCTTTTGAAATGAAGAGCATCTGTCCAATCCCTTTCAAAACGCTCATGCATCTCAGCATGCCAGATTTCTGCTTACTGTGGCATGCAATGCAACCACTGTTCCTCTGCTCAAATGGGTTTTCCGTTACTGAAGATCTTATTGTCATATTTGGTCTACATGGTGCAAAATGTTAGTCTCTGCATAAATCATCTTAATTTGGCTGATCTGGTAGGGAAAAAGGTGCTAAGTGCAATTCATCACAGAGTACACACATATCATTTCTGCTTGCTTTCTGTATATTGATTTTTCTTCTGGAGATGTGAGGCCCTCCTCCTAAAGCGAATCTCAAAGAGATACAGCATTTTAAAGCACCTAGACAGATTTATCTTTTTGGCACAATATGTTTATAGTGCTAGTCCAGACATGCCCCTTCATCTTGAATCAAGGACCGATTCCCAGTCGAGAAACATTTACCTTGTTTTATTTCACGTCATCCACTGAATATCAATAAAATCCACATCCTGGGCCTGGTACCTTCGACGTCTTGGGCCCGGTACCTTCTACGTACGGGCTATGAGGAGCCTCAATGGGACGGCTGGTGTGATAAATAAATGAGCAGATGAGTGTTTTCTTGATGAGTAAGAGAGTGTACCAGACACATTTTTGATTTTGTAATTCATCTGGCAGCTGTGAATGTTAATTAAATCAGAATGTCAGCTATTTTACAAGACGAGACACAAACCGACGTGGAGCTTTACAGTGCAGCATGGCCAGCAATGTAGCTCACACGCCGCACCGGGCCCTTTCAGAACACGTCTGGAATCTACACTGGCACTCCTCTCCTGTCCTCTGTTGTTCCTCCTCTGGAGCAATGACATCAGGCCTCTGACACAAAGCAAGAGTTTTTTTGATGGGCTTCCGCCACTCATCAGCAGAGTGTGTGTGAACATGGCTGCGTGCCCCGTCTCACTGTCAGACCTCATGGCAGACAGAAAAGCTTCGCAAGCACCATTCAGGAACACAATTGAAAAGAAATACCCCTGTAATTATATAGCGAACAAAGCCTCTCTATGGAAAGGCAACACAAAGGAGTATCAATGGCAGATCAGACAGAGTGAGAAGACTCAGGGTGGAGGCCTTGCTGAATAGTGCAAGGGAGACATGGTGGAACAAAAATAACAATCAAACAGCAATGTCGTGGTTGAGTCATGGGTGTTACCCAATGACGGAATCAGTGCCAGCGAAACAGTTAATCAGGACTGGCGTTTCTCTTTGCCCTTTTCACTTTTTTTTTTCTTATGTTTCTTATTTGAGACCATCTCTAGTTCCTCTCTGAATTAATTAAATATTCTCAAGGCAATTTGGATCTTTCCTTATTCCAATTTTTTTAAGAAGCTTAATTTGCACTTCCCAAAAACAGTTGCAATCTTCACTGCAAAAAATGACATCTTAGTGACTGAAATTATCTACAGTATACTCAATTTGATCTAGTATTAGAATATTACATTAAACCATATATGATTGTTAAAACTATTTACTAATTTCAAGCGTGAAATAGTCATTTTTTTCTAATCTTAAGCATTTATTTCAAGAAAGAAGCAAAAATATCTGCCAATAGTATAAGGAAAATATAAAGATGTGTAAAAGCATCTAAAAACAGGCTGAATAATCCCATATTTGATTTATATTAATATCATAATAAAAAACATTAGATACATTTACATTCAGTGGATAATCTCCCCTGGATACTGTAGATTTATACCTAAGAACTGCTGCTGCAATCATAAACACTGTCCTATTCACGATCACGATCATCCTTTCAACATGCTTAGTACTATTTGACTTTATAGAAAAATTTGTAGAAGTGCTGTAGAAGAGTAATGATTTATAATCCCACTATCCGGTGTCAGCCAGAAGAGGATGGGTTCCATCTTGTGCCTGGTTCCTCTCAAGGTTTCTTCCAGGGACTATTTCTTTGCCTCTGGCTTGCTCATTAGAGATCTAAATCTACATCCAGATTAAAAATCTGGCTGTTAAATCTTTCACTGTACTCATGATTACATGAACACAGAAGGTAACACCAGAGAAAAATCCCATACATTATATATAAACATATGACTAGGATTATCCTTGCTTTCTGCCTCAGTTCTGTATTCACCTTACTCTCTGCATGTTACAGCCCCCCCCCCAGCTGAGGTCAGGGTAACATGTACCAAGTCGTTCCACTAATCTTCTTTGTCATTCATAAAATTTACACTACATCTCCCTGCTGGAGGCATGTCATTTTCCTTCCTGCCTTTAGCTGTCACTACACATGGGTAATTACTCAGAGGATTTGAACAGGCCCTCGATTATTTATGGGGTTGGATGTCTGGAAAAAATACATATATACTGCTTTGAATGATTTCACATTTGTAATAATGGAAGGAAATGATGAACCAAAAGTTCAAGATGATGTGAAGGCTCTCACTCTGGCTGAAGTAATTATCAGAAAAGATTGTGTTCTAGTGGTTCGAAGCAGGGATATGCATGCATAATCTCAGAGACAGGGTAGAAAACTGCAAACTGCAAAAAGTTCTCTGATCAGTACAGGCAATGAGATATGCTACATATCTCATGGACATCATGAAGAATATTCTGTAATATGATACCTATTAAGCTTTTTTCTTTTTTTAATATTTCAGCAAGATCTCAAAAATTTATTGACAGTAAAAATAAAGAGGGTACCTACATCTACGAAGCTTGTATTTGTTAGTCATAAAGCTTTAGAACTACTTATAATTCGTTAGAACTTGCTAACAATGTTTAGTAAGCAATTACATAAATCATTTTTAAATATGTTGATATGATGAACAGACACTTTTTTATTAAGGCACTGTTTAGTTAGAAATAAAACACAATGGGGCATGCTGTTATAGGAAAATAATCAGTGTTGGGATGGTTTGATGCAGATGTTTCCACCCCAAAGTTGATTATTTTCCTACAACAGGACATCTCAATGTGTTTTATTCCTTTTATACTACAGCAAATTGCCAGTGATTAAAATCTTTTATAATTGAAGGACGTCATTTTTTCAGTGGAATGTCTGCAAGTTCATTCCTGTTTTCTTTCACCTGCATCTCTTTTTTTTTTTACTCTCTCATGAAGTTAATATGATAAAAAATATCATGTTATCAAGGAACCACAAAAAAATCTTTCCAATGTAAGAAACCTGAGGTTAATGCTTTACCTCTGATTGTTATGAAGCACTGACACTGGAGACTCCTTCCAAAAAATCCTAAGTAAATTCATCATAATAACATTTATGTTTTTTTTTATCTGTTTATGTATAGCATTTATTGTATAGTAGCTTTATGAGGACTTCTTAGATATTACAAAAGGCTTATTAAGCATCATAGCAAAAAGCTATAAGTACATCCATAAAGCATTTGAAAGAAAGCTTCTAAGAAAGTGTCGAACAGTTTATAGATTTATTTATTGGATTTTTTTTTTGTTTACACATACAGCTTATAACTTAGATTTAACCGTGACTTAAATCATGATTTAGAAAGTCTCAAAAGAAAGTCTCAAAGGAAATGTTCCACATAGATCTATAGTGGCCAAGTATAGTGTGAGAAGTGAGAACATGGGGCTTTCTGTGCTTCTAGGGGAAACAGGTTTCACTACATCATACTCACATCATTTTATGGCTCTCTCTCACAGTTGTGCCTGTGACTGACCTAGTCACTTTTTCCTTTGGAACAATTTCTGGACCTGTCAGTCACAGAGCCACTCACACAATTACACCCATCATCAAAAGTTTAGCTCTGCAGACAGGCTGAAGGTCATAGAAGGAGGCCTTGGATTCCAGGCACTTCCATTCATAGCCAGACAGTTGGTAGCAACTCAGATAGAATTTATTGTATTTGATGGGACATCCAAAAAAAAGGTACAAAAAAAAGGTTTGGCTCAAAGTTATGTGACTTGTAAAGCTAATGGTGCTGGCGTAGGTGCCTTTGAAAATGGAAAGAAATCACATTTTTCGTTTTGTAATTTTTCAAAGTAATATTTACAGATAGATTCACTCAGCTTCTCAATGCACAGATGCTCACATTTCATTTATCATTAGCTATTCCATCATCTGGCTAGCTCTCTGTGTGACTATTTAAATGTAACTATACTTCTGTCCACATTAATGCTTCGATGTTCTACGACATCAACTAAACATCAGAATGAATTGCGGTGCAATGATGGACAATATGGCCCTATACCATTATCTGAATTGTGATGGCTCATTTGTACTACGCTTATCCTTATCCAGGCCAACAGATGGCCTTGCACATGTATCGGCGGTGCGACAAAAGCTATCTCCTTTTGATAGGGCTTGAAATAAATGAACCATGGGAAGAGATATCCCCTTTCTCATACGCACACCGCTGAGCCATTAAACTCTCTTTACTGCCATCACACTCCCTCTACTGCTGATACAAAATTATAGTCTGGTGACAGGTGATCGAGTATAAGCTTTCTGTATACAATGATATGTGGCAAGGGTCAAGAATACAGGGTCTGAGGGTTGAAGGATGGAAAGGGAGGAAATCTAACCAATCGTGTGAGGTGCTAGTAGTAATCTCCAGAGAGGCTAAAGCACTTAAGAGAAATCATCCATAACATATTGGTTTGTTGGTGGAACCTTGCAGGAGACGCAAAATTCATTTCAACCTGATTTCCACTAAGGAACTTGTGTCCGTAATTTAACATGCAGAGGGGCTAGGAAAGGTTCTTCTGTCTCTCTGAATCCCACAGTGAGCCGAGAAATGGTTATGAATTTACAATTAGCTTGATCTTAACAACTTCTCAAGGCCTGAGACAGTGTCCCACTAAAGGCCATGTGTGTGAAACCGTGAATTTCCTGCGACAGCCGCTGATACCCAAGGAACTATATTTAGGGAGGATAACTAGTACTGCGTGGTGTAATCTGACATTTGGACCACGAGGGAGTCCTACTGCATCGCTCGCAAATGACAGTGTCACTGTTGGTTTGCGTCCCCAACGGAATAGGTTAAAGAGAACAAAACATGTTTTTGCAGTGGAGTGCCGGCCCCGGGAAGACAGATATAATAAAACTCTATTTGATTGCATGGGTATGATCTGACTGGGGCTATCACTGGTGAGCAAGCCCCTTGAGGCCAGGCACAGAGAGAGACAAGGAGACAGAGAGAGAGATAGAGAGAGAGAGAGAGGTACTGAGGTAGTGGATGGCCTGAAGAAGGACAAAGCACTCAGTGCTCTGAGTGACTGACCTGCTCTTGATGGCTGTTGCTTGCAGACGACATGGCACTTCCCTGCTGCATTGCTGCTTCCCTCAGCCTCAGAGGAGAGTCACACACGGCAAAATGCACCTTTGACTTTACTCTGACAGTCAGAGAGAAAACTCTTTAGCCTTGCTGAGAGTTCACTTATCAAGAGGACCTTAGGATAGTTCTGTTAGTCTCAAGCATTTCTGCATCTTCTGTACATTTTATTTTCATCTAATGATTGTTGTGTCCTGTCTACAACAACAAACCATGATGATATGGCATAACCCTAAGAGACCGTTCATTAGCCTGTCAAACATAGGTCTGTTCACTTGGAGTGCTTCTCCCTTCGGTCTTAGGTGTGCAACCAAGGTGATCAGGGCTGCGTCAGCACACACCTGCTGGTCCCCCCGAGGAGAAGACAGAGAGGTTGAACAACAACGCTGAGTGAGATCCATTGGCAGCTCCTTCAATCATGCAATGTCGAGCCCCAGGAAAGCATCAGAAAACCCAAGGAGCCAAGGGTGCGCTTGACAGTCTTTGAGTTCGACTCACTCGCCCACAATGATCAAAGTGCAGACGAATGTTGCCCAATACTTTTTGCTCAGCTGGAGGAGAGCAATTCGAAGCTTGACAGTAAATCACCTTTGAGCAACAAGTCTATCTTCTTATTCTACTTTCTTACAAACTGTTTATCTGCCTGTCAGCAATTAGGAGTCGAGAACTCCCAGTCGTCTCCTAGAGAAAGCGTTTCAAACTGTGTACGTGTTTTTTTTTTATTTTTTATGCAGAGCAATTCATATACGGTGGTATAAAATGCATTCGACAAGGCTGGAGTGTACCCGTGGAAAGTTTAGGGATTTGTAACAGGCACATACTGCACTTTATCCTGTGTTTGAATTATTTCTCATGGGTGAACATAATGGCGATATAAATCTCTCTGTGTGTGCAATTACTAAGACTGGCATGGTCTATTCCCCACCGGGTGATCGCCTGCGAACAGTGACATATTACCAGCCGGCCAGCTATGGTCATTAAGACCTGATATGGGACTTACGGCCAGTCTTTAAACACGAGATCGTATTATAGAGATTTGAATACAGGCAAAATGGCACAAAGGAGCCTGTCCTGGCACAATGTAATGAAGTGTGATAGAGAAGTGTGAGGGATGAAGCGTTATTTTTGGCCCTGATCAATTTAACAATGAGCGAAATGAGTCTCAATTGCTCGCCCTAACTGTCACTCCTGTGTCTGAGTGTCATCATGGCCTGCTTATAATGGTGCAAGGCAACTGTAAGCAGCCAGGCGCAAGATGGCGGGCCTCGTCACATTGTTTTGACACATGAGATGTCCAATACGCCACTGTAATTGACATACCTTTCAAATGGCCCCAAGGTTTGACATATTTAAAATAATGTAACAATGAAATAGCCCATTATATAAGACGGCTGGCTTAACTACACATGCTTTAAATAGATGTTGTTAGAGTGGAAATCATTTTTCGCTTGGAAAAATGGGCTTCACTCATTACCATAGCGACTGTCAATCTCCATATCATACATATGGTCTTATTAGGACTGTGGTAAACATGATGGAATCATTGCATAAGTTGAGCTCTATGCGATTTATTATAACAGTGAGTGTGACTAAATATGTGAATCATTTCAACAAAGACACCACACCATGTTGTTGCCACCACCAAATGGATTATTTAACCTTGACTTGACATTGTCCCATTTTTGCAAGAGAGCCCTGGCAATGATTCGATCTTAAAATATGACTTTGTTTTTGTTTTTCTCATAAATGTGGTTTGATTGGAAGCAATTAAAAATACAATGCATTTTTTTCCCCCCTCCTACTTGGCTTGCATATTGGTGACTTGCCGTTCATTACATATGGCTTGCCATCTGGCTTGTCACAAAACTGGAACGAGTAACATAGCTGCCCTGTCCACTGTGTAACAGGAAGACATTTTCTCAGCTCATGTACCATTTAAAATCTTCATGAATTGTCAGAATGTAACATTCTACATTTTTTTATTACCAGTTTTTTTCTTAGTATATTTTTTTTATGTTTCGGTGACAAATTTTAATTATTTTACTGCCCCTTTAAATCCCACTTAAAAATCACAATTAGGTGAAAGTCCATTAAAGAAACATTTCCGATCCTCCCCCAGTGGAATGAGCTTGGTTAGCATCATGCTAATTTCCACTGGCAATTAGGCGTCCGTTCCCGAATGTATCAGTGAGTGAGACTAAGGAGCTTAAACAGGAGATGTGTTCATCGGCAAGTGCAAAATAGAGCTTTTGCCTCATCACATTAGTGCCAGTCCCTTAAAGTGACTGTTTATCATGAGGTAGTGCGCAAGGTTTTAATGAGCTCACTGCCTGTACTAGTATAATTCCAATTAGTCCGCTCTTTTCCTACACTGACATGATTACAGTGTGAAGCCATCATTGTTTTGCATTCAGCATTAAGAGTGAAGCCTTTGCTGTTTCAATCTGTTTCCCCCAGCCAGGCACCTGACAGAAACATTACACCTTCTTCAGCATAATGGTGCATACTGGTTCATTAATACAGGGGAGGCATTTCAATTCCCCAGCTTCACACCTTATAATAGATGTGATCGAGAAATCATATTCAATCCGCATTCGCTGACAGCATGAAGATGAGCACATTGCTGAGAATTAAAACTGTTATACCTCGTCGAGGTATGTTCATCTGTCTATATGTTTTTTTTATTTTCCGTCGTGGAGTCACAGGGATGCGATACACCTTTGTATAAAATGAACTGTTATAATAATTGTTGTATGGTATGTAAGGAATAAAACACAGAAGGGCACATTGTTACAGGAAAATAATCAACGACTTAGAAGTAGAGTTACTGTTACTACACTGAAGTTGTTTTTTTTTTTTTAATAAAAGCCCATCCTGAAGTGGTTTCTTCTTCTCATTTCTTCTTCTTAAAGCTATTCGTCCACAAGACTAGCTACTACAGTTTCTTCACCGGTCTCTCTTTTTTCTTTCTCTTAATATTTATTAGACAAAAAACTTTACTGAGACACCAGAATGCACAAGATCTGTCCTGAAAACATTCACATGGTAGAAAACGTACATCCATAAATGTCAAATAAACATCTCCTTCCAGAAAAGATATTCATCATTAAATAACATGTTTTTTAGATCTGCTTAGATTATGTAGATTGTGTGAACGAGCTGTTACTATAGAAACAATAGCTTATTAGAATGAGCTGATTAATATAAACCTCTGATTTGAATTATAGATGTCACTACTACCTTCTGACCAATCAGATTTGAGAATTCAAGTGTTGTGGTATAACAAGACATAATATATTGGAACAAAGTTGAGCTCCATGTGAAGAAAAGTACTGCACATGTGCAGCATGAGTATAGTCTAAACTTTACAACACTATTATATACAGTATGTATATCTTTATCATGGCACTTAAACATAATATCTGTTCATGATTCTATGTACCTAAAAACTCTGTTTCATCTATGAGACTTCTACAAACATTGATTTTAAAACTAGATAATTGCTGGAGATCATCAGATCACCAGTGCGCCATTAGATGCCATTATATCTCTTTCCAGGCAGCTATTACAGCCATTCTGGCTAGTACATCTTGACGTGTGTACGTTATTTTTTGATCAAAAATGCACACAAGAGGGAAATCAGTCATTAGCAGAAGCCATTTCAGCTGTCATCTTGTTTGGACAGCTTGCAGCTCCCACCTCATGACAGCACAACTCTCGAGGAAATGGGTGTGCGCTTTTTCTGATGTGTTTTGCAGTGACATTCAACAAAGAGCAGAATTCTGCTGGCGTATTGACTCAGTTTTAATCACATAACTGCTCTGAGGGAGTCTCATGCTTCAGTGTGCAGGTGTACTGCTGTAATCAACTGCATTATACACCACTACACACGCACACAGACAGACAGACAGACAGACAGACAGACAGACAGATAGACAGATAGATAGATAGATAGGCAGACAGAAATGCAGACAGACAGTTGGATACCTAGATACCAAGATAGATAGATAGATAGATAGATAGATACATGCATACATACAGACAGACAGGCAAACAGACAGACACTTAGACAGACAGACAGACAGACAGATAGATAGATAGATAGATAGATAGATAGATAGAAATGCAGACAGACAGTTGGATACCTGGCTACCAAGATAGATAGATAGATAGATAGATAGATACATGCATACATACAGACAGACAGACAAACAGACAGACAGATAGATAGATAGATAGATAGATAGATAGATAGATAGATAGATAGATAGAAATGCAGACAGACAGTTGGATACCTGGCTACCAAGATAGATAGATAGATAGATAGATACATACATACATACATATAGATAGATAGATAGATAGATAGATAGAAATATGCCTCTTTTTCAGATTCCTTTAAAAAACAAAGGCTTGCGTGTGACTCAAAACATACATTCATGTAGAAAGAAAAAAGAAAACACCCCAGAATCTACCCATGATTTATTCTACAATTCAGACTGCTGCAGAGGATAGAGAAATGACAAAAAAGGATAATCTAGAAGAAAACCCTTAAAAGAATCAATTTGGCAAGGTGTCTGGAAATTTGACTTTCCCCATGATTGCGGCTGTCTCGCGGCAGAGTGGGATGACTGTCTTTCTTCCTCCCTGACAGGCAGACCGAGGCCAAATTGACAGTTCTTTAAAGCGCCTGACAAAAAGCAGCATTAATTAAGCCATTGCTGGACTTTAATTGTGTTAAGGAATAGAGAAAAAAAAAATCTAATATGAGAAAAGGTTACCAAGTCCGCTCTGGTGTCAGATTTTCTACTTTCTATGAATATTAATGGGCCTAATGAAGACAATCTCGCCCTCATCTCTCCATTGTTCTGTATTCAGGTGCCAAGCGTCAGGAACCCATGATTTGTTGTTAAAGAACAACTATGAAATATGTCATAGGGAGATGACGGCCACACCTTTATTAGGCATTTATACAAACGTGTTTCTCAATGATAGTGAGCCACAGATTCTCGCTTGTGTGTTTTATTTATATATTTTCAACAAGACAGGGGTGTTAGTGGATGGCACAGAAGATTTACAGGCATCTCAACGCACTGTGATTTTGCCATTCAATTTAAAATGGCAAGCATGCAATCAAAATGGGATTCTAATTTTATCATATCCATTGGAGAACAATTAGACAGGAGCCTACGCAAATGGCATCTATTATGGGTCATTGAATTCTTTTTGCAGGAGTCTCCTGGGCAGCACTGGAAAGATCTTTCAAATGAAACAAAACAAGACTATTAGAATTCTGACTGAGGGCCCCCGATCAAGCATCGCACGTTTACTGATGTGCAGCTAAGAGCGCTATTCTTTAATTACAAAAGATATTTATACACTGAAAATACATTCTACATAAATGTTACACAGTGAAAAAATTACCAGTGGAGAAAACAATCAGTGCAAAGCAAAATATACTGTTAAATTATATCCTGATCCTAGACTTTTTTTTTTTTTTTTTTTTTTGTAAGGTAAACTTATTAGTTAGAAGCGACTCCTAAGACTATGCAGGAATGCATAAAAAACAGGCCCCAAAAGCACATTTCATTACATGGGATTTGGGTTCATGGTTAATTTGCCCAGATTTATTGCTCTGAAGTTGCCCAGGACAGCCATGCATGAGAGCTTCAAGTGATTTGTGGGTAACATTTAGAGGAGGATGCTGCCAAGTGACCTAGCACCATCTGAGGGCCCTGAATAACCTTCACAGTCTGTTAACGTTCTCTAACTACAGTTCCAAAGCAAGCAGAAAACAAATTTTCAGTCACAAATAATTTCATGTCTATGTCTACTGCATGAAAGATATACAGGTAGAAATCTACCTAGCTATTTAGAGATACATATGAGAATAATTTCTTTAAATGTAGTTTTGTACAGGAGAGAACTGCTGCAGTAGTCATATTTCGATGATGGCATTATACTATGCATTATTTCATTTTATACCACAGTAGAATTCTTGATTCTGATTGATCAAAAGAGGTTGATTAATTTTCTATAATAGTTCTCTTATATTAGTTCCTGCCGCAAGGTTTATTAAAGAGCTCATTCTAATATGTCACTTCTGTAGTAACAACTTACACAGGGACTTGTATGGTGGACACTCCACATGAACAGAATTAAAAATGTGTGTAGTGGTTAATATGGTGGAAGTTTTCTGTAAAGAGATTATTTTTTAGCATTTTTGGAAGGAGTCTCCTGTGTTAGCACTTTGTAACATTCAGAGGTAAAGCTGTAGCTTTCTGGTCTAACTGTAAGAGAGAGAAAAAAGGGAGACTTGTGAAGGGAATGACTGTTTATAGCTGTTATACTGTAAGTGATAACTTGTTTTGTTGTGTTCCTCAACATTCAGTGTAACTCTAAATAGATAAAAAAGTACACTATATTGCCAAAAGTATGTGGACACCTGACCAATCACACTGTGGTTGTTGAAAATCTCATTCCAGATTTAGTCCCATTCTTTGCCGTTATAATAACCTCCACTCTTCTGGGAAGGATTTCCACTAGATTTTGGAACATAGCTGTGGGGATTTGTCTTCATTTAGCCACGAGAGCATTAGCGAGGTCGGGCACTGATGTGAGACGAGGAGACCTGGGGGGCAGTTAGTGTTCCTATTAATCCTATTAATGCAGTTAGTGTTTTCATGGGGTTGAGGTCAGGGCTCTGTGCAGGACACTCGAGTTCTTCCACTCCAGCCTTGGCATCCATGCCTTCATGGAGCTCACATTTTGCAGAGTGGCATTGTCATGCTGGAAAATGCATCCTATACAATTGTGTGCTTCCAGCCTTGTGGCAACAGTTTGGGGAAGATCCATATATGAGTCAGGTGGTCAGGTGTCTGCAAACTTGTATAGTGTAAGACACATCATTCTTTAATAAGTTAAAAATCACTAGTGTGTGGTATAAGAGGAATAAAACACTTTCTGTGGTGCTGCTGTAGGAAAATAATCAACTTCAGAGTGGCTTTGCTTCGGGCCTTATCACACCACCCTATCTCTGATTATTTTCCTATAACATCATGCATCATTGTGTTTTATACATATACGTGTTTTATACATACATACATTATACAACATTGTGTTCTTTACATATTCAAAACTTATGCACACTTTAAAAAGGGTTCTTTAAGGAGTTTTTCTGTAATAATAATGTATGTAATAATAACATTTTATTAAATGTAATGTGAAATTCTGATATTTGATATATCAGAATATATCTGATATCTGCAATAAAAACTAAAAAAAAAAGTGGAATGTATTTGCTGAAAAATGAATCTATTGCATATTTAATGATTAATATTTATACATTAATATATATATATATATATATATATATATATATATATATATATATATATATATATATATAAGAGCCTATTAGTGTGTTATAGTTGCGAATATGATGTAATCAAACTATTATAGTTACCCATGATAAAGGTTTAGTTATAAGAAAATTGTTACGTTAGCACTTGGTTATGTTAAAGTGCAAATGCTGGCCATTTCTGACAGCCAGACGCACATGATAAGATGTCTGATGACAAGTTTCGTGTTCTGGATGCATGCTGGAGGCCCTGGAGCGACACAACACTGAGCACTCCCAAAACTTCAATATTAACTCTGTGTCATAAGCACTTAGCTCATTGAAGAGACAGACATTCAAATGAACAACACCCACCCTGCTCTCCTAATCCCCCTCCACCACCACCACCACCACCACCACTACCACCATCATCTCAATAAGACAACCTGAGCACTTATGAAAGATGAGCTATGGCTATTTCTGGAGAATGGAGTGCTCTCTGTAGCCACAGGGCAAACCCTGAATAGCCATGGCTGGAATTAGTTGTACAAGAAGGGGACTGGTTGATGCACTTGGGTCTTGTCATTGAAGGAGAGGCTTTTGTTCCCTGGACTCATAGATCACCATTTGAAGGGTCTCCTCATGGTAAAGATGGATTTGAAGCCACCAGTGTGGATCATGTGTTAAGGAATTCCAGTGAGGAAATGATAACCCAGTTTGGTTTTGTTCAGTGAGGGCAATTTGATTGATAATGTGGATTTGTGGATTAGAAAGAGATTAAATATTTCTAAATGTGCCCTAAATGATGGACTAGCATGTCAAACAGGCATGGACAAAGCACTGAGAATTATACTTAGGTGAAAGTATAGATAATATGTCAAAGTCTTACTCAACTAAAAGTGGAAATATCTAGCCAAACATGTACTCAAGTGTATGCCAAAAAGTTACCACTTTTACCTGTACAAGTATTAGAAAGTAAATGTTTTTAACTGATGAAATTAAGCTAACATCATGTTTTGATGTGAAAAGTAAACTTTCTTACTTAAACCATCTTCTAAAACTGTTAGAAGATGATTTTCATTTAAAGCAACTACAACATTTTGCCTGAAAAGATCATCTCTTTACACAATCTCTGTAATTTTTCTGGTCAAATGCATGACTAATGCTACATAGTTTACTAAAGAATTAGCAATAAGTGAAATATCCTCTAAATAACCAATATTTACCATTAGCTAGTATTTGACTTGCTGCCTAGCCTATTATGTTACCTACTGGATTCAATGCTAGTCTAACCAGGCATTAGCAAAAAAAAAAAAAAAAAAAAAAGAAACAAACAAAAAAAAACAAGCGAACAAAAACAGGCTAACCTACTTAAATAGAGCTAATTAATGTTACTTACCTCAGCATGCTATTTCAAATAAGATGGAGTTCAAGCCTTCTAATGAAGACACCTTCTAAGGAGATGCCGCATTTTATATAATCTTTGCTTACTCCAGTGTATTGAAACGTTTTACTGAGGTAGACCCAGGCCACACATCCTCAAGTTCAACACTGCAGTCCAGTGGCTTATTCATATTCAAACGCACACGGATAGCTATCCATCCATCCATCCATCCATCCTACACAGGGTTATGGGGGGAGCCTGGGGCCTATCCCAGGGAAGGCAGGGCACACAAGGCAGAGGAAACCCTGGATGTTGTGCCAACCCATTGAAGGGCACAATCGCACACTACAGACAATTTGGAAATGCCAATCAGCACATGACTTTGAACAGGGGAGGAAACCTGAGAACCCAGAGGAAACCTAGGAAGGATAGGGAGAACAAGCAAACTCCTCACACAGAGGGTAGAGGCGGGATTCAAAACCCCAACCGCGGAGGTGCGAGGTAAACATGCTAACCACCAAGCCAAATTTTCTTTGATAGTTTTTTTTTCTACATTGATGAACTGAAATATAGTAAATAGTATAGTAATGAAGTACACTTATTCAAGTATTTTCCACTCCTGCATGTGAACTAGGTGCATCAGTTGAATGAAAAACTAGTCCATTATCATTAACAGGTACATTAACAATATGTAATGAGAAAAAAAATAATGCAAATGAAAGTCAAACACTCTCATTTATTCCAACACAAGGACATATTTGACAACATTTGCTTGTGACCTTGTAAGACAAGTCAAAACCTGAACTTAAAAATACTGCACAATATTGTCAAAAGCAATTTCCAAAAGGGGCAACAAAGAACACCATGACATTGAGGACACTTTGTCTCTTTGCCACTCCAGAGAGTGTTTAGATGGTAAAATGCTCCTACAATTTGAAATCCTGTTGCACCGGATGGATACTTCCTTACTATTCTCCACTGAAAATTGAAACCTCACATTTGCATCATTTTTAAGTTTCTATGACAAAATAAGGAGATTTCAAAGAGAAATGGTGAAAATAAAAAAAAAAACTGTGACACACTCTTTATACACGTAGGTGGTGAACAAAATAAAAATGTAAAGCAGAAGTATAAAAAAAAGTCATATAAACACATAGGAGTGAGCTTGGCTGTTCTGTGCCTTCCTGTCGAAAGTCAGTGCAGGTTGTTACTTGCTGGCCCTGCTTGCCTTCACTCCAGATTTATGACTTCCTGGTTGGCAGTTTGTTTGTTTCCTGGTCTCGACAGCAACACAGGAGGCTCGGGAGACTGAAGACAAGGCAGATTCAGATCAGAGGCGGGCGCTAATGATGCCTCACTCTGCAGCAGGCTTTCGTCTTCCTTCCTCAAGCCTCCTGGATCTGGGATAGCTATTAACAATCCCCTTGAATAATTCACGGTGATGGATAAAACACCTCCACAATTAACGGCATGCCACACCAAACCCACCCACTCCGCCGAGGCCCAGTGGGACTGACGGCTCTCTGTAAAATATTCACACTCTTCCTAGCATTCTCGTTCATTTATATACAGAGATGAAGGGCTAAAGGTGGGTGACCTACGTGGAATAGATTAAGTGACGACGCAGGGGATCGGAAGGGGGAAAAAAATTTCCCATTAATTCTGTATAATGAAAAATATCGACTATAGTGTGCTCATAAACAAACAGATGTTTAGCTGTTGGCCTAGTAATATAAAGTGACTCAGTTGAGATTAGTTTTGTTCCCTTGAAAATGCAATGAAAGAGTAGACTAAAAAAAAAACAAGAGTGACAAAGGCTTCACTTTCTGTCAGAAACAAAAGAAAGATGACAAAAAGTGTATAATAAAACAAAGGGCACATCACTCATTAGGGCTTTCCCTCACTACTTCCTTTTGCTGCAATAAGTCAGTACTATGGGAAAAGAAAGTTTGCAAGCTTGTATATTCCTTTTCATGGACAGAACTTCAGCGCAAATCAGAGGCACATGCCGCACACTCATGTAAATTACACAGGAACTTCACAAACCTCATTTCGTTTGATATATTAATTATAAACGTTCCATGGATGCAGTATTATTTTGCTCCCATTTTAAAAGATCCTGCTCTTTGAGGTAGTTTGATTGAGACTTTGAGTGGAGGCTTCACAGAATGGGAGGTCTTAAATCAAACAGCAGGAATTCATGTTCTTTGAATGCTGTTACTAAAATAATGCCTAAAAGAGAAGGAACATTGAACAGCCTCGATTTTTGTCCTACTAGCTACACCGTTGATATGATGATAGAAAAGAAACTACGTAAGGAATAAAATAGGGCGTGTTGTTAAAGGAAAATGCATTACATGTCATGGAACATCTGCAAATCAAGTTAGTTAATGTTATCAGTTATGTTATAACAGCTATAAACACTGGTCTTTTCCTTAGCAGTGTCTCTTTTTTCCATCCATCCATCCATCTTCCGTACCGCTTATCCTACATGGGGTCACAGGGAGCCTGGAGCCTATCCCAGGGAACACTGGGCACAAGGCAGGGGACACCTTGGACGGGGTGCCAACCCATCGCAGGGTACAATCACATACACATTCACACACCACAGACAATTTGGAAATGGCAATCAGCCTACAACACGTGTCTTTGGGCTGAGGGGAGGAAACCGGAGTACCCGGAGGAAACCCCTGAAGCACAAGAACATGCAAACTCCACGCACACAGGGCAGAGGTGGGATTCGAGCCCCCAACCCCAGAGGTGCAAGGCAACGTGCTAACCACTAACATGCTAGCCACGGTGCTCCCTGAGTAGCTCTTTTTTCTCTTTCTTAAATGTAATAAGACACAATGCAGAAAGTGTAAATTCCTCTGTCCTAAACTGTTCCCATGTTGGAAAACTTAGTTTCAACCTGATCTCTGACTATTACAAAGTGCTGACACTGGAGACTCCTTCCAAAACTTCAACAATTGCATGTTTGTTTGTTTTTTTTTAAATCTGTTTATGTGGAGTGTCTGCCTTAAAAGTCCCTGTGAATTAGCCATTACTATAGAAATGATAATGTATTAGAACACCTTCTGACTAATCAGAATTGAAAATTCAACAGTACTGTGGTGTTGATTAAATTTCTGACATTAAATATTTATTAAATGCTATATAGACTCTTAATTACACACCTGATCAGAAATACTGGCCACAAAGGTCAGTTCAGAGAAGCCTTTCTGATTGGTTTGTGCGTGTTGCATTCATTCGTTTTTCATTTAGAAATGAGAAAAGGGAATTTTCTTGGAACATTTTTCATACAATTTTATATATACACACACGTATGATTAATGGTTAATGATTAATGATTAATGGTTATATATATGATTATTAATGATTAATGTTTAATGGTTATATATATGGTTATAATGGTTAAGATTTGTACTCTGGAACATTATTCTTTTTCCATTAAAGATAGAATCAAAATGGAATTTACATATGCAGAAGTAAATATTGCATAATTCCAATATTATTAAATTGCAGCACATGAAATATCGAGATATTTTCAGCCACCCTCTTTTACCATCATGTGAGTATGTAGTGATCCATATTAGCAGTACATCAGGCACTAATCTCAATCTGTAATCTAACCTTGTTGCTACTAGTTGTCCCGTAATTACCGACACACTTCCGGCATTCAAGATTCAAGATTAATTTTAGCCACAGTTATTATAATTTAAAATTATTAAAAGCGAGCAAAGGGAGAAATATGAGAATTTTTTTTTTTGTAGCCTAATTTTTTTTTAAAGCCAAAAACTGTTTTGCATACACCTCATTTGCATACACTTCTATTCAATTTTAAAAACAAAAATGAATCAAGGCAATCAATTCTTTTAAAAAATATTAAAAACAATATTATATATATATTATATATGAAGTGGCTTCATTACAGGCTGCTAGTCATCTGCTTAAGTTTACATACAGTATGTCAGGATATTGGTTACACTATACCTGTGTTATGAAGATGTTTTCAGCCTGCTATAAACATCTTATATATATATAGTTATGGTAAGCCATGACAGACAAAAATAAACCAAACAAATGACCAAGGAGATATTTAAAACTGCATTATGTTTGCTGACAAGGGCAAGTGCGTTCAGTTTGAAAAATCCACTCCCTGTTATTAGCCTCCTCCCCTGCACTGTGAGTAGTGACGTAGTCCATTTATACTCTCAAGTCATCAGGGGAAGTTGATGAGAGCAGGCTGAAAACATCTTCATAACACAGGTATAGTGTAACCAATATCCTGACATACTGTATGTAAACTTAAACAGATGTCTAGCAGCCTGTAATGAAGCCACTTCACTCAAGCCAAAGCATTCATATGGCTCGCAATGAATTTAGAGCCAGAATCCATCCTTGTTTATTGTCTTCATTTTATGGCCTCATTTTGCTTGATCTCCAAAGCCCCACCTCCATTCTTTTTTTCATATGCAAATGCTAAAATTATAAGCGGGAGAAGAGGATATCGTTGTATTTTATAACTGTCAACTATATTTCAGCTCAGCCAGGAGGAAGAGCGCCGGCTCTGACTATTTATTGCTGTGCTTCTTTGTTCCACGCTGGCCCAAAGGGCTTCAAATCATCAGGGAGATTGTTAGGCTTCAGTGGAAATTACAGAAATGTGGGGCCAATGGACACGGCTCCACTCCATAACAATTAATCAGGGCCTGCTGATTAATAAAGTTCATTTTTTATTCTCAATGATTCAGGGGATTATCAAAAGGACACTGTCCTTGTCATTTTGATTAACAAAGCCATCCACGTTCGGCAGCGGGATGTGGTGAAGGGAGACGCTCTCTTGTGCCCATAAAATAAATATTGAATGAGAATATTAACTCGTTAACCTTGACAACTATTTGTAATTTTCATAACAGCTAAAGTCGCAGATTCAGCACATGAGGAAAGTCATCTAAGTGTGTCTCTGTGTGTGTGTGTGTGTGTGTGTGTGTGTGTGTGTGGTGGGGGGATGTGTTGGGGTGTATGGAGGGGGGCAACAACACACATACACGCAGCAAATTAGAGAGAATGAAGAATGCTACTGCATGAATCCTGTCATTTTTATGGGCTGCAATGATTAATTTGTTTGTTCAGATTCTCAATTAAGCTGGGAGGCAAAGGGAGAATTAGAAAGCTAGGGCAATGCAGTGGTGTGTTATCTTGCCTTTGCCCGAAGCCCCTGGGAAAGATAGCATACTTTACGTCTGTATAGGCCATGAGAAAGATAGCATATTTTACCTCAGCATAAACCCTGGGTCAAAAATGCTATTCCTACTACACACACTGGGAATAAGGGCTTTTGAACAATAGAAGATCAAAAAAAAAAAAAAAACATCATGTCATGCCCATAACACACAAACTACTATAAAATCCATAAAAGGAATACTTTTCCTTTTCTTTCCTTAATAGGAATAGTTTTCCTTTCCTTTTTACTTAACATCCAAGTAATTTAAGCGGGTTTAATCAATGCTTTTTTCATATCGTATTGATTTTTTCTTTAGCTTCCTCAATAACTTGAATATAAAACTCTTAATTAATCTAAATTACCTTTTTTGCTTTGATGTCTGTTTTTGATTTTTTTTTTTTTAATTTAATAAAAAAATTACCCATCAGCATGGCCATTAATTATTGTGTACCTCATATATTCTGCATTCTTATTCTTGTAAAGTGACATTCTAGCCTTTCTTTCAGTAATCTTATAGTGTAATGGAGTGACAGATGTTTCTCAAATTGCCCATGTACCTCAGCGCCTCACGAAAACCCTGCCTTTTGGGAAATGGACAGAAGTGATTTTGGAACGGAGACCACTAATTGTGCACTTAGATTTTCTGAGAGATATTTGTCAAAGACGGATGAAATACGCCTGTACATGATTGACAGTGACAGCCGGGGAGATATTTCAGCTATTTCATTGCCAATTGGAAATGCTCCAAAGTCATTTTCAAGGTGGCATACGCAAACCTCTTATAAACCCCAGCTGGAAAACAAGAATAATAGAATGTCCTTTAATTCTAATGCATATCAATATTAATTCATTCATTCATTCATCTTCAGTAACCTCTTTATCTTGATCAGGGTCGTTGTGGATCCGGAGCCTATCCCAGGAACACTGGGTATGAGGCTGGAATACACCCTGGAAGGGACGCCTGTCCATCGTATGGCATCATGCGCACGTACAATCCGCCGATCCGCCTACCAGCATGTGTTTGGAAGGTGGAAGGAAACCAGAGACCCCAGAGGAAACCCATGTGTACACAAAGAGCTGTGAGGCGGTGTTTATATTATTCGTAATAAAATAACTTACAATTGTAGGTAACTGTATTGATCTACAAGTACCATTTGATTAATTTTATGCTATTCAGAATGAATATTAAAAGATATTTTGGACTTCAAACTAATTTTTCCAAAGACAAGACAATGTACTTCATGCATCAGTAGATAGATTTAATGGTGTTCACTCATGTCTCTAGAACATGATGTCATTTTTTTGAGTCCAGGGCACAGTCAGTGCTTGTGCAGTGAAAATGCTTATTAGTCAAACATTTCCCATTGGAATAATGCCTCCGCCAGCTTGCAGTGAAGGATAACTATACCCTGTTGACAGTCTGGTGCCCGGGTCCTTCTGGAGATCAGGTCAGCAGTGGAAAAACCTCGGCGGTGGGGGTGGTCATAACTGATGTGTTTTCACCAACAGGCTTAAAATATAAGGCAGTGGGCCTACTGTACATGCTGGCAATGTTTAAAGCAGGAGCTATTGTTCAGATCCTTCTACCAGAAACAGACGCAGTGTGCAGCTCACAACTCACAGAAACGCAGATGATGGAAAACAGAATGAAGAAAATCCACACCAGATCTACAGTGGCTACACAAAGGAATTGTGGCCTGCTCCAAATGACTTTCCTGTGTCTGTGTTGTTGCATGGCTAATGATAAAACCATTCCCATACCTGGCCTCCATAACACTATTGTTCACACACAACTGTAACATCCTGTTGTGTCTAGGTCAATAACACATCCAAAAGTTCATCTTGCAACTGCCCTGAAATACACATAGCTATAAGGACTAGGTACAATAGCTATAATATTAAAATCATATAATCACATTATTTATCTTACACTATCATTTTACACTCACTGACCCCCTGTGCATTCATGTATTTACCCAAACAGCCAATCATGTGGTAGCTGTGCAATGTATAAAATCATGCCAGTACAGGTCAAGAGCTTCAAACATCAGAATGTGGGAAAAATATGATCTCAGTGACTTTGACCATGGCACGGTTGGTGGTGCCAGTTGGGCTGGTTCGTATATTTCAGAAAGTGCTGATCTCCTGGGATTTTCACGCACAACAGTTTACACAGAATGGCGTGAAAACCAAAAAACATTCAGTGAGCAAAAGGGCGGAAATGCCTTCTTGATAAGAATGGCCAGACTGGTTCCAGCTGAGAGGAGGACTACGGTAACTCTTTACAACCGTGGTGAGCAGAAAAGCATCTCAAAACAGGTCGAGCTTTGAGGTGGATAGACTACAACAGCAGGAGAACATGTCAGGTTTTACTCCTGTCAGCCAAGAACAGGAATCTGAGACTATAGTGGGGACAGACTCACAGATACCGAACAGTTGAACATCACCTGGTCTTTATCCAATTTTTCAACTGAAGTTCTTCACCTGTATTTGCATAATTTTCTGCATTACACTGCTGCCACATGATTGGCTGATCAAATAACTGCAAGAATGAGCAGGTGTTTAGGTGTTCCCAATAAAGTCGTTGTTGAGTGTATATATGGACAATGATCATATTGTATTATTTTAGCATTTGATAGTGGTTTGGTATGCTGAAATATGGTAGACTCCGGGTGAGAGAATGCAAACAAAACAGATGTGAGAGTTCTTTTAACTGGGCCCCAGATGTCTGTATTATAGGCAAAGGGTTAACCGCCAGACTGGTTAATTACACGACATGTGGTGCATGGAGACAGATGTGACAGATGATGGAGGAAGGGACGGTAGAGAAACATAGCCTGTGTACTGCGGCTTCTCGTTCTGCTACACCTCTGCAAGCATTTCCCTCATGAAGACCTGGAGATGAGTGAAACACAGCTCATCTCTCAGGCCATAGTTTAAAGCATCTTGTGATGGCATTAAAGAGTCTGGCTGAGATCCTGTCACATTGTGCCAGCTTCAAATCTCTCCTCCAGGCCTCAGCGCTTTTCTTGCAAACATGGCTGCTCTGTAACAAAACTCTGACAGAGAAAGTGATACGGGCAATGCATGTAACTTGTATAAAATGCAGAGTGTAGAACCTGAGGAGCTCTTTGTCTCGTTTTATTTATTTATCACAGCTGGGTGGGGTTTTAGTTTCCGCATTTAAAAAATAATCACTCAGAGTCCCAGGCAGGAATCAGTGCAGTTGGCAGACTCTCAAAAAAACTAAAAGACACTAAAAGACTGCACACACATAATTGTACATTAATATTGAATTTGAATGTACTGTCCCTCATAAAATCTTCATATCTCTAGTCCACAACTCACAAAGTAACGCTACATGAATTCTAAGCATGGTTTGTTTTATATATTGAAATCACAGTTGTTATTTAACCTTCTAAACATTCAGCTTACTATTCAGTTATTCACCTGTTCACTTATTCATAGTAGCAAGTAACAACTATGTATTATTTACTAATAATAAACGTATGTCATTATAAGAGTGAAGAATATAAGTCTGGACCCATGGACGAAGTTTAAGGAGTTAAAACCATTAGGACAGGGTTATATGATTCTGTGAAGCTTTTTGTCAGGAGATGTTTATTTAGCATTTTTGGAAGGAGTCTCCAGTGTCAGCACTTGGTAACGGTTAGAGGTGTCAGAAACATGACAAGCTGCATTTTATGTCAAACAACTGTTAATATCTTCTATAACATAAATGATAACTAATTTGCTTCTCAGACGTTCCACTATGTTAAACATAACTATAAATGAATAAAATGAACAATGTTGCATTCTTTAATAAATAAAGCATTTTAGCGTTGTCATATTATTGGGAGAAGAGAAATAAAACATTTCATAACATGCTGTTCTTGGAAAATAACTTTGGCGCAAAAAAAAAGGCAAAAATTTTTGCCGTGACAAGCATAGACTGAAGCAACATGCAACATAATTTAAAATGGAATAACTTTTCCTTTTGATTTTTTTCTAACTTTGAATAATCTGCAACACTTTTGAGGCAAAAACAACATTTTGTGGCCTGTTTTTCTGCCCCAGAGTGCACAGGCATAATCATAAATCTGCCACATTAACTGTTTAAGACATTCTAGAAAAAGCAGTAGTGCAAAAGAGCATTAATAACAGCGTGTCTGGATGATACCGTCTATCTATTGCATTACTTTATCATATTGTCATTTGTGCCATACTGAATATTGTGGAGCTAAAGGGCAAACTGTAATGTATGTTTCTCACATATGCACCATTCAAGTGCAATTTCCAGGTACATCAGTTCCATTAACATGTAATGCTTCCATTTTTATATTGCCATAATAAAAACATCTGTTCACATCACAGCAGATATTAGCAACACATTCCAGATTTGAGGCAGTTGGGCCTTTTGTGCGTTACTGTGACTAACTGATGCACAGCTGTCTGATTTTTTTTTTTTCAGCATCAAAAATCACTCAGTAAAATTCTTGAATTTGATTTTTAACTTCTTAGTATTAGCATTTTTGGGAGATTTGAATAATTCTGTTTAATGTTTTCTTGATGACACAGTAAGTTGTAATAATCCTTTTTAATCCTCAATCCAGATCCTCAATGATCTGTTGCTCATGATAGTTTTATGTTGTAAATATAGAATTATGTATTTAAAATAAAATACAGAATATTAAAATATTATAGAACATAGAATATTGTAAAAATTAAAATAGCAACCTTTTGATAATGATCAATTAATGGCAACTTCAGATTCAGATTTTTTTTATTCTATCCATAAGAACCAGTATCAGCCTTTTTTGTAAAGGAAATGAAATAAATACTTTTTGTTTGCTACCGAAATCATCAATGCTGCGCTTAAATACCTCTCCACTTTCCCACGCCAAGTTAATAAAATGAGCTATGTCCCATCACTGCATATTTATAGGGAACATTTTCAGGGTACAGAGAGAGAGAGAGAATCAATTTTCCGCTCCCTGCTGATAATTTATGGCTATTCTGAGGGAGCGCGAGGAGGGAAAAATGACACGTCAGGTCTATCATATTTGGCGTAGTAGTAAAGCTGCCATAATGTAATCTCCTAGAGCCTTCTGACCCTTCCACAACCCCCCCTGCAAGCAGCCAGAGCCAACAATCGCTAATAAATGAGCCCTGGACTCTCTCCAGAATGTCAATATTATTATGACGGATGTTAATATTATTTTGTCTTTCATTAGTGTTACTTTATCTTTGAGTACATCTGTATCTACCTGCCTGGCTGTCCAGCTGGGCCTGGCTTTGAAACGAAATATTTCACAAACTGCCTAAGAAACGATGGTAAAGAAATGGACGCGAAAAAGTTAGCACTAGATTCTAACTGAATTAGAAAGCGAAGAGGGTGACAGTTACGGTTCGGTTCTCTCAATTTGATACTTCCCAGGCCAAAAGTTTGACCTTGGATGTGTTTCGTCACGCCAAAAACTGTCGTCCTCAGCACTGTGAAATGTGCCTGTCCAGATGGTTTTGTGCAGCATCACCTTGCTAATTGTCAGTGATGGCATCAAAAGGACGGAGCCAAGCTGACAACCTGGCTAAGCAATGAAGTGGAAATCCAGCAGGAAGCAACATAATAATAATAATAATAATAATAATAATAATAATAATAATAAAATGACCTTGCTTGTCCTAATCTCTTAGAAATCTTCTATAGATAAAAAAAATTACTCGGATAGTTAAGGGTTCTATTTGAAACCCTCTCTGAAAGAGAAACTCTCCTTGTAGAAGGGTTATAGACAGAATTTAAGATTAAAAGTTACAAAATGTCATTTAAGGAGTTTTGTAGCTTTGGCATTGTTTATGTATGGAAATTTTCATCACTTTACCTCTGAACTATCTGAATGAGTATGAACCTAATGTGCAGTAAAGCTGATCTAGTGTCAGCCCTCCCACACTTAAACAATTAATCTGATCCTAAATCCATGACACGGACAGGTCTCATGCTACAGAACAGTGTGGGCGCATTGCATTGACGGAATATGTTCGTTCCGATGTTATGTATCAATAGACAGACCGAAATCGATGTTGTATATAGCAAAGCCCAGACAGACACAATCTAAAGAAGCTACTTTTCACAACTTTGCAGTCAGACTATATTACTGTAGTCTTATTCAATCAAGTTCCAGATTGACTAAAAAGTCCTGCTTATGATGTTTAAGTCTTTAAATGGTTTGGCTCCAGTGTATCTTGCTGATCTCCTAAAGCACTATAGCCCATCCCGAGCACTTCAATCCGCTGACGCAGGCCTGCTACTAAGGCAAATCACAGGTTTATATTAATACGCTCTTTCTAATACATTATTGTATCTATAGTAACAACATAGGCAGAGGTCTCTTATTCAGATTTGAATAATGTTCATGTAGTGATGTTTTCTCCAGTTTTCTTCAGTGTCATTGCTTTGTAACAGTCAAAGATAAAGTGGTTCCTTTAAGTTTTCTGACATTTTGTCTTATTAAACTCAAGGTGCTGCTATAACATAAGTGGTAACTTGTTTAGCAGACATTAAAAGTACACAGCACTAAATGTAACTACAAATGAAACTTCTCCTCTTCTCTGCAAACACAAAAGTCACATCATGACACTGTACTGTAACATGGGCTTTTTCAAAACGCAGGCTCTGTATTCACAGTTTCCTAAACAATTTCCTGGATATAAACTATCCACTTTTTGAAAATACTCATGTTATCATATCATGTTACGATGTGACTAGCAAACCCATTCGTGTTTGCAGAGACAAGGAGAAGTTTCACAAGTCCGATAAATCTTATCATACATCGTGAAAAGCACAAACTTTACATATGACCTGGGAAACGATCAATATGTTTAAAAAAAGAGATCAAATTATTTATTACATATCAATCTTATTCAAATAGAGTAATCGCAGAGGTTAGCTTGATTAAAATACGTATGATGGTGCAGAACGTGGCATACAGAGCATTCGTGTGAAAATTTGATATGCTGCTGTGCAAAGTATGCTTATGCAAGAACCCTCGTGTGTTTTATTCCTTAGCTCATATTTGTTCATGTTGGGACTTTTATCTTTTAAGCATCATTTTATTTGTATGTTGTATAGATAGTAATGGTCTTGCCAAGAACAAGATTGTTTATTAATGATAAAAGTGCACTTTGTATACTTTGTATAATTTAAACAGAAATAAAAGACTATATTTTCTGTATATCTCAATTGTTAGGTATGATATAATGTATATTATAGTAGAAATGCATTTCCATTTGTAGTAAAATGCTATAAAAACACACTTTTTTAAAAACAAGATATCCTTAGTGAAAGGATGCCCTACCAAATAGTTAAGCATTAAAGGGCTAATAGGAAGTAGACAGAATCTCCATCTACAGAAAAGCAACATCTGGCTCATATTTTTCCATTTGCAGAATTTTGACAGGAGGCATACATTCCAATCAGCATGTGACATCACTCTACCATACGCTAAGTTTTTGAGAAATGTTGCCACTGCTGAGTAGGGCTTTATTTGAAGTTTAGAGGCATGAAGCAACTCATCATCATCATCATCATCTTCTTGGACTTCGAAGAAAGAAACCACACACAACTCCAGTGTAAGCAAATACAACATGATCCTTTGAGATAAAATGTCACCTTCAGAACTAAGCGGATATTTTTATTTTTTTTGAAGTATGCAGGCGCGAAGAAAAACTCCTCGTTCATCCCTGCGACCGTTTTCTGAGTCAGGAGCAAGAGTCCAACAGCAGAGTTGATCTGAGTGGCATGTGCTAAAGTGTATTATGGTTATAGCTGGAATAAAGGTCACATTGTCGTGCAGTACAAATCGGAGAGGACAGCTCCAGCAGACGGGCAGTGTCAAGTGTGAGAGGAAGTGAAGGAAAATCCCTGTGATCTTTCAGGTCTCACACACACATACACACACACACACATACACACACACATGCTTAATCATGAACCTAAAAGAAGGAAGCTCGCATTATCTGATAATGATGTGGCAGCTATCTCAGAGTGACGTGTGAAACCCATAAATCAGAATAAACAGCAAAAGTTTTCAGAGTTTAGCATGTGCTGGTTAAACATTCTTCCCAAATGGATGCCCGGTTTGTTGTGTATCTCGTGTGTAAATGTTCTGTGCACATTTGTGCTGCTGGAACTGTTCAAAAAAATAATAAACTGGTAATTTACTGCATTTCAAGATAAATGACAGGCAAAGCCATTTTAAAACAGATATTCAAACTGTGAAACATTTGACAGAAGGTATGTTACAGTAAACTACAGTTACAGTATTTCTGAAGTAAAAAAAAAAACAGACAGAAGGTTTACAGCATGCGCTTTTTATGTCAGGAGGTCAGTCAAAAAAGAAACATCCTGTAGGAGGAAATGAGGATTGCCAGATGCAAGAGAAGAAATGACTGTGTGATTAAATTCACGTTTGAAATTTGTGAACGTGTGTGGGTGTGTGTGTGGATTACACATGCCTAAATGACGTGGATGAGCCCAATGCAGAGCAAAGCCATGTGAAAAGCAGCAACACCTGCATTGCTTATACTGGTTGTTAAGCACTGGAGTAAGATTTTGTGCAATATGCATAACCAAATGCTGGAATAATGAGCCATCTGCATGTGTGGTCCCCTCCTCTGAGATGCCAAGTACAGCACCATCTGGGACACAGCTACCAGCTGTTTTCTTTCTTATTACATGTTTATTAAAAGCTGGAGTTGTCCCTTTAAAAAAAAAAAAGGAATGCAAAAACATAGTGGGATATGTGAGGCAGTCACCTCCTTTAAACGGAAGTGGTGCTTAATTCTTTTTCCAACCGCCTGCAAATCAAACCAGTGTGTCCCCACAGAAAATAAACAATTTTTTTTAATCATTTTTTGGAGAAATATGAAGAGTACCCCAATAAAGGAATGGGATAAAAAAAGATTGAGATACTGTGTATTGATTAATTTTCTATAACAGCAGCTCTGACAGTAGTTCCAGCTGCAAGTTGTTATTAATGCACTCTTCATAATACATTATTGTTTCCATAATAACAGCTCTATTACAGGAAATTCCACATAATCTAAGCAAAATATTTATTATATATGTTTATTATAAATATTCATTATTTAAAGCTTGAAGCTTGGACGCATACATTTAAACATTTATGGAAGGAGTATCCAGTGTCAGCATTTTGTAACAGTTAAGGGGGTGGAGCCTGAAAAAAGAGCGAATGACTGTTGTTATAATATAAGTACATATTCCAGACATTCCACAACACTAAATGTAACTGTTAATGGATAAAAAGTATGACATGAATAAAAAATGCAATTGTTGTCTAAGAAGAGTATAAGAAGAGCAGAACACTTCAGGATGTGCTGTTATAGGAAAGTCACTGCATCACATCACTCCGTTGTTGATTATTTTCCTATAACTGCATGTCCCATCATGTTTTATTGCTTTCATATTACATGTTAAATTCTTGTCCTCATACAAAAGTCTGTCATGTATCACTCTGTTCTTGCCATAAGTGTATCAGATAATCATTTTAGTAAAACATTTATAATAGTGATGAAGTAAAGATATGTGTCTTTACAGACAAATACAAGTGCATTTATTTCTTTACTACTGATATTTAGACTTTATGTAAGTAATAAAACACAATGGTGTGTCATGTTAGAGGAAATTAATAAATGATGGCATGGTGTGATGCCATTACCACCACAAAAGAACAGATAGATATATAGATAGATCACTTTATTACCTTTGTTACAAAGCACTGACACCGGAGACTCCTTCCATGAATGTTACATAAATGTCTTTTTTAAATAACAATACTTTCGTATTTACACTTTGATTGCATGGTGTGTTCACTATACAAGCCCTTGTGGGTTACTTGTTGCTATAGAAACGCTAAAACATAAGAACGAGCACATTAATATAATCTTGTGATTTGCCTCGAAGTTGTCAGAGGCAGTTATAGAAAATGAAATTTTCTGACCAATCAGTGCTGTGGTATAATAAGAGCCCCACTTTCCATGTTACACAAACCATCCAACCACAATCCAGTAAGAACAGTTACGGTGATGCAGTTGGCCGTTTATGCATAGCAAGCTGCTCTCAGACCCAAACATTCTTGATGAAATCTGGCAGAAGTGCACACTACCCTCTGCAACTGTCAACAAATTTCAAAAAGGCCGAGCTGGACGTGGCAGCCAAGCTTCCTGGCTCTTGATGGACATGAAGGAGTGGTTCCGGAAACATCTATCAGCATTCGTGTCCACACACACAAGTAGACAGGTCAGCTCTGGACAGACAGTGACAAACCTGAGGTTGGACACACTGTCGCCATGGAACATGCCAGTGCCAAAGCAATGAGTGACGGGCCAAGGCCTTACCTTAGTGCAGCATGTTCAGAGAGAAGAGGGAAAGGAAGTGTGTGTCTGTGACACACATGCGCATACGCATTCAAGATGACGCACACTGGTATCAAAGAAAGTGTCTCAGTCGCTCATTACAACCCAGACTGCACAAAGTGGCACAGCTCTGTCTTCTGTTTTCAATCAGATGCTATGCACTTGATGGATGCTTGGCACTTTACTATCTTATCCCAGATCAAATTTGATTTGTCAGTTCACACAAGTTCTGCAACGGCTCTACAATATGCCATTGTGTTCTGTTGTAGAAACAACTAGGTAAGGAAATACACTAGGGATATGATGTTAGAAAATAGTTTGCAGTTAAAGAAATGCTTACCTTTGATATCTTTACTTGCATTAATATTACTTGGATTGTATCTGCCTCAAAATGCACTATTTTGTTTTCCAATTCTATTCAAACACTATCTTGTGTATGGGAATGATATCCAATGCATGATACACTGTATGGTATAATCTTTATTCACACATATGTGTGTATGTGTGTGTGTATGTGTGGGTGTGTAAAATCAATCACAGGACCGAGTGACAGGGGCATTTATCTTCAGCGCTGGCTAATGGGTTAATGCGGCCTACAGACCGAGCCCAGCGGAGGCCCGCGCAGTGTGTGTGCTTGTACGAGCGCCGTCGTGTGTGTCAATCCTCCCATGGAGCCATGTTCTTAAAGTGTTGTGTTTCCACATCAAACATGAATAATTAAGCCATTTCAGCAGGCCGCTTTAACGATAGATTACATGAGAGGAAATGGGTCAAGCACTAGCAGCGTGGATTCTCATTGAATTTAAAAAAAAAAAAAACATTGTTCTGATTATATTTAGATTTTAAACCAGCATTTCCATCATATCATCTACCTACTGTGTAGTCCTCTACCATCAACTGTTCAGGGAAAAACAACAATTTTCAAAACAGGATTCTTGATTCTCATTGGTCAGAAGGTGTTCCAGATAGTAGATCCAATTAGAAGGTTTCTATTAATACACTCCACATAAATGTATTTAAAAATGTGTGTAATTGATATGGTGAATTTTTTGTGTGTGGAAATGTTTATCTAGCATTTTTGGAAGGAGTCTCCAGTGTCAGTGCTTTCTAACAGAGGTAAAGCTGCAAGTTTATGTTTTCCTACACGGGAAAGTCTTCAGAACGGAGGGCTATGCGGTTTCTTGGTAACATGACAAGCTGCTTCAAGAGAGGAAAAAAAGTAAGGTAAGGCTGGTGAGGGAATGAAGTTTTATAGCTGCTGTTACGTAAGTGATAACAGGACGTAACTTGTTCTGTGGATGTTCCACAACATTAAATGTAACTAAAAATATGTATGTACTGGTTTTATACAATAATGTGCAAAAGTTTCCCTAATTTTTTTAATACCCTAATTAATACCCCAAAAAACACTAATTTTTTTATACTAAAAAAAAGGTGTATGTAGACTGTATGGCCAAAAGTTTGTGGACACTTGACCATCATACTCATGTGCTTTTTGAACATCCCATTCCTGATTTAGTCTCTCCTTTGCTGTTATAATAACCTCCAAAATTCTGGGAAGGCTTTCTATTAGATTTTGAAGCATGGCTGTCGAGATTTGTCCATTCAGCTGCTAGAGCATTATTGAAGTCATGCACTGATGTTCTACGAGGAGAAAAAGGTGAAAAGGTCAGGCCACTCAAGTTCTTCCACTCCAGCCTTGGCAAACCATGTCTTCATGGAGCTCACTTTTTGCACAGGGGCACTGTCATGTTGGTACAGGTTTGGGTTTTAGTTCCAGTGAAGGGAAATTGTAATGCTACAGCATACAAAGACTATACAATCCTATACAACTGTGTGATTCAAACATTGGCAACAGTTTAGGGAAGAACCACATATGGGTGTGGTGGTCAGGTGTCCACAAACTTCCGGCCACATAGTGTATCTTTTCATATCAAAGCATAATGCAAGCTGTCTGGTATTACCTCAGAAGAAAAAAAAATAGATTAAGTACAAACTGTGGAAGTGTGTCCAAGGTGCTTGTAAAACCTCACCAGCTAGTTTCCCTATAAAACTGTAGAGCAGTGTACCTAAGAGAAACGATGCAGTTTTAAAGGCAAAGGGTAGTCACGCCAAATATTTGATTTAGTTTACTACTGTGTAATGAGCTTTATAGTCAATCTTTTATGCATAGAAAAATTTCATTTCAATATGATTTAAGGCATATTAGCTTTGGAGAATTTCTTATAGATTTGTACTTGGACCCTGTTGTCAGCCTTATTATATTGAAAACAGAAATAGAATAATTTGATATGATACTGCTTCTGGGCAACATGTTAGAAAGCAAAACAAAAAGAGCCTAAAGCTATTTCAGCAGATGCAGTACTACAGCTTTATCTTGTTGCTTTATACCTCTCTGTGAAAAGGTATTTACTTTTTTTTATTGTCATTTATTATCATTAAAGGTCATGTAGTGGCATGAGTCACTTGTGCTATACTTCAGGATAATGCACACCAGGTGTTTACCACCAACTTATCTAGTAATTTCATGGTAGCTTAGAGTAAAACACACACAGAAGCAAAAATCTAAATAAAATATAGTCATTAAAGAAAAGGTCAATAGATTATGCTGAGTCATGCTTGCCAACCAGGGTAATATAGCGAATTACGAAGATGAATCATAAACTGAGGACTTCTGCATTTATATTTGCTATACTTTTGCTTCTGCATATAGTTAAACAACATTTCTGTCTTTGGCAAAGTCTCAGTGGCAACATTATGGTACTGAATATCAATCTTTGAAGGACATTCAAAAAACTACACCATGAAAATGAAATGAGATGCATCCTAGCCAAGCTGTATAGCATTCAAAACTGTGACTAGTTTGTTATGACACTGAATTGCATTCATTTGAATTACTACAAACAAGACTTGCACTGAATATTTCAGCCATTAAAGCCAACGGCTGGCTATTTAATTCCTCTCATAGTTCGCTTTTTCCCCACTTTTTAATTAGGTTATATGTATTAGCTTTTCAAATTAAGCATCTGCTGTTAACAATCTGCATATGTTGTTGTTCTACTTTGAAAACTGCAAGTCTCAAAACTTCAATCACCGCCTGTCCGTCAAATTGCAGCTTTGAATCAGAAGCAGGTTCAGATTCCCCAGGCCTCGGCTCTTTCATCATGGAGAGCACATTTTAATTAGCACACCAGAGTTTGGGCTTGCGCTGCTGATTTGCTGTAGAACCAAACAGTCAAAAAAAAAAAAGCATGTAAATGAGGCCTGTGTCACTTTTATTGGAAACAGTTGCAAACAGGGTTTGGTGTAAATGAGCTAGTGGGGCTAAGCCCTCCCTTTCCCTATCCGATATAAAAATACATAAAAGTGAGATTTGTTTTTTGTCATCTTATTTAAAAAAAAAACAAAAAAACACCAGCACCCCCAAAGGGTGTAATTAAAAATACACAGAATGATAATGAAGTACAATCTGGGGCTGATTTCTTTCTAGCCCAGACTGTAGATTCTTTCAGCCCATCATTGACAGTCATATAGCAAAGCGCCCTCTAGAGGGCTAAATTATTTTGAGCCCACTTCACTGACACATCAATACCATGTTATCAGCAGTAATTGAGAAGGCACACGTGAAATACGGTAGCGTGTGTGTGTAATAAATGTGAACGATATGGATCTATGGATACTTTCTCAATCACTGATTTTTCAAAATGCCTTTGGAGCATTAACTAGAAGTAAATAGACTAAGCATACACTGTCCAGTCAAAGTACAAATTACACGAAGGCACAAATGAAGAACTGTAAGTTCAGTGTTTGAATGCAAGCCCGTCTTGCCATTCGGAAGAGACACAGCATGATAATGGAAAAAAAACAAAACAAAATAGCCATCACTAATGGTATTGCCTGTCTGTATTTCAGTAAGTGTGTTCCTGTGTGTATGTGTGCGTATGATGAGTCCTCACGCTATAAGGCTCAGCCATAATGGTCTCATAATTGTAAAGCTATTCCATTCAATATCTTGACCAAACGTAAAATTCATTAGTGCTATATATATATATATATATGCATTATATTGCATTACATCGTGTGATAAGTTTCAAACAGCTTCAAAATCATTCATTTGTCTTGGCTGTGATTAGAAACGTTTCCTTGTGAGAATGTATTTTCTGGACGTTTGCAATCATGTTTGTGAATCAAAACCATATTTATTCTCAGCAAGTACAGAGATGAGCACATTATATTTATGTATTCTGTAAAGGTTTCCTCTGCAAAATCGTTTATCAGTTTATTCCGTGACAGACCTGGCTCACAAAGCAGAGATGAAAAAGAATGAGCCTAAAAGAAAAAGTCTCAGCGTGCCTGACAAAATACTTTGCTTATTGACGTGTGTACTCTCTACACAAAGCATATAGACAACATACCCCTATATTATTTCAGATGAAAAGCAATCACTCTAAAACTCACACACCTGTGAATACAATTGAAAATGTAAAAGAAGTTTGAATGTAAGTGGCCATTAAGCTTTCTGGTTATTGCTCACATGGGCAATAAGGGGAACAAGTGGTGGTGGTGTTGCAGAATATGCAAGTGGAAAAAATGGTCCTGTGAATGTGTGCGAGTGTGTGTACGAGTGTGTCTGATAGCTGTCACTACACAGAGCTTTTGTACACACAGGCTGTTAAAAGCTGTCAGACAGGTAAGGCCAAAGTGGGAGCACAATACTGATTGATGGACCGAGTTCACTTCAAGTTCATGGGAGGTCTCTACCATGATGCCATATTGACTGGCATCCACATGTCTGACATCAGCACAGGAGAAAGACAGGAGGAAGGAGAGAGAGAGAGAGAGAAAGAAAGGGGACCGCAATTTATAATCATGCCTTTGCATAATGGTTTAACAACAGCAGTATCATCTCTCAATGGCAGTATCATTTAACACACAGCTATAGATGAGGGATGGTGTATGCTGAGGTCATGCTAACCTGTGAGTAATAGTCAAGCCATTTGTTAATCTGTGCTCTTGATGATCAGAGATGGGCAGAGGTTGGGACATGAAAACCACAGGACAGCAGTGAGCGCTGTGAGATGCTTGTGCAACTTGTGGCTTTCTGTCGTCTCAGCATTAGACCGCAGTAAAAGAACCTGACTCTCTTCGTAGTATTCAGATTGAAATACTCTCACAGAAACCTTGTTTGAGTCTCTGTAGTTTGTACTTGATCCTCTGTTCAAGTTTTTGAGAGTTTGACCAACCCATTTTAGCACTTAGACAGTATTTACAACCACATAAAACACAACCTTATTGGTTTATGTAACAGTTTAGAGCATGTCTATCATTTCTCAAGATCATAATACATCAGTGATGGATCTAGAGAGTGGCATGGAGTTTGACCTGCCTTATATCCAAGACAAAAGTCAAATTCCATTACGGAATTTAAGTCCAGTGGCGCAAGGGGTGTGTCTCAGGTTCTTACACTATCTGTATGAATCCACAAATAAATAATGGATTTTTGACCAATTCAGGAGTTTTGCTAGAACAGTCCATCTTTGGTTTATCCTGGTCAGGGTCACAGTGGATCCAGAGTCTATCCTGGGAACACTAGGTGCAAGGCAGGGACACAACCTCGACTGGATGCCAGTTCACAGGGTACCATGCACATACAATTTAAATACATTCATTCACACCTAGGGGCAATTTGGGTAGACAGTCCACTGACCAGCATGTTTTTGGGAGATGGGAGGAAACCTGCACAGGCATAGGGAGAAGATGCAAAACTCCACAATAACAGTAACTTGAACTCAGGATCGAAGCAGGAACCCTGGAGTTGTGGGGTGGCAAAGCTAGCCACTGCACCACCATGCTGCCCCAGTCATGTTACGCTTCATGGAATTTGTCATATTTTCAGGACTGTGGAAATGGCATGGCAACTCTTATTTTTTGGATGGTAGCTGTCACTCTTGTGGCCACACCCCTCGTGTACATCATAAAACTTCTTAGGCCAGAATGAAATAACATTGAACATGACAGTTGACTGCATTTCGCCATCCTCTCTCCTGACTGTGTAGTTTCTGTTGGTAGTTTCTATTGATTTTGCAGACCTGACAATCCCAAAGAGAATTAATGTGTAGTCCTGCTGAAAAGGGGCAGGGTGAGGGCATAAAAACGCAGTAAACAGTAACCATAGATATAGTCCTTTTACAAATTGGTTGTCCAATGTCCTACATAGAAAACTTGAAATGGTTCAACACAGCAGACAATTTTCCTGTTGATCTGCTGCTGTTCTGAAGTTTTGAACACATCTACACTAACCTGTGCAGGAGTACAAAGGAAACAAACAGTGCTTTTAATCACTTTCTAATTATCATTTGTCTATCATTAAATTATTTGCCACAGTGTCAGTGCATCTTACAAGAGGGAAAATCTTCCAGTTCAAGACACCAGTGCAATTACCAACCGTTTGAGATTCATATGTGGATTGGCTCATCTGCCATTTTTGTTTGCTTGTTTGTTTTTTGAGGGGTGGGAGGAGGGGGGGACCTGGTCTTTTTGCATATTTTTGTGTACTCCAATGTTAAAAAACAGAGCTCCTATGCAAAATGAGTGACAGTGTTTTGAAGTGCTTGACTGATTTACACAATGTTGATGCCAATAGCATTCAAGACACATCACACCCCTGCCAAATCTAAACAAACTTGACAGTAACTTAGCCAAATCCCTAAAATATGGAGAACATTGAAGAGATCAACAAGAGCCCTTTTTTTTTTTTTTTTCAAATGGTGGATGTCTCATCGCCACCTTCACCCACGCCTTTTGACTTTAACAAGAATGATATCCTAGATGATGAGATAGTGTCTGTTTTGGAAATTATGCTGTACGTGCTTGAGCGGTGGCTGTCTGTTGGTGACGGAGAGCCACAGGGTCATCACAGGGAGGCATCTGACACGTCAATGGTAAAATGACAGTATATTATTTACTTCTACTGATGGAAAAGCCCTGATGATGTATAAAGACGGAATCATGTTCTCAATCAGTCTGAGGTAGAAAGACATTCTGGCAATGAACAGTCTCAAGTTGGTAAAACACTCTTGCGAAAAGTGCTCGTCACATAATCACCAACTTGCACAAATTCCACCCTCTTCAAAATCAACAAGGGAATTTGGGAAAAGGAATAGTGTGCAGGGAGATGCACAGCAAAAACAAAAAGTTTCTCATAAAAGTTGCTGCTATAGAGCAAGACCCGGCCCCGGGGATGGGACTTATACATTCTAGAGAGCATTTAATGGGCTACTTGCACTTAGGGCTGTGATGTATTTCTATTTTGAAATAGTGCAGTTCTCATGTCTCCGGTAGCACTGTTTGCATTTGTCAGTACTTTTTTTTTAACAGCTTCCCAGCTCAGAGTGACCTCAGGAGACAATGTTAGGCAAACCTTGGTCACAACCATTTCACCATTTCCACTCAAACGAAGGTCTGTAGCAGACATTTCACACCAGATCAGCTGTTTGAACCAAAACCACCAAGGGTCGGAGAATACCACAAACAAGCGCAATGTCACTCTATTAATGGAACGGCTACAGAATTCAAACACCCAGTATGTGGGAGAGAAAGGCACCGGACCATAGCAAACACCTAACAAGAATCACTCTACTGAATTCTTCTTCTTCTTAAAATACTATTGTTAAACAAACTTTTACATGCTGATCACATGGCAAACATGCATTAGTAATGTTACGTTTATAGCATATAGGTTATAGTGGTGGAAAAAAAGACAACTGTCAAAGAAAATCTCACGTAATGTACGTGTCTAGAAACTAGTATCATGAGCGATATCCTTTTTAACTGAAGACAACAGTTAGCAACAGCACCACCTATACTTCGCAGTGAACTGTGTAGACTGATATTAGCTTGGGTGTTCGTTTCTGTTAGTTGGCATTTTCTTTCCTTCATAGTTGCGTATTTATGATTAAGGGACTTTGCAAGCATTCTTACATATCCGACAAATGTCAATGTCACTCATCTTCACAAGCTCTTGCAGAAACTGGCTGAAAATACCACAATTACGAGTGTAGTGATCGAACAGGAACCATGTTAACTAAAACACGAACGTGTCTGTGCAAGTAGCCCATTGGACGAACACAAAACTAGTACAGGATGAATCATCAAAATACATACAAACAAACAAAAACAAAATGTTTAATTGTTTTCCCATACGCATCAAACTATAATATCTCCAAAACAATATACTAACACTAAGGAACACGTACAAAAAGCTCAGAAAGACCACATTTTGGTTTCAGGGGCACTAAAACACATTTTTATGTTTACATTTTTACAGCGTACCAATCAGTTTTTAGCGTTTTTGCTAACACCGGCCGTAAGCGAT